>NC_026000.2:78508417-78883122 GCF_000442705.2 Elaeis guineensis
GATCTACGCAAGGTCCGCCGCAGGGAGTGGAGCAGAGTCATGGCCATTAATATGACCTGTCAGGGAGTAATGGAGAGACGCAGGGTCCGTCGTGGGGAGTGGAGCAGAGTCGTGGCCTTTAATACGGCCTGTCAGGGGGTCCAGACTTGTCGGTCGAAGTTCGGTTGGAGTCGGTGGCGAGGTCCGATACCCGTAGGAGTTTGGGCGAGGTCTTCTCGCAGTCAGAATAGAAGACGGAGTCTGACTCTCGTAGAAGTTCGGACGTAGTCTACTTGCAGTTGAGGTCGTAGACAGAGTCCGGCTCCCGTAGGAGCCCGGGCAAAGTCTTCCTGCAATTGAAATCAAAGGTGAAGTCCGGCTCCCGTAGGAGTTCGGACAAGACTTACCAGCAGCAGAAGTCGTGGACGGAGCCCGGCTCCCGTAGGAGTCCGGGCGGAGTCTTCCTTGCAGCAGAAGTCGTGGACGGAGCCTGGCTCCCGTAGGAGTCCGGGCAGAGTCTTCCTTGCAGCAGAAGTTATGGACGGAGCCCGGCTCCCGTGGGAGTCCGGGCGGAGTCTTCCTTGCAGAAGAAGTCATGGACGGAACCTGGCTCTCGTGGGAGTTCGGGTGGAGTCTTCCTTGCAGCAGAAGTCGCAGACGGAGCCCGACTCCCGTAGGAGTCCGGGCGGAGTCTTCCTTGCAGCAGAAGTCATGGACGGAGCCCGACTCCCATGGGAGTCCGGGCAGAGTCTTCCTTGCAGCAGAAGTCGTGGATGGAGCCCGCTCCCGTAGGAGTCCGGGTGGAGTCTTCCTTGCAGCAGAAGTCGCGAACGGAGCCCGGCTCCCATAGGAGTCCGGGCGGAGTCTTCCTTGCAGCAGAAGTCGTGGACGGAGCCCGGCTCCCGTGGGAGTCCGGGCAGAGTCTTCCTTGCAGCAAAAGTCGTGGACGGAGCCCGTCTCCCGTGGGAGTCCGGGCGGAGTCTTCCTTGCAGCAGAAGTCGTGGACAGAGCCCGGCTCCCGTGGGAGTCCGGGCAGAGTTCACCAACAGTAGTCGAAAGTACAGAGGGTCGATCCTGTCAAGAACTTCGACCGAGGGAATTTTATACCCAACACTACTGTTCATCCCTACTTTGGTTAGAGACTCTCAGAGTCATCATCTTATGAGATCACATAGAATGTTTTCTCCTCCTATAAGGAGTGACCGATTCTTTATTGATCACTCACAACCTCCATGCATACTTTACTATATCTGAAATATCCCACACATATCTTAAAGTGGTGTGCTAGGAATAAACCAAAGTAAGGATCCATGTACACAAGGTATCATGGTGATCTCAGGTCAAAGGATCACATGCACCACTCTCACTGAAGAACCATCTGTTGATATGCTGTAAGGCTCCATCAGATGTTCTTCCTGCAGGTTAGTTCAGAGAATTCATTCTCTAATGAGCACCTACATCTTTATATTAGTGTCACCATATAAGTGATTGTGAGATCAATCATTCTCTCTATTAAGTATACATAGGATGTATCAGTTTTATCGGTATCATCGATCTCTGACTCGATGATCTAATGATTGAGAATATTTTAGATTGAGGCTATCAAGATTTTAGATCTTACTGGCATGATCTCATCATGGTCTTAAAATCATTGCCCTAATCTATGAAATTTATCATAATCATAAAAATATTATACAGCAAATGATAAAACATAATATCTCATAAATAAAAAATAACTAATGTCATGCAAATGAGTAGAAAAAGAATATAAAAAAATCTCTTTCCATCCCCATGCGATTGGCTTGTAGGGTACTATTCTTTCACAAGAATGCCTCAGCTTAATGGGATATCCGAAAGGAAGAATCGGACCCTATTAGATATGGTCCGATCTATGATGAGCTTCACAGATCTTCCTATATTTTTTTAGGGACACGCATTACTTTCTACAATTTATCTTTTGAATTGGATTCCTTCTAAATCCGTTTCTGCCACTCCATACAACTTATGGCATGGTACGAAACCAACTCTTGGATATCTCAAGATTTGAGAATATCCAACCCATGTTAAGTGACAGCAGGTGGACAAGTTAGAGGCTAGGTCTTTTAGGGCTCATTTTATTGGGTATCCTAAGAAAACTATAGGATACTACTTCTATCTTTCTGAGGATCATAATATGATTGTGAGCCGTCATGCCGTCTTCTTAGAAAAAGAGTTTATCCAAGATGGAGGCAATGGGAGGAAGATTGAGCTTGAAGGGAAGGTCTCTGAAGAGCATCGAGTCCAAGAACCTAAACCTAGTAGTGAGCCAGTAGATGTGGTATCTCCTCCACCTCATAGATCAAGTAGGATCTCCCATCCTCCTGAAAGATACTTAGGTATTCTTACAAAGAATTTAGGAAAAGCATTTCTTGTGGGAGATAGAGACATTAGAATCATCTCAAAACCTACGATGAGGTAATATTAGATATTGACTCTGAGAAATGGATGAAAGTGATAAAGTCAGAAATTGACTCCATATATTCTAACCAGGTTTGATCCTTAGTAGATCTATCTGAAGGTATTGTACCTATTGGGTGTAAATAGATTTATAAAAAAAAATTATTAAAATTTTTATATTGAGACATGTATGTTGTTGGATTTCAAACATACAGTAAAAAGTGATTTTTAAAATTTTAAAAATAAACAAATCAATAGTTTTATCAAAAAAAACTATCGAATCAGAATCCAAACCTTAGAATCACCTTACCGATATTGATAAAACAAAAATAAGCATGCAAAAGAGATAGAATTTTTACTTTCACTAAAAAGAAAGAAGTGGCATGTTGGTGTTCTCCACAATACTCCAAAATAGAAGTCCTCCAATGGTGATCCACACGAAAATTGGCTAAGATCCTTCCAAATCGGTGCGCTACTGCAGCCTTATCTTCTCAGAAACACTGCTGGCTTCGAACTCATGGTACGATCACATCAAAGTCCAGTCACCTCCAAGCTTGCCACTAGGATCATACCAAGAAGATACTCTTTAGATATCTCATAATCTAGGATTTGATTTTTGGCTCCAACATATGAAAAAATCAAACCCTAGGGCACACAAGCAACTCTTGCTAAATTTCTCACCACCCTTCTTATAAATTTTGCCACTCAATTTTCTCTTACCTTTTTCTCAAATTTTTTTCAAATTTTTTTTATGATTTTTACATCCCTAATCTCTAGTTTCAATCCAAAATCACAGTAGCTAGCTATGTGGGAGGTCTCATATAAATAAGGGACCAAGAGATGTGTCATGGGATGAAGGGGCTCCAACCTTTGGCGCTCCAACTTCTCAAGTCCTTAGGACTATTTAGGTTTGATAAAGAGAGAATTTATTGAATAATCTTTAAAATTATTCACGACCAAATGATAGGCTGTTAATAAGAATGATAGCTTCTATCGAGCATAGGTCGCTGTAGGCCATATGACTTGGTTGTCCTCTTAACCAAGGAGTGTGAAGACACTGGTATGGCATACAGGTGAGATGTAAGGGTACATCATCATTGAACGTGACCAACTCCAAAGCATTCTGCTGTCGAGAATGTCTTTGAAGGGATATAGGTGTAAGTGTCCCTTAGACCTAAGATCGCCTCAGTGACTTGCAAGCAACTCACTGTGCTTTGGTACTAGACTAACTGAATTTCTAATTCAGTGATGGAAGGCTTCTGAGCACAGTCAAGTACTTGTGAAGTCAAAGTGTGATCAAGATGGGATTGACCACTCCAAGAGTTGGAGAAGAATGAGTCACTATTTTTCAATTTAGCAAAATCTTGGCCAGGATAATCCATCAGATGAATTTGATATTTTGAAATACATTGTGGACAACCTGATCAGAATTAACAATTGAACTCTGAGGTGTCCTATGAGTATTTTGGTCAAGGAGATGAATTATATGAAAACTATATCCACATGGGTTCTAAGGATGTTGTTCTACACATTCGACCTATGCGGCCGTTGGGTACCATTGCTAGATGATCACTTTTATTGGTATAAAAATTTATTCCTTGCTACCGGCTTAGGTTCAGACCTATGAGATCACACACATTAAATTTCATGATCCGATCGGATGGTTGATCAATGATTAAGAATCATTTTAGGATTAAACGATCAAAACGATTGACATTTAACCTAGTGCAAGTGTTGCAGGAGGATCGATTAGCAATTCGATTGGTAATTGGCTTAATTTGATTAAGCCAAAGGATTGAGATTAAGTCTAATTAAATATGATTTAATTAGATTTAGTTTGGGGTTGATTGGAGCAAGTCTAAGTGGTTTATTGGATAAGCTAAGTGTAAGGAAAAACTAGTCCTAGTTCAAATAGGACTTGGGACAACCTAATTTCTAATTTGATTAAAAAATTAAATTAAATTTAAATCTAATTTAATATGATTAAAGTAGATTCTTAATTGGGTTAAGATCAATTTTAATTAGGTTGATTTGATTTTGGTTTGATTTGATTTGAGAAATCAGATTGGAACAAGATATAGATTGAATCCTATTAAGACTAGGATTCCACCTTGCGCCAATTTTGCCCCCACGCCCACTCTCTCTTATTTTGTGTAACAAAACTTCTCTCCCAGGTCTTCACACATGTCCAAAATTTTCCTCTCTTTCTCTATTATATGGAAAGTGGTTGTGGATCAAGTCAAAGTAGGAATTAGTTTGGATTTTAAATTCTATGAGATAGAGTTTTAGGAAACCAAACTCTTTCCTTATGGTATTGATTTTACCCAAATTTTTTCTAAAATTTTATGATTTTTATGATACATAATATATGCCCTTTTCTGATGGTCCATGCACAAAAAGAAAGAGGGGGCACCCAAGAGTTGGGCACCCCTTGTTTTGCCATGTTTGGATAATCCTTGACTAGGTATTTGACCTAGATAAGAACTCTATCATATCTCTCTATTTAAAATGAATTTTTTTATGAAATTTTTATAAAAAATAGAGAAAATAGAGACCTTTGGGGCATGCAAAAATTTGGGAAAAAGAAGGTTGGGGCATGGAGATACAATAGACACAAGACTAGGTGTCTAGGTGAGAGCAAAGAGAAGAAGAAGAGGGTCTTCTTCTAGGGTTGTTGTGTTCACCTCTTGCCTTCCTCCATCTTGAGTTTTCTGAGAGTGTCTTAGATCTAAAAATCTTTCTCCTACTTCTCATCTTTGAAAGACTCCTAATCAAGAAGAAGGAGGTATCTGATCGACCATCGAAGAAGGATCAGCGCAGTAATAGCATACTGTGCTGATTTCCTAGACCAGGACTTTTGATCGTGATTCATGGGCTCGTATGGATGACTCCTAGAGGCCGGACGTGTGTACGGCTCGCAATATCATCCTCAAGCCTAGATCAACAAAGTTAGAATATCTAACTTGCAAGGTAATAGATCTGATCTATTATATTTTACATACATTTGATGTAGTATAGAAACATGTTGATATGATCAACATGTAGTTCTTGCTCTTTATATTTTAATTTTTGATTTAATGTCATGTAATAATCATGTAATAGAATCTTAGATCTAGGAATTCTTTAATTTTATAAAATAAATTTTTATTTATTTTAGTCTTTCACTGTCTGATGAAATCCTAAATTTTTATTTATAAAATAAGTTTCAAGATCTAACCCTGAAATCTTAGATTTGGTTCCTTCAATTGGTATCAGAGCCTAGGTTGTTTATTACATGATTATTTATACATACTTAGATTATTTTTTAGATTAAATCTAATTTATAATTTGATTGTTAAATCTAAAATTAAAATTTTTAGATCAAACACGAACTGTAGGTTGTCCTGCTGTAAGATTTTTCTCTTACAGTGCAAAGGTTATCTTAGTTCATGTAGATCTATCTTTAATCATAAATTTATTAGATATGATCTAGATTAAATTTATGATTTATTAGATTTAAAAAATATTTAAATCTAAAATTAAATCTCTTTGTTAATAATTTTTGTGCAAAGAATCATCATATATTTGTCTGGAAAATTTACGCAGTTTAAAGTTGAAATTGTTTCAATTACATGAACCTGTTTAGATTAGATCTAAAGTAGTTTCATGCTTATTTCACTTGCATTTTGATTATGAATCAAACATACAACTTGGTTGGTAGAATCATGTTGTAAAAATATTTTATAAATATGAAAATATTTTCGAAAAGCCAAACCCCAACCCTCAGCCCAAAACTTAATTGAGAATTAAGAAGTTGTTTGATTAGGTTCTAGGATTGTGAATTGAAGAACCTAAGACACAAACCATAACACATTGGGTTAATGGGTTAGTGAAAATTAAGTCCATTAATTGGGTTAGACCCAAGGTTAGATTAAAGATGGACTTAATTAGAGAATTGACTAAATCTAATCAATTGTTGCCTTAGATTAGGTCAAGGATTCTCTAGATCAATTATAATAGTTGTAGTTGGTCAAGTCTATATCTTTAACAAGAACCAAATGGACTTGATTCTTAGCTAAGCGGTCTAGCACAAACTATTAGGTTGATCTAATCGAAATTAATTAAACTAATTGGTGTCTAAGATAAATCAGATCGGTGGTTTTTAATTGGGAGCCAGCTTACCTGGCCATTTCTGATGGTGTCTAAGGCAAGCTTTGGTAGATCCTCCCATCGATCGAACTTATCTGACCTCTTAGTGAAATTATGTTTTGATCAGATCACTTGACTATTTGAGCTACCCCATGTCAGTTAAGTAAATCAATGTGACTGATTTAAGTGCTCCTAGACCCGCCCTTTTAATGGTCTCCCTTAAGCTGACTTGGTGAAGCCAGTGGGAGGATCATGATAAGCTGGTTCATCTGACCTCCTCCTCTAAATCAATTAAATCTTCTAAAATTATTAGATCTTTAAAATGAAATAGTTATGGTGATAACTAGATCATAGTCTTCCATTAAGTAGATGATAATGGGTCCATCCGTTGGATAATCATTGGAGGCCCAAAGCCTGGTGCTTATCGACTGATGGAATTGTCATTCATAATATGATTTCTTGATTGCATCTTTCTAAATGGTAGTTAGGTTAGCCAACCAAAGTTGGGCCTAATCATTCATTGGCTAGATAGGCCAAGTATGGTCATGTTAATGGTTGGACCTAACCAGACCTTTTCAGTGGAGGCCAAAGCCTATAGATTAGGAACTGGGACAAAATTAAAATTACCAAAAATTATTTAGAGAAATAATTGGTTATGAATCTACCCTAAGATGTACATGGGTTGGCCAACCAAAGTTGGGCTTGTGTGCAGTCTAAGTGGATTCTAGTACCCACTAAGAAATTAGCGTAATTCCTCGAATTGGAGGTAGAGGCTATCAATTCGAATAAAATAGTGGGAGAAACCTTTTGATTAAAGTCTAAATCTTTAGGTTTAATGAATCAATTACTAATTAGGTTATGATTTTTCTTTATGCAGATATGGCCACTTTCCTATTGCTCCGATCATTGTTGGATAATGATAAGTTGGTGGGACCCAACTTCGGTAGCTGGTACCAAAAGTTGAAAATAGTCCTGGGTATGAACGGATTCTATATGTGATAACAGATCCTGCACCTGAGGAGCCAATAGCCAATGCACGTGGAACAGTCAGAGACACTAACCAGAAGTGGCTCAGTGACCAGACCACGGTGCGCTGCATCATGCTGGCTACCATGAGCAACGAGTTCAGTCGCAGATTTGAGATGACTCAGTCAAAGAATATGCTTCAAGTGTTGGAGGATGCCTTTGGCACACCCGATGATGTGGAGAGGCACAAGACTAGTTGTGCCATCTTCAACATCAAAATGCGGGATGATGCCTCTGTCACTCATCATGTATTGTACATGATCGAGCTGATGGAACGTTTGAGCAACCTCGGCTTTTCCTTGCATGAGCAGCTCGAAAAAGATGCAATACAGAACTTACTGCCCAAGTCTTATCTCTCATTCCTCACTCATTATAGAATGACAAAGTCTGAAGTAAACTACCATGGGTTACTGGGGTTGCTTCAAAACTTTGAGAAGAATCACCAACTCCACAAGGAGTCAGTAAACTTAGTGGGAGGTTCTTCTTCTAGTTCCTGACCCTTTGAGAAAGGGAAGAAGAACAAGAAGAAGAAAGTGAAGAAGGTGCAAGTTCAGGCTGGGACATCTGTGCAGGGCCAGACCAAAAAGATCAAGTCCGATAAGAGTCTATTCTACTAGCAAGCACCGTAGATTAGATAGTATATCAGATATCTACTTATGGCACTGTAGGCTAGGTCATGTAAACAAGAACAGGATAAACAGGTTGACTCAAGAGGAAATCTTCGAAGTCAGTGATTGTGAATCACTTCCAACCTGTGAGTCTTGTCTTCTTTGTAAAATGACCAAGTCACCTTTTACTGAAAAAAGTGAGAGAGCTACTGAGCTCTGGGGCCTAATACATACTGATGTATGCGGGCCCATAAGCACAAATGCTAGAGGTGGATATTTTTATTTCATCACTTTCACGGATGATCTATCCAGATATAGATATATCTATCTGATGAAACATAAGTCAGATTCATTTGAATGTTCAAACGATTCCGAAGTGAAGTAGAAAAACAAACTGGGAAGAGTATTAAAACTCTTCAGTCTGATCGAAGAGGGGAATACCTTTCTGGTGAATTTCTCACATATCTAGGAGAGAATGGGATTCTCTCCCAATAGACTCCTCCAGGAACACCACAGCATAATAGTGTGTCTGAAAGGAGAAATCAGACTCTGCTAGATATGATCCAATCCATGATGGATTTTGCCAGCTTGTCGATATCCTTCTGGAGATATACACTCGAATCGGCCTGTTATCTGTTAAATAAGGTTTTAAGTAAGTCTATAATTAAGACTCCATATGAGATATGGATAGGGCATAAGTCAGTACTTTCACACATTAGGATCTGGAGGTGCCCGACCTATGTCAAACGGTTAGTTACAGATAAACTCGGACCTAGGTCTGACAAATGCACATTCATAGGGTACCCTAAAGAGATCAAAGGATATTTTTTCTACCATACTGATGAACAAAAAGTATTCGTCAGTCTTAAGGCAACCTTTTTAGAAAAGAAGTTTCTTGGTGAAGGAACCGTTGCCTCTAAGGTTGAACTTGATGAAGTTTAACAGGTAGAAGGACCGACACCAATAGCTGAACCTGAGTCAAATTTGATTAGATCAGATTCAGAGCCCAATGTACCTGCACCATTAAGGTAATCTGGTAGAGTACCGCATCTGTCAGATAGATACTATGATTTCTTGATTTGGGACGGTGATCCCATCAAACTCGATGAGAACGATGAGGATCCGATCACCTATATGGATGCAATGCAGAGATCTGATTCTAAGAAATGGCTTGAAGCCATGAAATCCAAAATGGAGTCCATAAAGGTCAACGATGTATGGACATTGGTTGACCCACCTGAAGGGGTTAAGGATGCTTGGGTTATCCCAATCCACGTACATAGACACTGTGCTGAAGAAGTTCAGCATGGAGAATTTCAAGAAGGACTATCTACCGATAGACCATGAAATTTCTCTTTCTAAGAAGGATTATCTGACAACTCGTGAAGAGAGAAAGTATATGAGTAGAGTCCCATATGCTTTGATTGTGGGATCTATCATGTATGTCATGACATGTACAAGGCCAGATGTGGCATACTCACTAGGAGTAGTGAGTAGATACCAATCTAATCCTGGAGAAAATCACTGAAAAGTGGTTAAAGCCATCCTTAAGTATTTGAGAAATACTAAGGACCAATGGTTGGTTTATGGCAAGTCAGATCTGAAACTTGTGGGGTTCACAGACTCCAACTTTCAATCTGACCATGATGACAACAGAAGCATGTTAGGTTATATCTTTACTTTGAATGGTGGAGCCATCTGCTGGAAGAGTTCCAAGCAGCATACTATGGCAGACTCTATTTGTGAGGCGGAGTACATCGCAGCATCGGATGCTGCGAAGGAAGCTGTGTGGTTGAGAAAATTCATTACCGAGCTCGGAGTAGCACCCTCCCTCGATGGTCCGATCTTGCTCTACTGAGACAGCACTGGTGCCATAGCTCAGGCGAAGGAATCCAAAGCACACCAGCAGACGAAGCACATTTTGCACTGCTTCCACCTGGTCCGAGAGATCATGGATTGAGGTGACATCGACCTTCAGAAGATCGACGGAATGGAAAACTTGGCTGACCCCTTCACTAAAGCCCTGGCAATAAAGGAGTTCGACAACCACAAGTCGAAGATGGATATTAGATATTGTGTCGAGTGGCTTTAGGATAAGTGGGAGTTGTTGAAAAATATATCCCAAAAGCCAATCGTCAAGCTGTTGATGGTTGAGCAACCTTGTGTTGTAATTGATTTGTTAATAAATAAAATATATTTTTGGTATTTTTATCATAAATTTTTATCTTTTAATGAACTCCATTGTTGTGATGAAGTCCTTAGAACTATTTAGGTTCGATAAAGAGAGAATTTATCGATTAGTCCTTAAAACTGTTCACGACCAAATGATAGATTGTTAATAAGGATGACAGCTTCTATCGAGCATAGGTCACTGTAGGCCATATAGCTTGATTGTCCTCTTAATCAAAGAGTATGGAGACACTGGTATGGCATACAGATGAGATGTAAGGATACATCATCATTGAACGTGACCAACTCCAGAGCATTCTGCTGTCGAAAATATCTCTGATGGGATATAGGTATAAATATCCCTTAGACCTGAGATCGCCTCAGTGACTTACAAGCAACTCACAGTGCTTTAGTACTTAACTAACTGAATTTCTAATTCAGTGATGGAAGGCTTCTGGACACAGTCAAGTATTTGTGAAGTTAGAGTGTGATCGAGATGGGATTGACCACTCCAAGAGTTGGAGAAGAATAAGTCACTGTATTTCAATTTAGCAAAATCTTGACTAGGATAATCCATCAGATGGATTTAATATTTTAAAATATAATGTGGACAATCTGATCAGAGTTGACAGTTGAACTCTGAGGTGTCCTATGAGTATTTTGGCCAAGGGGATGAATTATATGGAAACTATATCCATATGGGTTCTAAAGATGTTGTTCTACACATTCGACCTATCCGACCGTTGGGTACCATTGCTAGATGGTCACTTTGATTGGTACAAAAATTTATTCCAATACTACCAACTTAGGTTCAGACCTATGAGGTCACACACATTAGAGTTCATGGTCCGATCGGATGGTTGATCAACGATTAAGAATCGTTCTAGGATTAAACGATCAATACGATTGACATATAATCTAGTGCAAGTGTTGCAGGAGGATCGATTAGCAATTTGATTGCTAATTGACTTAATTTGATTAAGTCAAAGGGCTGAGATTAAGTCTAATTAAATATAATTTAATTATATTTAGTTTGGACTTGATTGGATCAAGTCCAATTGGTTTATTGGATAAGCCAAGTGCAAGAAAAAACTAGTCCTAGTTCAAATAGGACTTGGGTCAACCTAATTTCTAATTTGATTAAAAAATTAAATTAAATTTAAATCTAATTTAATTTGATTAAATTAGATTCTTAATTGGGTTAAGACCTATTTTAATTAGGTTGATTTAGTTTTGGTTTGAGAAACCAGATTGGAACAAGACATAGATTGAATCCTAGTAAGACTAGGATTCCACCTTGCACCAATTTAGCCCTCACGCCCACTCTCTCTTATCCCACGCCCACTCTCTCTTATTTTGTGTGACAAAACTTCTCTCCTAGGTCTTCATACATGCCCAAAACTTTTCTCTCTCTCTTTTACATGGAAAGTGGTTGTGGATCAAGTCAAAGTAAGAATTAGTTTAGATTTCAAATTCTATGGGATAGAGTTTTAGGAAATCAAAACTCTTTCTTTATGGCATTGATTTTATCCAAATTTTTTTTAAGATTTTTATGGCTTTTATGGCACATAATATGCACTTTTTGCTAATGGTCCATGCACAAAAAGAAATGGGCGCCCCTTGTCTTGCCATGTTTGAATAATCCTTGACTAGGTATTTGACCTAGACAAGGACTCTATCATATCTTTCTATTTAAAATGAATTTTTTTATAAAATTTTTATAAAAAATAGAGAAAAGAGGAATCTTTGGGGTGTGCAAAAATCAGGGAGAAAGAAGGTTGGGGCATGGATATACAATAGACACAAGACTAGGTGTCTAGGTGAGAGCAAAGAGAAGAAGAAGAGGATCTTCTTCTAGGATTGCTGTGTTCACCTCTTTCCTTCCTCCATCTTGAGTTTTCTGAGAGTGTCTCAGATCTAAAACTTCTTCTCCTATTTCTCATCTTTGGAAGAGTCCTAATCAAGAAGAAGGAGGCATCTGATCGACCATCGAAGAAGGATCAGTGTAGTACTAGCATACTGTGCTGATTTCCTGGACCAGGACTTCTGATCGTGATTCTTGGGCTCGTGTGGATGACTCTTAGAGGCCGGACATATGTGCGGCTTGCAACATCATCCTCAAGCCTGGATCAGCAAAGTTAGAATGTCTAACTTGTAAGGTAATAGATCTGATCTATTATATTTTACATACATTAGTGTAGTATAGAAACATGTTGATATGATCAACATGTAGTTCTTGCTCTTTATATTTTAATTTTTGATTTAATATCATATAATAATCATGTAATAGGATCTTAGATCTAAGAATTCTCTAATTTTATAAGATAAATTTTGATTTATTTTAGTCTTTCGCTGCCTGATCTTGAAAAAATTTCAAGATCTAACCCTGAAACCCTAGATCTGGTTCATTCATTAAACTCTAATTAGATCAGACCAGAGCTAAATTCCAAAGTGTGTGACCCATTGAGTTCCAAATCTAGCCAACAGTAGACCAAGACTTTTGATGTAACCCTAATCTGATGGGATTAGATCATCCGATGAGTCCCAATCAATTTGAACTTTTTCAAATTGATTTAAAAATTAAACTCTTTTAATTCTAACAAATTCACAAGTCAAGATTGACATCTAGCAATATGTCATGACTATCTGAAAGATTTAAAATTTTGATGAAAAATTATCAAAATATCCTTCAGTGGCAAGTTACTGTGTAATTCAATCCTTCAGTCAAACAACATCTCAGATGAGTTGTGGGTATAAAAATATGTCAAACTCAATCACTTATCTTTATGTTTCTCGATCTGAAGATGATAATTCAGTTGATGATACATTAGAAATTCTTTCCTAATTATCATCCAGCTTTGGTCAAATACTTCCAAATCATCAACCTATGAGATCACATAAGATGTTCGCTCTCCTTATTAGAAGTGATTGATCGCTTATTGATCACTCACAACCTCTATACACTCTTCACCATATCCAGAACATCCTATACAAGGATCAAAGAATCAAATTAGGAAGTAGACCAAAATATGGATCCAAATACACAAGGTATCATGATGATCTCAGGTCAAAGGATCACTTACACAACTTTCACTAGAGAACCATCAGTTGACATATAAATAAGACTCCATCTGATATTCTCTCACTGGTCAATTCAGTAAACTCATTCTTTAATAAGCCCCCATATCCTTGTATTAGTGTCACCACACAAGTGATTGTGAGATCAACCACCTCTATTTCTGAGCATACATAAGACATGTCAGTCTTACTGATATCATTGATCTCTGACTCAATGTACCAACAACTAGAAATATTTTAAGTCATGGCTATCCAGGATTTAGGTCTCACTGGATGATCTCATCACGGCCCTAAAATTATTATCCAGACCTATAGGATTCATTATAATCTAAGAATAATAAAATACAGCATATACTGAATCAAAAATATCTATTTTATTAATAATATAAATATTAATTACATGAGTTTGAAAGATAAATTAAAATAAATATCCTATCGCATCCCATATACGATTGACTTGTAGGACATTATTCTTTCAATCTTTTACTTACACTAAAGTCAATCACCCCTATACTTGATACCCATGCTATCAAGGTGGCAGTCAAACTGCTACATTAACAAGGCCTTAGTGAATGGATCCACAATATTATTTTTGGTGTCAACTCGCTCCATGATCATATCGCATCTTTCGACTATCTCCCGAATGAGGTGGAACCGTCTTAGGATGTGCTTGGATTTATGATGAAACCTTGGTTCTTTGACTTGAACAACTGCCCCAGTATTATCACACTAACGGGGCACTGGTTGTTCAATCTCTGGAGCCACACCCAACTTTATGATAAATTTCTTCATCCAGATGGCCTCCTTAGTAGCCTCACTTGCAACAATATACTCAACCTCAGTGATCGAGTCAGCAACAGTTTGCTGTTTGAAATTTTTTCAACTTACTACATCACCATACAGAGTGAATATATACCAAGATATAAATTTGCTATCATCTAGATCAGATTAAAACTAGAATCTATATAACCTTCTAGTTTTAAATCAGATCCACCGTATATCAGAAAAATATCTCTAGTCCTTCTCAAGTATTTGAGTATATCTTTTACAACTTTCCAATGATCCTCTCCGGGATCAATCTGAAATCTGCTTAAAAATACCCAAGGCATAAGCCACATCAGGCCTGGTACATAATATAGCATACATAATCGATCCTACAGCCGAAGCATGAGGAATAGAACTCATTCTATTTCTCTCTTCCAATATCTTAGGGGCCATCTCCTTAGAGAGTTGTATGCCATGACCTATGGGCAAGTAACCTCTTTTGCTTCCCTCCATGTTGAACCTCTTCAACACAAGATCAATGTACCTAGACTGGCACAAGCCTAGCATCTTTTTTGATCTATCCCTAAAAATCTTTATACCAAGTACATAGGATGCTTCATCCAAGTCTTGTTAGATTTTGGAGTTTGATGCATACATATGTGTTTCAAAACCTTTGTTTTCCAAATATCACAGCAGAGAATATGATTAAAATAATTTTAATCTTAATTTTGTATGCGTAAAAATATAAAATCACATGATCTATTTTATATGCTAAAATTGATATATACTGAAATTCAGATTGTGATCAAATCACATACCTGTTTCGCAATTTCTTTCTTCAAAATTAGATCTGGAAGAGAAGAGGCTCTCTCTTAGCCGCATAAGTATCCAGTCTCTATGAGTATCTCCTCGGGATCAGTATGAAATAGTCCTCTTATTAGATTTTAGATCACATAATGGAAGACTAAATTTCAAAATTTTATGATATCCAATAAACCCGAAACCCAAAAGCCTAGGATCTCCCCTAGTGTATTCAATCAAACATATATGCCTATAAGTGAGGTTTAGATATAAAACCTTAGGTCAGTGAAGAATGGAAGAAGTCAGCATCCTTTCTTTTCTATGAGGCACCCAAACGTTCGCTCTCCAATAGGTGATCCACACGAAATCAGGATCAAGAAAATGCTCTGGCAAAATCTTGCCTTATCAAATTCTCCTCCTGAGAACGATCTTGCCTTGCTAGGACCAATTCCCAACACTTCTTCACCAATTCTCTCTTAAATGGCCTAAACCCCTCTCTTAGCCTTTCAAAAGGATCTTTTTAAACCCTTGTCCTAATGGAAGACTCCTTGTCTTGAAGTCTAAGACCTTGTCTTAAAGAAGACCCCTTGTCTTAAAACAACAAGACCTTATCTTAACAAGGGAAAGAAGAAACTTTACCAGACTTCTGATTGATTTTTATCCAGACCAAAAGAGGGATATTTATAACGTATGAATAGACACTAATATGTCTATTCGTAAAAACTTTGAATCTGGTTATTAACGTATCAAATACGTCCTTTAATCAGAAAGACCATTGTTATGCATTATGAATCCATATGACATTTAAGCATCGTATGACTTCTTTTCAATAACCAGACTCCTTTATAGTTTTTGACCAGATCAAACCTGATCCAAGCCATCCAAATCCCATGCCATAATTTGATTAAAGCTTTGGATTTAATTTAAAACCCTGGGAGAGAATTGATACGTGAAAAGTCACAAAGAAGTTTCCAGCCTTCTAGAATTGGCTCCACCAAGACCCCATCTTGGCCCTCCTAATATATTTTGACTTAGTCAAATCACTCAACCAAAGGTGAGGATTAAATCTTAGCCCTCTAATTCTTATCCCAAAAGGGTGATTAATGTGCAGAAGGACTCTTAGCCCATCTGCACGCCAAAATTAAGTGTCATGCACCATACCCATGCGCCAAACATTATCCACTTTATCTCCATGCCAATTTGGTATTTCAATCCCATTAAAATTCTTCAAAAATGGCATGCAACAAGATAATAGAGAGAAGTTAATTGGTATTAAAAATTGAGATTAGATCCTTCTATAAGAAGGACTCTAATCCTCTCATACGTAACAAGTCTTCATGCGCTAAAACCCAAACGCATGATCTAATTTCCACACCCCATAAGACATAGATTTTAATCTTATTAAAATCCCATAAAATTAGGCATTGAACCTCATCAAATAAGGATTAAAATGGCATAGAAATTCAGACTAAAATCTATTACATACATAATTCTTACACCAAACAATGTGGCACCTTACACCAAGAGTCCTACCAACTTGGGACTCTTGATAAATGATGTTAAAATCATGAAAAAAATCCCAATTAAGGCTGATTAAAATAGGAACTAACCAAATTAAGTCTCTCTTAATTTTTGTTGATTTATTGATAAGGTTTCAAACTCAAATAGATTAGGTTAGGAGCTTAGGTTAGCCAACAAGTGTTAGCTTGTCAATTAGGCACCCAATCCAGATCCAATATCCCATAATTAAATCAAATAAAATCCTTGACTGATTTTTTGATGTGTGTGACCCTTTGGATTTTACATCTAACTAGCAGTAGGTCTAGATTTATGTTGACCCAAATTGATTAGAGTCCATCTAATCGAATTAGATCAAACCGATGCATATCCAAGTTGTCAAATTAGAACCCTTCCTAATTGACTCATGAATTGAACTCTTTAATTCATAAAAATCTATAAGACATGATTGACATCTAGTAATGTATCATGCTTACTCGAAAGATATAGAATTTTTTGATAAAAATATCAAAAATATTCTTCAGTGGCGAGTTATCATGCAATTCAATCCTTCGATCATCCAGCATCCCGAATATGATTATGGATATAGAACTAAGTCAAAACTAATTTTATATTCATATTTCTCTCGATCATAAGATGATGATTCAATTAATGAAATATTAGAAGCCCTTTCTAATTTTTATTCTGCTTTGATCAAAGTCTTCTTGAATCATCTCTCAATCGAAACAAGTAGGATATGATCTCTTTTTACTAGGAGTGATCGATTCCATGTTGACCTACTCATAGCCTCCATACATAATCCACCATATCCAGAACACTCCATATATGACTAAGTCATGAATGAGTATGAACTAAAACTATAGTTTCACATGCACAAGGTACCATGATAGTCTCAGGTCTAAGGACCACATGCACAATCCCCACTAGAGAAATATCTTTTGACATTAGGATTCCATAAGATGTTTCTCATATCGGATCAACTCAGTGAACTCATTCTCTAATGAGAACCCACATCTTTATATTAGTGTCTTATATAAGTAGCTTATGAGATCAGCTATCCTCTCTACCGAGCATACATAGGATGTGCTAGTTCTTTTGAAACATCGATCCCTAACTCAATGTCCCTGTAATTAAGAATGTTCTAGATCAGGATTTTAGGATTTTGGGTCTCATAGGTATGATCTCATCATAACCCTAAAACCAATACCCTGATCTATGGGGTTCATCATAATCTTAATTAAAAAATATAAGATATAGCACATGATGAAAAAAATATCTTTTATTAATATAAAATTTCATTTACATAAGTCTGGAAGATTAAAAAAAATCTCTTATATACGTAAGTCGATTGACTTGTAGGACATATTCTTTTCAATCTCCTATTTGCACTAAAGCCAATCGCTCTTATATTTTAACCCCATACAATCGAGGTGACGAATGAACTGCTGCTGTGGTAGAGCCTTAGTGAACGGGTCTGCTATGTTGTTCTTTGTATCTACTCATTCAATGACTACATCTTGTCTTTTGACAATTTTACGAATGAGGTGGAAGCGCCTTAGAATGTGCTTGGATTTATGGTGAGACCTTGGTTCCTTTGCTTGAGCAACAGCTCTAGTATTGTCATAGTAAAGTGGTACTGGACTCTCAATCTCAGAAACAACACCCAATTCGGTGATGAACTTCTTTATCCATAAAGCTTCCTTGACGGCTTCACTTGCAGCAATGTATTTTGCCTTAGTGGTTGAGTCAACTATAGTTTGCTGCTTAGAATTCTTCTAGCTCACTGCTCTACCATTCAAAGTAAAAATATATCCTAAAGTAAATTTGCTATCATCAGGGTCTGATTGAAAACTAGAATCAGAATACCCTCTCAGTTTTAGATTAGATCCCCCATAAACTAGAAAAATATTTTTAGTTCTTCTCAAATACTTAAGAATATTCTTCACTGCCTTTCAATGATCCTCTCCTGGATCAGCCTGAAAATGACTAGCAATGCCTAAGGCACATGCAACATCAGGCCTGGTACATAGCATTGCATGCATTATTGATCCTTCTGCCGAAGCATAGGGAACAGAACTCATTCTTTTCCTCTCTTTAGGTGTCTTAGGAGACATTTTCTTAGAGAGATGTATGCCTTAACTCATAGGTAAGTAACCTCTCTTACTCCCATCCATGCTGAACCTTTTCAGCACAAGGTCTATGTATCTTGACTAGGATAAATCTAGCATCCTTTTAGATCTATCCTTATAGATCTTTATACCAAGTATAAAGGATGCTTCACCCAAGTCTTTCATAAAAAACTTAGATGATAGCCATAACTTGACCGATTGTAACATTGGGATATCATTCTCAATGAGAAGTATATCATCCACATACAAAATTAAGAAGGCAATGGCTCTCCCACTAGTCTTCTTATATACACAAGGTTCATCCATATTTTTTATGGAGCCCTATTCTCTGACTGTTATATCAAAATGGATATTTCAGCTCCTCGAGACCTGCTTTAGTCCATAAATAGATTTCTTAAGCTTACCTACTTGATTTGGTCTCCCACTTGAGACAAATCCTTCTGGTTGGGACATATAGACCTCTTCCTCAAGATAACCATTAAGAAATACAGTCTTTATGTCCATTTGTCAGATTTCATAATCATGGTATGTAGCTATAGCATGCATAATCTGAATTGATTTGAGCATGGCAATAGGTAAAAAAGTTTCATCATAATCGATGCCCTGTTTTTACCTAAAATTCTTAGCCACCAATCTGACTTTGTAGATTTCTACTCGGCCATCTACTCCAATCTTTTTCTTATACACCCATTTACACCTGATAGGGGTAACACCCTCTGGTGGATCAACCAAAGTCCATACTTGATTGGTGTACATAGAATCTATTTTGAATTTCATAGCCTCTAGCCATTTGTCTGAGTCCCTACTCATGACAACTTCCATATAGGTCAGAGGTTCATCATTTTCTATGATGTGGGCTTCACTATTCTCAATAACAAATCCATACCTTAAAGGTGCATTTCGCACTCTATCTAACCTACGGAGAGGTATAACTTGTGGTTGTACCTTATCAATAGGTACTTCTGGTTGAGAAATATTTTGTACTTCACTTTGAACTTCTTCAAGTTCAATATTTCTCCCACCGCTTCTTTCTAGGATAATTTTTTTTTTCATAAAAATAGCATGTCTACTGATAAATATCTTTTATTCAGTAGGGTGGTAAAAGAGGTATCACATACTCTCTTTAAGATATCCTATAAATAGACATTTATCTACCCTAGCACTTAACTTATGTTCAAAATTTTTTTTGACATATGCTGGACAACCCTATATCTTAAGATACTTAAGATTGAGGTTCTTCCCTCTCCATAACTCATATAGAGTGCTAGGCACAGATTTTGAAGGTACCCTACTTAAAATATATATGGCAGTTTCTAGGGCATACCCCCAGAAAAAAATAGGTAAATCTATAAGACACATCATGGACCATACCAAATCTAATAAAGTGTGATTTCTCCTTTCAGCTATACCATTCAACTGTGGTGTATAAGGAGGGTCCATTTAGAGAGATTCTTTTTTCCTTAAGATGGTTCAAGAATTCACCAGAAAGATATTCTCCTCCTCGATCTGATCGAAAGATTTTAATATATTTTTCAGTTTGTTTCTCAACCATACTTTGATACTCTTTAAATTTATCAAAAACTTCAAATTTATATTTTATAAGTTACACATATCCGAATCTGAATAACTCATCAGTGAATGTTATAAAATAAGAGTATCCTCTTTTAGGTTCAGTTATCATAGGACCACATACATCTGTATGTACAAGTCCTAATAACTCATTTGTCCTTTTTTCATATCCACTAAATGGAGTTTTAGTCATTTTTTTCATAAGACAAGATTCACAAGTCCTTAATGATTTATAATCATAAGGTTTAAAGAATTTTTCTTTGTATAACTTATTAATTCTTGTCTCACTAATGTGACCAAGTCAGAAATACTAAAGTATTATTTATGTATTCTCTCTTACGTTTCTTATTTTTATCAACATGAAAAATATTATCATTAAGAGAAAGAATTAGAAGATCATTATTAACAATGCCATCACAGATATGCTCATTAGATAAAGAAATAGAGCATCTAGTGCCCTTTCCATTTATTTCAAAACCTCATTGTAATAACCTCGATACAAAAGTAACATTTCTAATGATCTTAGGCATATAATAATAATTCTCCAACTCTAAGATCTTTCCAGAGGGTAACTTCAACATATAAGTCCCCACGGCTTCTGCTTGAATGAACTTTCTGTAGGAACCAGATCTAGGGTTTCAGGGTTAGATCTTGAAACTTTTTCAAGATCATACAGCGGAAGACTAAAATAAATCAAAATTTATTTTCTAAAACCAGAGAATCCCTAGATCTAAGATCCTATTACATGATTATTACATAGCATTAAATTAAAAATTAAAATATATAAATATAACATGAACCACATGTTGATCATATCAACATGTTTCTATACTACATCTAATGTATGTATCAAACAATAGATCAGATCTATTACCTTGCAAGTTAGACGTTCTAACCTTGTTGATCTGGGCTTGAGGATGATGTTGCAAGCCACACACGCATCCGGCCTCTAGGAGTCATCCACACGAGCCCACGAATCTCGATCAGAAGTCCTGCTTCAGGAAATCAGCACAGTATGCTAGTACTGCGCTGATCCTTCTTTGATGGTTGATCAGGTGCCTCCTTCTTCTTGATTTGGACTCTTCCAAAGATGAAAAGTAGAAGGAGGAGTTTCAGATCTGAGATACTCTCAGGAAACTCAAGATGGAGGGAGGAAAGATATGAAAACAAAAACTCTAGAAGAAGACCCTCTTCTTCTTCACATTTTTCTCTCTAGAAGAATACCCTTACATCTCACCTGTATACCATACCAGTGTCTCCACACTCCTTGGTTAAGAGGACAACCAACCCATATGACCTACAGCGACCTATGCTCGATAGAAGCTGTTGTCCTTATTAACAGCCTATCATTTGATCGTGAACAGTTTTAAGGACAATCGATAAATCCTCTCTTTATCGAATCTAAATAGTCCTAAGGACTTCATCATAACAACGGAGTTCATTAGAAGATGAAAGCTTATGATGAAAATACCAAATATATTTTATTTATTAACAAATTAATTACAATACTTGGTTGCTCAACCGTCAACAGCTTGACGATTGGCTTTTTGGGACACATTTCCCAACAACTCCCACTTGTCCTAAAGTCACTCGGCACAGTATCTAATACCCATCTTCGACTTGTGGTTGTCGAACTCCTTTATCGTCAGGGCTTTAGTGAAGGGGTCGGCCAGGTTCTCCTTTCCATCGATCTTCTGAAGGTCGACGTCACCTCGATCCACGATCTCCCGGACCAGATGGAAGCGGCGCAAGATGTGCTTCGTCCGCTGATGTGCTTTGGGTTCCTTCGCCTGAGCTATGGCACCAGTGCTGTCGTAGTAGAGCAGGATCGGATCATCAAGGGAGGGTGCTACTCCAAGCTCAGTGATGGATTTTCTCAGCCACACAGCTTCCTTTGCAGCATCCGATGCTGCGATGTACTCTACTTCACAAACAGAGTCTGCCACAGTATGCTGCTTGGAACTCTTCCAGCAGATGGCTTCACCATTCAGAGTAAAGATATAACCCGACATGCTCCTGCTATCATCATGGTCAGATTAGAAGCTGGAGTCTGTGAACCCCACAAGTTTCAGATCTGACTTGCCATAAACCAACCATTGGTCCTTAGTATTTCTCAAATACTTAAGGATGGCTTTAACCACTTTTCAGTGATTTTCTCCAGGATCAGATTGGTATCTACTCACTACTCCTAGTGAGTATGCCACATCTGATCTTGTACATGTCATGGCATACATGATAGATCCCACGGCTGAAGCATATGGGACTCTACTCATACGCTCTCTCTCTTCAGGAGTTGTCGGACAATCTTTCTTAGAGAGAGAAATTCTATGGCCTATCGGTAGATAGCCCTTCTTGGAATTCTCCATGCTGAACCTCTTCAGCACAGTGTCGATGTACATGGACTGGGATAACCCAAGCATCCTTTTAGATCTATCCCTATAGATCTTCATCCCTAGGATGTAGGATGCTTCACCCAAGTCCTTCATGGAGAACTGTGATGACAACCAAACTTTTATTCTCTGTAGTGCGGGGATGTCATTCTCGATTAAGAGAATGTCATCCATGTACAAGACAAAGAATACCACAACTGGACCATTTGCCCATTTATAGATGCAGGGCTCTTCTCCATTCTTAATGAAGCCATATGTTTTGATCACCTTATCAAAATGCATGTTCCAACTCCGAGAAGCTTGCTTCAATCCATAAATGGATCTCTGAAGCTTGCACACCTTGGACTCATCTGTGGATGTAAACCCCTCAGGTTGTATCATATACACCTCTTCGGTCAGCTCTCCATTCAGGAAAGCTATCTTTACATCTATCTGCCAGGTCTCATAATCCAGATGGGCAGCTATTGCAAGCATTATCCGAATGGATTTGAGCATTACCACAGGAGAAAATGTCTCATCATAGTCAATACCATAATGTTGACGATACCCCTTGGCGACCAGACGGGATTTATAGGTCTCCACCTTTCCGTCTGCGCCCCTCTTCCTTTTGAAGACCCATTTACACCCAATGGGTTTAACCCCTTCAGGTGGGTCAACCAATGTCCATACATCGTTGACCTTCATGGACTCCATTTCGGATTTCATGGCTTCAAGTCATTTCTCAGAATCAGGTCTCTGCATTGCATTCATATAGGTGATCGGATCCTCATTATTCTCATCAAGTTCGATGGGATCACCGTCCCGGACTAAGAAACCATAGTATCTGTCCGGTTGACGCGGTACTCTATCGGATCGCCTTAATGGTGCAGGTACATTAGGCTTTGGATCTGATCTAATCATATCCGACTCAGGTTCAGCTATTGGTGTCAGTCCTTCTACCTGTTGAACTTCATCAAGTTCAACCTTAGAGACAACGGTTCCTCCACCAAGGAACTCCTTTTCTAAAAAGATTGCCTTAAGACTGACGAACACCTTTTGTTCATCAGCATGATAGAAAAAATATCTTTTGTCTCTTTGGGGTTCCCTATAAATGAGCATTTGTCAGACCTAGGTCCAAGTTTGCCTGTGACTAATCGTTTGACATAGGCCGGGCACCCCCAGACCCTAAGGTGTGAAAGTGCTGGCTTACGTCCCATCCATATCTCATATGGAGTCTTAATTACAGACTTACTTGAAACCCTATTTAACAGATAACAGGTCGATTCGAGTGCATATCCCCAGAAGGATATCGGCAAGCTAGCAAAACCCATCATGGATTGGACCTTGTCTAACCGAGTCTGATTCCTCCTTTCAGACACACCATTATGCTGTGGTGTTCCTGGAGGAGTCCATTGGGAGAGAATCCCATTCTCTCCTAGATATGTGAGAAATTCATTAGAAAGGTATTCTCCTCCTCGATCAGATCGAAGAGTTTTAATACTCTTCCCAGTTTGTTTTTCTACTTCACTTCGGAATCGTTTGAACATTTCAAATGAATCCGACTTATAGACATATCCATATCGGGATAGGTCATCCGTGAAAGTTATAAAGTAGAAATATCCACCTCTAGCACTGGTGCTCATGGGCCCGCATACATCAGTATGTACTAGGCCCAAGAGCTCAGTAGCTCTCTCACCTATTCCAGTAAAAGGTGACTTGGTCATTTTACCAAAAAGACAGGACTCACAGGTTGGAAGTGATTCACAATCACTAACTTCGAGGATTCCCTCTTGAGTCAACCTATTTATTCTGTTCTTGTTTATATGACCTAGCCTCCAATGCCATAAGTAGATATCAACATACTATCTAATCTAGGGTGCTTACCAGTAGAATAGACACTTATCAGGCTTGATCTTTCTGGTCTGACCTGCACAGATGTCCCAACCTGAACTTGCACCTTCTTCACTTTCTTCTTCCCTTTCTCAAAAGGTCGAGAACCAGAACATGAACCTCCCACTAAGTTCACCGACTCCTTGTAAAGTTGGTGATCCTTCTCAAAGTTTTGAAGCAACCCCAGTAACCCGTGGTAGTTCTCTTCAGGCTTTGTCATTCTATAATGAGTGAGGAATGGGAGATAAGACTTGGGCAGCGAGTTCAGTATTGCATCTTTCCCAAGCTGTTCATGCAAGGAAAAGCCGAGCTTGCTCAATCGTTCCATCAGCTCGATCATGTACAATACATGATCAGTGACAGAGGCACCATCCTGCATTTTGGCGTTGAAGATGGCACAACTAGTCTTGTGCCTCTCTACATCATCGGGTGTGCCAAAGGCATCCTCCAACACTTGAAGATTATCCTTTGGCTGAGCCATCTTGAATCTACGACTGAACTCGTCGCTCATGGCAGCCAGCATGATACAGCGCACCGTGGTCCGGTCACTGAGCCACTTCTGGTAAGTGTCTCTGACTGTTCCACATGCATTGACAGCTGGCTCCTCAGGTGCAGGATCCATTATCACATATAGGATCCGTTCATGCTCCAGGACTATCTTCAACTTTCGATACCAGCTACCGAAGTTGGATCCCACCAACTTATCATTATCCAATAATGATCGGAGCGATAGGGAGTGGCCATATTTGCACAAAGGAGAACCATAACCTAATTAGTAATTGATTCATTAAACCTAAAGATTTGGACTTTAATCAAAAGGTTTTTCCCACTATTTTATTCGAATTGGTAGCCTCTACCTCCAATTCGAGGAATTACCCTAATTCCTTAGTGGATACTAGAATCCACTTAGACTGCACACAAGCCCAACTTTGGTTGGCCAACCCATGTACATCTAAGGGTAGGTTCATAACCAATTATTTCTCTAAACAATTTTTAGTAATTTTAATTTTGCCCCAGAAACCTAATCAGTAGGCTTTGGCCTCCACTGTAAGGATCCGGTAAGGTCCAACCATTAACATGATCATACTTGGTGTATCTAACCAATGAATGATTAAGCCTAACTTTGGTTGGCTCACCTAACCACCATTAGAGAGACACTTTCAAGTCGTCATATGATGAGTGATAATTCCATTAGTCAACAAGCACCAGGCTTTTGGGTCTGCAATGATTATTGAGTTAATGGACTCATTATCAAACACCTTAATGGGAGGCTATGACTCAGTTATCTCCATAACTTTGTCATTTTAAGGACCTAATAATTTTAGAAGATTTAAATAATTTAGAGGATAAGGTCAGATGAACCAGCTTATCATGATCCTCCCACTGGCTTCACCAAGTCAGCTTAAGGGAGACCATTAAAAGGGCTGGTCAAGGAGCACCTAAATCAGTCACACTGATTTACCTAGCTGATATGGGTCAGCTCGAATAGTCAAGTGATCCGATCAAAACATAATTTCACCAAGAGGCCAGGTAAGTTCGATCAGTGGGAGGGTCTGCCAAAGCTTGCCTTAGACACCATCAAAAATGGCCAGGTAAGCGGGCTCCCAATTAAAAACCATCGATCTGGTTTACCTTAGACACCAACTGGTTTAATTAGTTTCGATTAGATCAACCTAACAGTTCGTGCTAGACCGCTTAGCCAAGAATCAAGTCCATTTGGTTCTCGTTAAAGATATGGACTTGACCAACTACAACTATTGTAATTGATCTAGAGAATCCTTGACCTAATCTAAGACAACAATTGATTAGATTTAGTCAATTCTCTAATTAACTCCATCTTTAATCTAACCATAGGTCTAACCCAATTAATGGACCTAATTCTCGCTAACCCATTATGTTATGGTTTGTCTCTTAGGTTCTTCAATTCACAATCCTAGAACCTAATCAAACAACTTCTTAATTCTTAATTAAGTTTTGGGCTGAGGGTTGGGTTCGGCTTTTCAAAAATAATTCTCATATTTATAAAATAATTTTATAATATGATTCTACCAACCATATTGCATGTTTAATTCATAATCAAGATACAAGTGAAATAAACATGAAACTACTTTAGATCTAATCTAAATAGGTTCATGTAATTGAAACAATTTCAACTTTAAATAATTTCTTTGCACAAAAATTATTAACAAAGAGATTTTATTTCAGATTTAAACATCTTTTAAATCTAATAAATTATAAATTTAATCTAGATCATATCTAACAAATTTATGATTAAAGATAGATCTACACAAACTAGGACAACCTTTGCACTGTAAGGGGTAAACCTTACAGCAGGACAACCTTGCAGTTTGTGATTGATCTAAAATTTTAATTTTAGATTTAATAATAGATTATAAATTAGATCTAATCTAAAAAATAATCTAAGCATGTATAAATAATCATGTAATAAAGAATCTGGGCTCTGATACCAATTGTAGGAACCAGATCTAGGGTTTCAGGGTTAGATCTTGAAACTTTTTCAAGATCATACAGCGGAAGACTAAAATAAATCAAAATTTATTTTCTAAAACTAGAGAATCCCTAGATCTAAGATCCTATTACATGATTATTATATAACATTAAATTAAAAATTAAAATATATAAATATAACATGAACTACATGTTGATCATATCAACATGTTTCTATACTACATCTAATGTATGTATCAAACAATAGATCAGATCTATTACCTTGCAAGTTAGATATTCTAACCTTGTTGATCTGGGCTTGAGGATGATGTTGCAAGCCGCACATGCGTCCGGCCTCTAGGAGTCATCCACACGAGCCCACGAATCTCGATCAGAAGTCCTGCTTCAGGAAATCAGCACAGTATGCTAATACTGCGCTGATCCTTCTTTGATGGTTGATCAGGTGCCTCCTTCTTCTTGATTTGGACTCTTCCAAAGATGGAAAGTAGAAGGAGGAGTTTCAGATCTGAGACACTCTCAGGAAACTCAAGATGGAGGGAGGAAAGATATGAAAATAAAAACCCTAGAAGAAGACCCTCTTCTACTTCACATTTTTCTCTCTAGACACCCAAACTTGCATCTTTTATATCTCCATGACCCAAAGGTATTTCTCTCTAATTTTTGGATGACACAAAGGTCTCTCAAATATCTGATTTTTTCTAAAATTTCATGAAGAAACTCATCTTATATAGAGAGATATGATAGAGTCCTTAACTAGGTCAAACACCTAGTCAAGGCTTATCCAAACATGGCAAGTTAAGGGACGCCCAACTCTTGAGCACCTCCTTCATATTTTCATGCATGGATCACCAGAAAAGGGTACACAATATATATCCTAAAATTCACAAAAATTCTAAAAAAAAATTGGATAAATTTGGTGCAAAATTGAAAGAGTTTTGGATTTCTAAAACTCTATCTCATAGAATTCGAAATCCAAACTTATTCCTTTTAGATTTGATCCAAACCACCTTCCATGTAAGAAAGAAGAGAGAAAACCTTTTGTGAACGTGGGAGAGACCTGGGAGAGGGCTTTTGTCGCATAAAATAAGTGGAGATTGGCATTGAATAAGAGAGAGGGCATGGAGAAGGATTATGTGGCGCAAGGTGGAATCCTAATCTTACTAGGATTCTGTCTTATGACTTATTTTAATTTGGTTTCCCAAACCAAATCAAATCAAAATTAGATCAATCCAATTAAAATAGGTCTTAACCCAATTAAAAAACTAATTTAATCAGATTAAATTAGATTTAAATCTGATTTAATTTTCTAATCAAATTAGAAATTAGATTGACCCAAGTCCTAGTTGAACTAGGACTAGTTTTTTCTTGCACTTGGCTTATCCAATAAACCAATTAGACTTGATCCAATCAAGCCCAAACCAAATCTAATTAAATCATATTTAATTAAACATAATCTCAACCCATTGTCTTAATCAAATTAAGCCAATTAGCAATCAAATTGCTAATCGATCCTCCTGCAACACTTGCACTGGGTTAAATGTCAATCGTATTGATCATTTAACCCTAGAACGATTCTTAATCGTTGATCAACCATCCGATCGGATCATGAACTCTAATGTATGTGACCTCATAGGTCCGAACCTAAGTCGGTAGTAGAGAAATAAATTTCTGTACCAATCGAAGTGACCATCTAGCAATGGTACGCGATGATCGGATAGGTCGAATGTATAGAACAACATCCTTAGAACCCATGTGGATATAGTTTTCATATAATTCATCCCCTTGACCAAAATGATCATAGGACACCCCAGAGTTCAACTGTCAACTCTGATCAGGTTGTCCACATTGTATTTCAAAATATCAAATTCATCTGATGGATTACCCTGGCCAAGGTTTTGCTAAATTGAAATACAGCGACTCATTCTTCTCCAACTCTTGGAGTGGTCAATCCCATCTCGATCACACTCTGACTTCGCAAGTACTTGACTGTGCCCAGAAGCCTTCCATCTCTGAATTAGAAATTCAGTTAGTCCAGTACCAAAGCACAGTGAGTTGCTTGCAAGTCACTGAGGCGATCTCAGGTCTAAGGGACACTTATACCTATATCCCATCAGAGACATTCTCGACAGCAGAATACTCTGGAGTTGGTCACGTTCAATGATGATGTACCCTTACATCTCACCTGTATGCCATACCAGTGTCTCCACACTCCTTGGTTAAGAGGACAACCAACCCATATGGCCTACAGTGACCTATGCTCGATAGAAGCTGTTGTCCTTATTAACAGCCTATCATTTGATCGTGAACAGTTTTAAGGACTAATCGATAAATCCTCTCTTTATCGAATCTGAATAGTCCTAAGGACTTCATCATAACAACGGAGTTCATTAGAAGATGAAAGCTTATGATGAAAATGTCAAATATATTTTATTTATTAACAAATCAATTACAATACTTGGTTGCTCAACCGTCAACAGCTTGACGATTGGCTTTTTGGGACACATTTCCCAACACTCTCCTCCAGTGCCGTAGAGCTCGAAGTCACCCTTCTTCAAAACTCTAAGATGTAGCCCCTGCAATGATTTGCATACATGAGAACCACAAGCGATATCCAATATCCAAGAATCTGAATTAGGAGAACTTAATGACAGAATTGTATATATCTCATACATATCTTTTGATGCATTGCTTGCACCAGTCTTTACAGATGTAAGGTAAACCTTGCAATTTCTTTTTCAGTGTCCTATTTTGCTGCAGTGAAAGTAGATACCCTTCTTAGAAGCTTTCTTCCCCTTCTTCTCTTTCATGACACCACCTTTAGGGTTCAGCTTCCTTTTTGAACCGTTCACACTTGATTTTTTCTTAAAGATCTTACCTGTAAGAAGAACTGATGCCTTATCCTTTTTAATATGGCTCTCTACTATTTTGAGTATATTCAATAGCTCAGGCAATGAAGTACTCAATTTGTTCATATGAAAATTGACCACAAACTAAGAAAATGATTCTGGAAGTGATTGCAGGATCAAATCTTGACTCAACTCCCCATCCATCACAAAACCTAATTGACCCAATCTGGTGATCAAGTCAATGACCTTAAGTACATGGTCTTACACAGATGATACTTCTATCATTCGAGCGTAGAATAATTGCTTGGATATATCATACCTTACAGTTCTACTCTGCTCTCTATGTAACTCTTTTAGATCGAAGAGTATGGAGTGAGTATCCATGGTCTCATGCTGCCTCTATAGATCATTACTCATAGAGGCAAGTATGATACATTTAACAGTAAGAAAATTATTTTGCCACATCTTGTATGTGGCTACTTCATCCTCAGTAGCATCATCTCCTAAAGGCCCTTGATCTGGGGTGTCAAGTATGCAGGAGATCTTCTCTTGTGTGAGTATAATTTTTAAATTTCTCAACCAGTCAATATAATTTGGATCGATCAACTTATTTGCATCCAAGATGCCTTTTGGTGATAATGAAGATGTCATTTTAATCTACAATAAATAAAGAATATAACATAAGCGACCGACCTATGATGACAAGCACAATTAAATAAGGTCCTGTATCTAATTGTGTCTCCCATTATTTTATCGAACGCCATAGCCCTCACTATGATGAACGGGATACTATAGTGTTATCCAAGTGGAGTTAAGATCCTAATTTCTCATAAGAGCCTTGTGGTTACACAGCAAACCCTAACAAGTTTATAGGTAGGAAACTCTTTTCAATTGCAACTCATGCAATTCTCAAGTCTATCCTGACCTCTAGAACATTAATAGTCTTGTGGTTACACAACAAACTATAATATTCTAGTTAAGTATGACCCTTCATTTCTATATAGTCAAAATTGAATATATCTAAAATTATGGTAACACAATAAAGTAGTATATCTAAAATTGCCGTAAGCATCTTGTATGCACCAGGGCTACATTATATCAGTCCCTACAGCAAGCCTTGTGGTTACACAACAAACTTGCTATGGTTCTTGATATAATATTGACCTAGCATGAAGGAAGGCCCCTTAGTAGTATTTTTTAACATTAAGCAATTCAAATTCAAGATTCGAATTAATACAATTGGCCAAGAAAGTGTAAAAATAAGTTTGGTGGGGGTCCCTCCATTACTTTTATAGACATCAATAAAGTTGGTCAGGCCAGCGAACGGAACCAATTAAATAACCACCACACTTGAAAATACTCCTAGACACCAAAGGATTAATCGTTTCAAGAATCGGCAAGCTTAATTGTTGTTTTTACTACTGACATAATATAATTTTTATGAGGGCTTGGACTGGTCTCAAGCATATTCTAATAAAGAAACATATAGCATATAATAAAGATGATAAACTACATGCTTCAAACAATCAGATTATAACTATTTGAATACTAGGCTACTTAGAGTTCAATTTTAACATATCATATATGTACTATATAACCATCTCATGACTATAGCATATGATCGATCAATCATAAAATATTATGTTCAAATATAATATTTGTTACTTCATCATTCTAGAACAACCATCTCCCATATAGCAGACATCCACCACTATACCAAGGCAACCTTACAGAATGATGAATAACAAAATCTGATCATCAATAAATATCATATCTGATTGAATCGACCAAAGGAGGCTCTGATACCACTGTTGGGTTTTGGATCATACAATGAAAGACTGAATTTTAAAATTTTATAAAATCCAATAAACCCAAAAACCAAAAGCCTAGGATCTCCCCTGGTGTATTCAATCAAACATATATGCCTATAAGTGAGGTTTAGATATGAAACCTTAGGTCGGTGAAGAATTGAAGAGCTAGTATCCTTTCTTTTTCACAAGGCACCCAAGTATTCACCTTCCAATAGGTGATCCACACAAAATCAGGATCAAAAAAATGCTCCGGCAGAACCTTGCCTTATCAAATTCTCTTTTCGAGAACTATCTTGCCTTGCTAGGACCAATTCCTAGCACTCTTTCACCAATTCTCTCTTAAATGGCCTAAACCCCTCTCTTAGCCTTTCAAAAGGATCTTCCTAAACCCTTGTCCTAATAGAAGACTCCTTTTCTTGAAGTCTAAGACCTTGTCTTAAAGAAGACCCCTTGTCTTAAAACTACAAGATCTTGTCTTAACAAGGGAAGGAAGAAACTTTATCAAAACTTTGAATGATTTTTATCTAGACCAGAGGGGGGGTATTCATAACGTACGAATAAATGCTAATATGTCTATTCATAAAAGCCTTGAATTTGGTTATTAACATATCAAATACATCCTTTTATAAAAAAGATCGTTGTTACGCGTTATGAATCCATACAATGTTTAAGCGTCGTATGACTTCTTTTCAATAATCGGACTCCCTTATAGTTGTTTGACCAGGTCAAACCTAATCCAAGCCATCCAAATCCTATGCCATAATCTGATTAAGGCCTTGTATTTAATTTAAAACCTCAGGAGAGAATTGATACATGAAAAGTCACGAAGAAGTTTTCAGCCTTCTAGAATTGGCACCACCAAGACCCCATCTTGGCCCTCCAAATGTGTTTTGACTTGGTCAAATCACTCAACCAAAGGTGAGGATTAAATATTGGCCCTCTAATCCTTATCCCAAAAAGGTGATTAATGTGCAGAAGGACTCTTAGCCCATCTGCATGCCAAAATTAAGTGCCATGCACCATACCCATGTGCCAAACATTATCCACTTTATCTCCATGCCAATTTGGTATTTCAATCCCATTAAAATTCTTTAAAAGTGGCATGCAACAAGATAAAGGAGAGAAGTTAATTGGCATCAAAAATTGGGATTAGATCCTTCCATGAGAAGAACTCTAATCCTCTCACACATAACAAGTCTTCATGCGCTAAAATCCAAATGCATGACCTGATTTCCACGCCCCATAAGCCATAGATTTAATCTTATTAAAATTTCATAAAATTAGGCATCGAACCTCATCAAATATGGATTAAAATGGCATAGAAATTTAGACTAAAATCTATTTAGAAAAGGAATTCTTGTACGTGCACAATTCTTACACCAAATAATGTGGCACCTTACACCAAGAGTCCTACCAACTTGGGACTCTTGATAAATGATGCTAAAATCATGAAAAAATTCCTAATTAAGATTGATTAAAATAGACACTAACCAAATTAAGTCTCACTAAATTTTGGTTGATTTATTAATAAGGTTTCAAACTCAAATAGATTAGGTTAGGAGCTTAGGTTAGCCAACAAGTGCTAGCTTGTCAATTAGGCACCCAATTCGGATCCAATATCCCATAATTAAATCAAATAAAATCTTTGACTGATTTTTTGATATGTGTGACCCTTTGGGTTCCACATCTAGTTGACAGTAGATCCAAATTTATGTTGATCCAAATTGATTAGAGTCCATCTAATCGAATTAGATCAAATTGATGCATATCCAAGTTGTCAAATTTGAACCATTCCTAATTGACTCATGAATTAAACTCTTTAATTCATGAAAACCTACAAGACATAATTGATGTCTAGAAACATATCATGCCTATCCAAAAAATATAGAATTTTCTTATGAACATACCAAAAATACCCTTTAGTGGTGAGTTATCATGCAATTCAATCCTTCGATCATCCAGCATCCCGAATATGATTATGGATATGAAACCAAGTCAAAACTAATTTTATATTCATATTTCTCTCGATCATAAGATGATGATTTGATTAATGAAATATTAGAAGTCTTTTCTAATTTTTATTTTGCTTTGATCAAAGTCTTCTTGAATCATCTCTTGATCGGAACAAGTAGAATGCGATCTCCTTTTACTAAGAGTGATCGATTCTATGTTGACCTACTCATAACCTCCATACATAATCCACCATATTCAGAACACTCCGTACATGACTAAGTCATGAATAAGTATGAACCAAAACTATGGTTTCATATGCACAAGGTATCATGGTGGTCTCAGGTCTAAGGACCACATACACAACCCCCCCACTAGAGAAACATCTTTTGACATTAGGATTCCATAAGATGTTTCTCATGTCGACCAATTCAGTAAACTCATTTTCTAATGAGCACCCACACCCTTGTATTAGTGTCTCACACAAGTAGCTTATGAGATCAGCTACCTTCTCTACCGAGCATACAAAAAATATGCTAGTTCTTCTGAAACATCAATCCCCGACTAAATATCCCTGTAACTAAGAATGTTCTAGATCAGAGTTTTAGGATTTTGAGTCTCATAAGTATGTTCTCATCATAACCCTAAAACCAATATCCTGATCTATGGGGCTCATCATAATCTTAATTAAAAAATATAAGATGCAGCACATAATGAAAAAAATACTTTTTATTAATATAAAATGTTATTTATATAAGTCTGAAAGATTAAAAAAATCTCTTATATACATAAGTCGATTGACTTATAGGGCATATTTCTTTCATCTCTTTAATCTGAATTTTGGTTCTCCAAAATTTAGCCTACTGAATCTGAACAAAGCCTGGATCGCGATCAATACTTGATTTTTCTCCTTGATCTTCTTCTTCTCCTCTTCTCTAGAGTTTCTTCTTACTATATGCTGCTATCAGATGTTAGAAATCAGAAGGAAGAGGCACCCAAACTCCTTTAGGCATGAAACTCTTTGGGATGCGCATCCCAAGGAAAGAGTGTATAGAACACCCAAGAGGAGAGAAAGGGAGAGGAAGAGAAGGCGTGGGGAGAGCCTTTGGGTGTAAGGGGCTACTGGATTTGATGCTCTAGGGACCTTAGGGGAGGTCCCTTTAAATAGGCATAAGGATTGAATCCTATCCAATCTCATAATACAAGTCCTACTTACATTAGGATTCCTATTAACTTAAGTTATCCAACATACATTAGGAAGTCCATTAGGCGCCAACTATTAGAGCCCTTGCACCCATAATTAGATACCCTCTTTTGCACCCAAGAGACACCCTATATAAAAATCAAAGGCCCTCTAATTAATGGACATGCCCAAATTGATTAAATCAAAGTGGCACCCCATAATAACTATTAAGGAGATTCATAAGGGACTTGCAACCTTAATTTATGTGATCCAAAATCTTAGACATCCAATAATTGAATCTCATGAGTCTTATTCATGTAGGTTATTAGTAGGTAATTAAGTTAGAATTAACTTATCAAATAAATAATCCCAACAGAAAGAAGAATTGGGTCCAACCATATACTAGCAAGGTTACCATGAACCTAATGGATTCTCTAAACCCAATTAACACTTCATAAGCTGAATTACTTATTCCAGACCTAATCTTTTTATTGTGTGACCTCATAGATTTAATTCTATCTGGTAGTGAGACATACAATGATCTCTATCATCGTATCATTGAAACTCTTTTCAATGGATCAGAATAATTTTACTCTAACTCAATAAGAAATGTCGATCCAGAACAATCCTAGTAAGCTCTCCCAACCTACTAGTGACACCTAGCAGTATGTAATAGCAACCCAGTAGAACTGAAATGACCTCTAGGTGTAGTTAACATGTAATTCAGTTCTTCTATCATGAGTTCCGACTAGATGGCAAGTCATGGATAAATCGTCAAACCTCAACATCGATCATATGATAGATTCAATCAGCTTAAGTCCATATGTGATTCTATGAAAATTCTTTTCCATCAATCACATTGTTATGGCCATAGACTTAAGGACTCAGTCTCTTAAATCCTATAGGATTATTTTCTTCTACTAGGATTGATAGATCCCATCTTGATGCACACCCTACTCCTACAGTGAACCAACTATCGCCAACATCCACTATAAGGGCTCTTTGAGATCCATTTTGATGTGTCAGTCAAACTCTAGCAGCCTCACTATGAGCAATAGTGTCATCTCAAGTTAATGGACCAGTCATACAACTGCAGCATCAAAAAAGTCACTAACGAATGAGCAGGCATCCATGTGACTTCTCGTGTTGGTCACGCTCAGTGCTAGTTGTTCTCTAACAACCATCTGTACTCTCGCACCAGTGTCTCTACACTACAGACTCGAGACCCATCTGTTCGAAGGAAGCAATCTATGCACTAGTCTATCCAGATCAATCACCTTTCCCATGATGATCTTATGACCAGGAGCAATTTAGGAATCAACCATTAATGACATATGCCTCAAATTTTCAACTCTTTGAGCATATGTGTCATCATCTTGTTAATCCCTTGGATGATTCATGGACACATAGATATGAATGGTAATATAACTGTCCAATAAGTATAAAATCTTATCCTAGAGATATAAAATGTATCAGCCAACATTGACTTCTAGGGCATACATCCAACAATCTCCTACTTGCACTAAAGCCAATCTGTCATGTACCAAGCCCTATCTTCACAAGACAGGCTATAGTCTTAGGCTAGCCAAGTGTCTTACCAGTGGGTCATCCACATCACATGTGGAGTTTACTCTCTACACCTCTATATATTTTTACTCGAGGTAGTCGTGTGTTCTGCTGTTCTATATGCTTGGATATCTGGTGAGACCTAGGCTCCTTAGCAAGGTCAATGGTGCCATTATCTTTGCAGTATAGTGTCACGACATCTTATGATATGACAACTAATTCTACAACTAACATTACAATCAAAATATATCTTACACATTTACAGTATACTCAGCTTCCATTGATCAATTATTTGAAATTTTTTCAAGATATTAACATAGGAACACATCCATGATGTAGACATTCTACCATCAATATCAGACATAAAGTTTGAATTAGTTGTCCTCCCACTCCTAGCTTTGATCCTTCTCTGAATATGTCCTCATTCTTCTTAAGAGCTTAAGGATGTTTTCACAGCAATCCAGTGCTCACAGCCTGGATACAACTGATATCTACTTGTGGCAATCATGATATAATCAGTTCAAGTACTTTATGGCATACGACTATGCCAGAGAGGTGGGGATATACAACATATTGGGAAGGTAGTCCTGATATTACACTCGATCAATAACTTGCTTATCACAGAAGTTTTCATGAAAAAAGGATTTGGGTTAAGTATCCAATATATTTGACATCTATAGAGATAGATGTAAGTGGATGCAAGGTTTGTCTCAATCTAGGTACATAGAATTTAATGTCGAAAGGGTCCAACATGAATGGGTGTAAAGGTGTTTACTTACCTATACATTCAATGTATCAAGCCTGATGTGAATTATGTCTTGTGTATAATCATTGATTTCAGGCTGATCTATGATATGATCTTTTGAAAACTGTGAAAAGTATTCTCGAAGTACTTGAGAAGTACTAGAGGAGCAGTGAATTGAAAAAGTTTCAAACAGCATATTGTATTTATTTCAGTTAAATGCTGTTAGTAAAGATTGTTAAGGAAAGTAGCCAGATGAAGGGTTCATCATTAAGTTGGGTGTATTGTATTTATTTCAGTTAAATGCTGTTAGTAAAGATTGCTAAGGAAAGTAGCCAGATGAAGGGTTCATCATTAAGTTGGGTGTCCTCTCACTAAGTATCCATGCACATCCTAGGCACTTTCATCTCATTCATGATATGATCATAAAATGAGCTAATATTAAAGAACAGTATAATAAGACCAGTTCATTAAGCCATACACAGCAGCAGTATAATCGCCATCTTGATTGCACGAGCATCAAGTATAGAGATGATTGGCTTTAGTGCAAGTGAGAGATTGAAAGAATAATATCCTACAAATCAATCACATGGGATGTGATGGGATATTTTTTTATTATCTTTCTGTTCATTTGCTTGATATTAGTTATTTTATTTATATGAGGTATTATATTTTATCATTTGCTGTATCATTTTTTTTATATGATTATGATAAACTCCATAGATTAGGACAATAATTTTAGGGCCATGATGAGATCATGCCAGTGAGACCTAAAATCTTGATAGTCCCAATCTAAAATATTTTTAATCATTGGATCATCGAGTCGGAGATCAATGACTCCTGTAAGACTGGTACATTCTATGTATGCTTGATAGAGAGGGTGGTTGATCACATAATTACTTATGTGGTGATACTAATACAAGGATGTAAGTGCTCATTAGAGAATGAGTTTACTGAATTGACCTATAAAAGAACATCTGATAGAGCCTTATAGTATGTCAACAGATGATTCTTCGGTGGGAGTGATGCATGTGATCATTTGACTTGAGATCACCATAGTACCTTGTGTGCATGGACTCTTACTTTGGTTTATTTCCTAGCACACCATTTTGAGATGTGTGTGGGATATTCTGGTATGGTGAAGTATGCATGAAGGTTATGAGTGGTCAATAAGGAATCGATCACTCCTTGTAGGAGGAGAGAATATTTTATTTGATCTCATAGGATGGTGACTCTGAGAGTCTCTAACCAGAGTAAGGATAAACAGTAGAAATGATTTCTACTCATTCATCAATCAAGTCATTATCATTGGATCGAGATACATATGGTTAGATATTTGGGGTTGACATATTTTCATACCCATAGTCTTTTCGAGATGTTGTGTGATCGAAGGATTGAATTGCATGGTAACTCACCATGGAAGGATAATTTTAGTATTTTTATCAAATTTTAAATCTTTTAGATAGTCATGACACATTGCTAGATATCAATCTTGACTTGTGAACTTGATATAATTAAAAAAAATTAATTTTAAAATTAATTAGGAAGAGTCTTAGTTGATTCGGACTCTTGAGCTAACCTAATCCAATCATATTAGGATTTCGTCGAGAGTTTGGATCCACTACTGACTAGATTTGAAATCCAATGGATCATAACATAATAAAAATTTGGTCTTGATCCAATCAATTTAAATTTATTATAAATTTAATGGGTTAATTAAATTGCTAGCACATGAATTAACCCAAGTTCCCAATGGGTTCACTGCAAAGGTGTTTGTGCTAACCTAGTCTTGTTGCCTTAACCTAATGTGATTGGGTTTGAACCATCTAATTTATTAGTTGGTTTTATCTAATTTTATAAAAGTGTTCCACATGGAATCAGCCTCCTCCACATCAAAACCACACACATAAAAATTGTTGGCATCACATTTATTTTTGGTGTTAAGGAGAGGAGTCCTTCTCTTCCACTCCTCTTAGTTCTCTTACATGTTCCATGCATTCCTTATTTTTTATGCACCATCAGATAGTGCCTTGGGATGAGGGATGTGGAAGAGGAAGTGGAGTCCTTCTCTTGAAAGGAACTCCATGCCAAAATAAATGTGGGATGCCCCTTTATTTGGCGATTGAATTGGAAGAGTCCAATTCACTTAAAACTCATTATTTCTTTCTTTTATTTCCATGCATTTTTAAATTCATCGTGTCATCAGATGACCCTTGGAATTTTGGGATGTAGAGGGTAAGGAGAGTCCTTCTTCTGGAAGGAGTTTGAACACCAAATAATAATAGGATGCCATATATTTGCATTGAATATGGTAGAGTCCACATTATCATGGACTTTTGGTATTTCACACTCTCCCTTTTATTCCACATGCCATATGATGGCAATTTATTTTTTTTGGGTAGAGGAAGAGTCCTTCTACTGGTCAATCACTTCTTTTTCCATGCCATCTCATTGGATTCCATGGATAAAAATTTATTTGTGGCATGTAATAATTAAGGGATGCCAAGAGTTGGCATCCCATGGTATGCCCCTTGTTTTCCATTTAAAGGGGGTGCCACAACTAGATTTGGCATGCCATTTTTGCTAAGGAAGGGTGTGGAAATGAGAGAAAATAATAGAAAAAAATTGAGAAAAATATAAGAAAAAAGAGGGAGAGAAAATGGAAAGGAAGGGAAAAGGAAAAAGGAAAGTATGAGATACTTGTCCTAAAATCAGATTGTTCATGTATTGAACATAAAATCTGATTATAGTGTGGTGTGATACTTTGGAAAAAGACTACTAGAGTAGTACTAGTAGAGGTTATGAAAGCATACAAGAGGTGGTGCACATCATTCTTGCAAAAGACGGACAGCAGCGCACTTAGGAAGAAGGCTGCAGCATCATGACGAATTGGGAAGGACACTGATCAATCCTGTGTGGATCACTATTGGAGGGCTTCTGCTTTGGAGTCTTGTGGAGATCTCAAAATTACCAGTTCATGATCTTCTTGGTGGTATATGACTTTTGGTCTTCTCCTCATATGCTTGATTTTGTGATTTGATTGTAATCATTAAGGGGTTCCTTGGATTTTTGAGTTTCGATGGTTATATTTAAATTTAAACCTTATTTTCATTATTGTAGGCATATTAAAAAAATTTGAAATCTATATTTCATTGCATCACTGGAACCCAATAAGATTTGAGACTGTCCGGCTTATGTCAAAAATAATTTGGACATAAGTTAAGTGCTGGATCTGAAAAATATAGGTTTGTAGGTTATCCACAGAAGAGCATTGGATACTACTTCTATATGCTTACTAAACAAAAGATAATTGTTAGTAGGCATGCTACTTTCTTTGAAAGGAAGTTTTTCCAAGAAGGAGCTAGTGGGAGGATAATTGAACTTCAAGAAGTTGATAACCTACAAATAAACATGGACAATCCTCAAGAAAATCCTCAACTAGAAGTATCAAATAAAGGAGAACATCCACAACACACACCTCCTCTTTGAAGATCAAAAACAGTTCATCACATACGTATAAGATATGGCTTTGTCATTGAGAATGACAATAAAACCAATATCATTCAGAATGATGATCTATTGACATATTCAGAAGCTATTATGAGTGAGGACTCTGATAAATGGCAGAAAGCCATAAAATCTGAAATGGACTCCATGATGACCAACTAAGTATGGACTTTGGTTGATTTGCCTGAGGGTGTAACCCTGATAGGCTGTAAATGGATCTTCAAAAAGAAGATTGGAGCAGATAGCCAAGTTGATACCTACAAGGCTAGGTTGGTGGCGAAGGGTTTTAAACAAAGATAAAAAATTAACTATGATAAAACTTTTTCACCAGTGGCTATGCTCAAGTCCATCAGGATTTTGCTTACAATAGCTGCATACTATGACTATAAAATCTGACAGATGGATGTCAAGATTACTTTTTTCAATAGAAATTTTGAGAAAAAAGTTTACATGACATAGTCAGAGGAATTTATCTCAAATGAGAGAGCAAATTAATGCGCAAGCTAAGAAAATCTATTTATAGATTAAAGCAGGCATCGAGGAGCTGAAATATCCACTTTGATATTACTGCCAAATAGTTTGGCTTCATGAAAAATATGAATGAACCTTATGTGTATAAGAAGATAAGTGGGAGTGTCATTATCTTCTTAGTTCTTTATATTGATGACATATTTCTAATTGGAAATGATGTCTCAATGCTTCAATCGGTCAAAACTTAGCTATCAAATTAGTTTTTTCTTGAAAGACTTGGGAGAAACATGCTATATACTTGGTATTAGGATCTATAGAGATAGATCTAAAAGGATGTTAGGCTTATCCCAGTCTAAGTACATAGATCTTGTGTTGAAGAGATTCAACATGGAAACAAGTAAAAGAGGTTACTTGCCAATGAGTCAAGGCATACGTCTCTCTAAGAAGATATCTCTTAAAATACAAGAAGAGAGAGAAAGAATGAATTCTATCCCTTATGCTTCGACTATGGAATCTATTATATATGCCATACTATGTACTAGGCCTGATGTAGCTTATGTTTTAGGAATAGCTAGTAGATTTCAGGGCAATCTAAAAGAATAACATTGAAAAGCTGTGAAGAACATTCTTAGATACTTGAGAAGGACTAAAGATGTTTTTCTAATCTATGGAGAATTAGAGTTAAAACTAGAAGGATAAACCGATTCTAATTTTCAATCTATTCCAGATGATACCAAATCAATATTTGGATATATCTTTACCTTAAATGGAAGAGCAGTGAGTTGAAAAAGTTTGAAACAGCAGACTGTAGCTGACTCAAACTACTGAGGCAGAATACATCGCTGCTAGTAAAGCCACCAAGGAAGCTATCTGGATGAAGAAATTCATTACTGAGTTAGGAGTGATTTCTAAAATTGAACGATCAGTACCACTTTATTGTGATAATACTAGAACTATTGTTCAAATAAAGGAGCCGAGATCTCACCATGGATCTAAGCACATCTTCAGATGCTATCACTTTATTCGAGAGATTGTCGAGAGACAAGACGTATCTATTGAATGGGTTGAGATAAAGAATAATATAGCAAATCCATTCACTAAAGTCTTACTATTGCAACTATTTGATTGCTATTTTGATAATATGGATTTAAAATATAAGGGCGATTGGCTTTAGTGCAAGTGGGAGAATAAAAGATAGGTGCCTTAAAGCCAATCAAATTTGTATTTCGATGGCACTTATCTTTGTAAAATCCTAACTAATGTATTGATATTTATATACTAAGAAAGGCATTCTTTGATTCATCATTTATAGCTGTATTTTTTTATATTTAAAAGATAATGATCAACCCCATAGATTAGGGTAATGATTTTGGGGTCATCAAGTGGTCATACCTGTAAGATCTGAAACTCAAAAATCTTAATCTAAAATCATCCCTAATCATAGGAGCATTGAGTTAAGGATCAGTGTTTCGAATAGACTGACACATCCTATGTATACTCAATGGAGAGGGTGGCTGATCTTACAAGCCACTTATGTAAGACACTAATACAAAGATGTGGGTGCTCATTAGGTAATGAGTTCACTAAATTGACCTATTAAAAGAGAACTTCTTATGGAACCCTTACTTACATGTCAAAAGAAGGTTCTCAAAGTGGGAGTTATGCAACTAGTCCTTAGACTTGAGACCACCATGAGATCTTATTCACATGAACCTATATTTTAGTTTATACTCACTCATGACTAAGTCATGAACGGGGTATTCTGACTATGGTGAATTATCTATGAATATCATTAGTTCTATCAACAAGGAATCGATCACTCCTGGTAAGAGGAGTTACCATCCTAAGCTATCTCATCAAATGATGACTCAAGAAGTCTTTGCTCAAAGCAGAAGAAGATTGAAATAATTTTTAATGCTTCTTTAATCAAATCTTCATTAGCAGGATGAGATCCACATGAATAAGTGTTAGGATTTGACTTAACTCCATATCCATTGCTTATTCGGGATGAAAGTTGATCGAATGATTGAATTGCATGGTAACTTACCATTGAAGAATATTTTCAAAATTTTTATCAATTTTATATTTTTTGAATATACATGATACGTTGCTAGATGTCAATCTTGTCTTGTAGATTTTCATGAATTAAAGAGTTTAATTCATGAGTCAATTAAAAAGAATTATAATTAGATAACTTGGGTCGGCATGTGATTTGACCTAAATTGATTGGATTGGCTCTAATCTAACTTGGTCATCATGCATCTAGGCCTACTGTCAGATAGATGTGGAATCCAATGGATCATACACATTAAGGAATTGATCAAAGAATCAATTGGATTCATTTTGTGGGTCAATTGGACCTATTTGGGTGGCTAATTAACAAGCATGCACTTGTTGGCTAACTCAAGCTCCTAGCCAAATTAGATTTGGCTTAAACCTTGTTTAATTGGGTTTATCTATTTTTTTTAAATCTTGATTAGATCGAGTCTAAAGAGGGTGGTTAAGTTTGGGTATCCCCAAGCCTTATCCATGCCCATATCAAAGCGTCCAAAGGGGCTTGGACTCTAGGCACACCATGTTTGTGCGACGGAATAAAAGTTGCGAGCAGAAGGACCAAGAGTCCTTCTGCATGTTAATCACTTATTTTTTGATAATTCTCAAATAGATAAGGAAGCCTTCCACACCCGTTAAAATTTGATATGATCAGGATTTAATTTTTAATTTGGCATGGAATCTTTGTATGGACACCAAAACATAGGAGGATGCCACAAAATAAATCACTAGATTGTTTGGTTCGATTAAGAGGTTTTGAAAATTATTTTAATCTAAAACTAAGACCTATGTGGAGTTCTCTCAGCTCTCTATCTAGATGGCACAAAATTTAAAGTTTGCCATGTAGATGGGGCATCAAATGTCCCTAAATTCTTGGCATATGCGGGATGAAGTAACATGAGGAGTCATGACTTCACACTAGAATTCGTTCTCATTGGGATATAGTCACACCTCAAAATTTATACCATCAGAAGCCTTGTTCAAAGAGCTTTCTAGGTCACAAAATCAAAAATTTTTTGATTTTAAAAAGAGCATTGAAAGCTTATCCAATTGTAGGCGGACACGAGCAAAACCTAAATCAACGTATCTAAAAATTAAGAGTCCTTCTCAAATAAGTATCTTAATTTTTTGATATATTGATTTGAGGGACACATGAAGAGGCATATCTGAGCTTTTTTTTCACCCCTTCTATTCCTATAAATAGGACTCATTTTGAGAGTCCAAGGTACTAAAACTCTGAGATAAAATCAATCCCTCTCTCTTCCTTGTCTTGTTAGGACATAGTTCTTCTATTAAGACAAGTCTGCTGATTTTAAGATAAGGCTTAGGAAGAGAGTAAGAGGTGATTTAGAGAGTAGAAAGAGTGAGGAAGAAAGACTAAGGGTTCATCTGAAAGGAGTTCTGATTCGGGTTAGGCTAAGAGGCTCAATTGGTGAAGCAGTTTATAGACAAGATTTTGTTGAAGCAATTTTTTGATCAACTTCTTGTGTGGATCAATGTTGGAGGACTCACGCTTGGGAGTCTTATGGAATCAATTACTGACTTCTTCCCTTTCTTCATCAACTCAATAGGTATGAGTTTTATATCTATTAGATATTTTGACTATATGGTTAAGGGGGTCCTAGGGTTTTGGGTTTTCGGGAGACTTGAGTTTCAAGAAAAAATTTTTGAAATCCATCTTCCGTTGCGCTCTTTGAAACCTAACAATACAACTACAGCATTGAGATGATCACTGATGATCAAGTAGAAATTCAAGTAATCTCTCATATGGTCACACTCCGTACTAGTTGTTTTCTAACAACTATCCGCACTCGTCACTCAGTGTTTCAACACTGTACACCAGAGACTCATCTATCCCGAAGGAAGTGATCTATATACTGATCTATCCAGATCAATCATCATCTTCATGATGATACTATGATCAGGAGCATTTAGAAATTAATTATGCATACCTCTAATTCTCAACACTTTAAGAATATGTATCAAAGTATTAATTCGATTCAAAGATACATCACTCTTGAATGAAAATCAAACTTGCCTTTTTATTGATCAAATTAATGTATTAAGTACAAAATTGTATCCTAGATTTATTATAATATGTCAGCCACATTAGCTTCTAGGACATACATCTAACAATCTCTCATTTGGACTAAAGCAAATTGACCACTAATCTAAGTCCCATCTTCTCAAGGTAAACTTTCATTTTTGGCTAGCTCAATTGCTTTGTCAGGGGTCTGCCATGTTGTCTATGGAGTCTACTTTTTGTATCTCGATATATTTCTTTTTGAGATAGTCACGTATGATATAGAACCATCACTCAAAGTGCTTTGATTTCTAATGAGACCTCAACTTCTTAGCAAGTGCTATGGCTTCATTGTTATCGCAATAAAGTGGTATGGGATCCGATGTCATTATCCCAAGATCTATGATGAACTTTTTGAACTAGAAGTCTTCTTTCATAGCATCCAAAGCAGCGACATATTCAGCTTCTGTGGTCAAATCTGTTATGATGGGTTGCTTGAAACTTTTCTAGCTGACTGGACTACTATTGCATGTGAATACATATCCTGATGTAGTCTTTCTATCATCAGGATCAGATATGAAGTCTAAATCAATATACCCCTCGACTCATAATTCAGAACCTTCTCTAAAGATCAAGAATAAATCTTTAGTTTTTCTCAAGTACCTATAGATATTCTTCACAGTTATCTAGTACTCCTCGCTTGCATTTGACTGATACTTGCTTGTGACACTCATGCAAGGGCAATATTACGTTGAGTACATAGCATGGCATACATGAGGCTCCTTATAATCAAGGTATAAGGAATCCTATTCATGTGCTGAACTTCCTCAGATGTGGTTGAACATATTATCTTAGAAAGATGAATACCATGCCTAATGAAGGAAAAACCACCTTTTTTCTGTGTAGGATCTTTCAGATTTCATCAAATCTGACGTGGAATAAATTAAAAATTTTTATCTCAAATCTAATATCTATTAGATCTAATTTTATTATCTGATATTTAAAATCTAAAATTAAATCTAAAAGTATGAGAAATATAGACATACCTCAAGGGTAATCTAATTACCTTGTAGATAATCGCAGCACTGCCTGAGGTTTTGATGTGGCCATGCAAGCGCCTGGACTCTACCAGTATCCACTTAGGTAGGATCTAGAATGTCTTCTCCTCACAATTCTATGCTCCAAAAATCAGATCAATATCTAATTTGGAAGTACTTCAGAACTCCTTCTGAAGTTGGAGCAGCAGTCTGTCGAAGATGTCCTGTAGCCTTTTGTTCTAGGCGTCACCACGTCTTGTACCTTTGTCAGATGAATGTCCAACTTCTTGGACATGAAGAGGGGAGAAAGGAGAGAAGGGAGGATGTGGAGAAGAGGGGAGGGGGTGGCAGCTAATAGGTTTTTTGTATAAAACAATTTCTATCTCGAAACCCTAGGTGCAGCAGGGTTTATATAGATCCTATATGCTGCGCAGTGCCACATCATTCGACCAATCAAAAAATTCCAATAAATTTTGAAAAAATTTTGATTGGTGGAGTGATGTTATCTGATCACATCATATAAGAATCTCCATGCTCTCTCCTATGTAGGCACCAACATTGGATAAGCATAAATAAGGTGGCGCCAAAGAGTCCAAGTTTATCAGGACTCTTTGGTTCTTATCCATTTGGGGCGCCCACTTAAATCCAATTGAGCTCACGCCATAATCTGATTATGGCACCCAATTTGAAGTGGTTTGGACATTTGGACACTCCACAAAAATCTTCCAATGAATCCTCTTCAGTTTAAGATCCATATGTCAACTTTTGACAGATGTCCTAAAATGAAATTGGCAGGTGCTAGAAATTAGCAGATGTTATCTTAAATTCATCTCATGAATTAAGACAAGCCTTTTCTGAGCTGGACAAACTTCAATTAGACTAGAAAAACCTTTTCAAGGTTCTCTGGATGAGTCAGATCATATTTGGCTCAGTAAAGACAGAAAAGATTATACGAGGAGAAAGTTAGGCTCCATCGAGTGCTAGCACGATTTCTTTGAACCTAATTGGATCTTATCCAAATCAATTGGGGTAGCCCAATTGATGACATCCAGATCCTAACCCTTATTTGTGTGACCCAGTTAGGTTCACTTCTGTATGGTAATGAGACATGTCATGATCTCATCATCGACATCATCGAAACTCCTTTCGATGGACCAAAACTCTTCTGATTCAGACAATTAGAATGATCGATCATCAAAATCATTCTAATTGCTCCCAAAATCCACCAGTGATACCTAACAGTATATGGTGGCAACCCATCAGAATTGAAGATGAACCTCTTGGTGCAGCTACCTGTGTGATTGAGTTCCTCTATCATGAGTCCCGACTGAATTAGGGTTAAGGTGAACTCGTCAAACCCAACATCAGTCATATGAATCAATCGATCGATCCGAGTCTGATGTGAAACCCAATGAAAAACTCTTTTCCATTATTTCACTCTACCATGGCCATGGGCTTAAGGACTCGATCTTTCGATCATCATAGGACTACTCCTCTCATCTACCGAGGTTGATAGATCCCATCTTGGTGCGATCTGGTTCCTACAATGGATATGCTACAGCCAACATACACCTCAGGGTTCTGAATGGCTAGGAGATCGAGTTATGGTGTAGTCAAACTATAACACACTCAAGGTGAACCATCGATGCACCTCAGGTCAAAGAACTAGACACACAACTACAGTATCGAGCTAATCATCGATAAGAAGGTAGACTTCCTTATGACTGCTCGAGGTGGTCACACTCAGTACTCTCATTCTTAACGAATACCTGAACTCTCGCTCTGGTATCTCCACACCGTAGACTCAAGACTCATCTATCCTAAGAAAACGATCATACACCAATCTTTCGGATTGATCACCATCCTCGTGATGATCCTATGGTCAGGAGAAATTTATGAGTTAGTTATGTAAATTCATGCCTTAAATTTTCAACTCTTGAAAATATGAATTTACATTCCCACTAACTCAAAGGATGTATCACAGACACAATGTACACAATGTGATAGAAGAATAACCCTTTTATTCATTTATAGTCAAAATTATAAATTTGCCCTTAGTTTTGTACAGGAATGTGTCAGCCGATCTGGCATCTAGGGCACACATCTAACAAACTCCCACTTGACCTAATGCCAATTGGCTACATATCTAAGTTCCATCTTCTCAAGGTGGGCTTCGATCTTCAGTTGACCCAATGGCTTAGTCAGCGGGTCTGCCACATTGTCTGTGGAGTCGACTCTCTTGACCTCGACATAACTTTTTTCGAGGTAATCACGTATCAGATGGAATCGCCGCTTGATGTGCTTGGATTTCTGATGAGATCTTGGCTCCTTAGCTAGGGCTATGGGGCCATTATTATCGTAGTAAAGAGAGATGGCATCCGATGACATCACTCCAAGCTCTGCGGCAAACTTTTTGTACCAGAATGCCTTCTTTGCAACTTCCGATGCAGCAATATACTCTGCCTCCATGGTGGAATCTGCAATTACCATTTGCTTGGAACTCTTCCAGCTAACTGCACCACCATTGCAAATGAACAGACTTGCAGATGTTGACTTTCGATCATCTATATCAGACAAAAAGTCTGAGTCTGTAAATCCCTGAATCTGGAGTTCTCCATTTCCAAAGACTAGAAACATATCCTTAATCCTTCTCAAGTACTTAAGGATACATTTCACAGTAGTCCAGTGCTCTTCGCCTGGATTCGACTGATATCTGCTTGTGACATTCATAGCATGGGCTATATCAGGTCGTGTACATAGCATGGCATACATGAGGCTCCCTATTACCGAAGCATAAGGGATCTTGCTCATGCGTTCAATCTCCTCAGGTGTGCTAGGACACATCTTCTTGGAGAGATGAATGCCATGTCTAAAAGGCAATAAACCTCTTTTAGAGTGATCCATGCTAAACTTTTTTAGCACCTCCTCTATGTATATCTTCTGTGAAAGTCCCAGCATCCTATTTGGTCTATCTCTATAGACCTTAATACCCAGTATAAAGGATGCCTCTCCTAGATTTTTCATAGAGAACTTTTTAGACAACCATACTTTGACTGAGGTCAACATGAGAATGCCATTCCCAATTAGGAGGATGTCATCCACATACAATACAAGGAAGACAACTGCGCTCCCACTGACCTTTTTGAGCACACATGGTTCCTCCTCATTCTTGATGAAACCAAACATTTTGATCACACCATTGAAACGAGTATTCCAACTCTGAGATGCTTGCTTAAGTCCATAAATTAACCTTTGCAGTTTGCAGACCTTGTGATCATCATTACTGGATGTGAAACCAAGCGACTGTTCCATATAGATATCTTCCTCAAGATATCCATTTAAGAACACCGTTTTCATGTCCATCTGTCATATTTCATAATCGAAATAGGCTGCAACAGCAAGCAATGTGCGGATGAAATTTAGCATGGCTACGGGCGAGAAGGTATCCTGATAGTCAATGCCTTCATGCTGACTATAACCTTTCGCTACGAGTCTAGCCTTGAATGTCTCCACATTCCCATCTGCACCAATCTTTCTCTTGAAGATCCATTTATACCCAATAGGTACAATACCTTCAGGTGGATCTACTAAGGTCCAGACTTGATTTGAGTGCATCGAATCAATTTCTGATCTCATTGCCTCTAACCATTTCTCGGAGTCGATATCTGATATTACCTCATCATAGATCTTGGGATCATCACCATGAACCCCATTTCCCGTGAGGAATATTTTCTCTACATCCCCTTGTATGGTACCTAAGTACCTTTCAGGAGGACGAAAAACCCTAGTCGATCTACGAGGTGGAAGAGGTTGTGTTAGGACTGGTTCTGATTGATTAGGTTCCTCAGGTTCTTTAGCTCGTTGCTCTTGGGAGATATTCTCCTTGAGCTTAATTATTCTTTCGATGCCACCATCTTGAATAAACTATTTTTTAAGAAAAATAGTATTTTGACTCACAATCACATTATGGTCTTTCAGAATATAAAAATAATATCCTAATGACTTTTTAGGATATCCTATGAATCGAGCTCTAAAAGACCTGAACTCTAACTTATCCATCTGCTGTCTCTTGACATGAGCCAAACAACCCCAAATTCTGAGATGATTCAGACTTGGCTTCTTACCATGCTATATCTCATACGGTGTGATAGAAATGATTTTAGAGAGAACACTATTCAATACATAAATTGATGTCATGAGATAATATCCCCAAAAAAATTCTGGGAGGTCTGTGAAGCTCATCATGGAACAGACCATATCTAATAGGGTCTGGTTTCTCCATTCTGAAACCTCGTTGAGTTGAGGCATTCCAGGTGGAGTCCATTGAAAGACTATACCATTATCCTTAAGATAGTCTAGAAATTCTCTACTAAGGTATTCACCTCCTCGATCTGATCGAAGAACCTTAATGGGCTTTTCTGTTTATTTTTCTACCTCATGTCTGAATTCTTTGAACCTTTCAAAGGCTTCAGACTTGTGTTTCATTAGAAACACATATCCGTACCTAGACATATCATCGATAAAGGTAATAAAATAGATAAAGTTGCCTCTAGCCGGCACATCAAATGGGCCGCACACATCCGTATGTACTAGGGCAAGTAGGTCTGTGGCCCTTTCCCCATGTCCCACAAAATGGAGCTTGGTCATTTTGCCTTGAAAGCATGATTCACAAACTGGATATGACTCGAAAGTCAACGGACTCAGTAGCCCGAATTTCTCCAATTTGTTAACCCTGTCTTCCACTATATGACCTAGCCTTAGGTGCCCCATATACTTATCATTTAGACTATCTCTAGGCCTTTTAATTCCTATGGCATTCACATTTTGCTCAATATTAAAAATAGATACATCAACATGTAACTGATAGAGACCATTAATAACAAAATTATTTGCAACTTTATTATTTTCATAAAATATGTTACAATGGTCCTTATGAAAGCTAATCACATAGCCTTCTTGTACTGAACATGAAACAGAAATCAAATTCCTGCTTGCTGCAGGCACATAATAACAGTCTCTTAAAACTAAATCTAATCCTAATGGTAATCACAGAGGGTAGGTTTCTACGGCCACAGCAACAACTCTTGCTCCATTCCCGACACGTAGGATCATCTCCCCATCCCTCAGCCTCCAGCTCTCCTCAAGACCCTGCATAGAAGTGCACAAATAAGTACTAGAACCAGAGTCAAGCACCCAACTGGATGTAGAAGAAACTGTAAGATTAGATTCGATAATGAGCATACTTCCAGAAGGACCATCCTTCTTGTTCTTCAGGGTGGCCAAGTACTGAGGACAGTTTCGCTTCCAATGGCCTTCTGACTGACAGTGGAAACACTTTCCCTTTTCAAAAGCCTTCTTCTTCGATCCTGTCTTCTTGTTCTTGCCATCCACCTTCTACTTCTTCATGGACTTCTTTTTCTTTCCAAAAGACTTTCTCTTGGAAGAAGTCCGCTCCACAGTAAGAACTGAGCCTTTTGAACCTTTCATTGAAAGCTCAGCCGTAACCAGCATATTCATTAACTCGGCCAAGGTACATTGCATCTTATGCATATGAAAGTTCATGATGAACTGACCATATGCATCGGACAAGGACTGAAGGATCACATCAATTTGAAAATCCTTGTCTAAGATGATATCGAGCTTCTCAAGCTCCTCAGGATCCTTGATCATTATCAAACAATGATCTTGGACTGACTGCCCATCACGAATCTTGGCCTTAAAAAGTCTTTGACAGACTTGATACTTGGCCGCGCGACTCTGTTCACCAAACAACTCTTGTAGGTGAGCCAACATTTGACGGGTAGTTAAAATATTTTCATGTTGGTGCTACAAATCATCATACATTGCACCCAACATGTAGTACCTGGCTTTGTTATCATCATCCGTCCATTTTTCCAGAGATGCTCTCTGTTCAGTAATCAGACGTGCTGGCATGGCAGGTGGGTCCTGATCCAAGACATGAGTCAATTTTTTGAAATCCAAAATAATTCTGTAGTTTCTCAACTAGTCCTTAAAATTTGATCCAATCAGTCTATGAGTGTCTAGAATTTTGATCAGGGGGTTTGAGGCAGACATGTTTCCTGTAGAGAGTCAAAAGTTTCTGGTTAGATTTTATAATCAGACTCAACCAATTTGTTTAGGATTTTCATTTTTAAACAAATGAGGCTCCCATTATTTTTTCAGATCCCTACACTCCCTTGGTAGAGATGTGAAAATCTCTGTGATTAGTGATTTCTAGTGGGTGGTGCAGTCTCACCGACTGGCTTATCACCTCACCTAACAGTTATTGATGATGGGTCAATCGATGAGTGGACAACTCTTGTCCAATGATTCTCTAATCATGGTGCACCCAAAACTTGGTCTCTAATTCATGAAGCTCACCGTATCCAGGATATTGCTCCAATCCTTAGTTAAGCCAAACCCACCATTTGCACGAACTAGATTCCTGATTGGGTCTCTCACCGTATCCGAAATATTGAGCCCAACCCATCCTCTAATCTGTAGCATCCAATGCCTAATGGACATGGTTGCATCTTTCTAGTGCAATTGAGCCACTGTAACCAGCCGAGAATAATCAACCCCAGGAAGGGCCCGCACATCCACAATGGTGGAAGACCTAGGCTTAATATTTTCTTAGGAAGATTTATTTTAGGTCTCTTTAAACTTGACTTGACATAGTCATAACAATTATGACTAACCTAGTGGCATGGGTCAGCTTGAATTGTTAGCCACCTCAAATCAGAACTGGATCGACACATATGGCCAGGTAAATGAGACCGATAGGAGGGATATGCCATTAACTCGACAAGAACGCATTCGAGTCGAGTAGCTCCCAATTAAAAATCAGTCGGTCGCATCTGCCCAACTTACCTTAGACACCAAATTGTCGAACCAGAACTAATTGGGTTAGCCTACAATCCAGGCTCTAACCACTGAGCCAAATTAGGTCTTAACTTGATTGAGTCACATCTAAATGTGATTCGACCTTGACCCAGACTTAATCCTATTAGGCTGATCAATTATTAGCTTTCATGATCCCACCTAACCAACTCTTGATTCGGTTTGATCAACCACTAGACCTAATTGAGCTACCCAAGCCCGAACCCAATCTTATGAAAATATCTTAGATCTGAAATTCTCAATTTTAGACCTAACTTAATTTCATAAGCTCAATACATTAATTAAGTTTGGGTTCATAAACAAAGCATGTAAAATAAATCCTAGGGTTTCAAGATCTAGAGTTTTGCAGAAAAGTAAGTTTTGATTTTTTATTAAGGATGAACGCGCGGCACCCCTACACGTCATATGAACACCCCATTGAATGGGAAGAGATGGTCTTAAAATCTTATTTTGTTCTTATGACCGGACGGCCATGAAGAACACCTTAATCAGAAATATAAATTTAACTACAAAACTAGTTAGATCTAAATTAACATATCACATATACAATTTAAGATCTAACTAATACATGCTTTGCATACATCTCATGTATCAAAAATCAATCTAATTAACATACTTTCAGATCTGATACATCACATGTAATATCTAAAAAATAAAATTTAAATTGAACTATTCAAAATAAAAATTATTCTAGACAAGTTACTAAAATAATTCTACAACTAGTCTAGGCATGCAACAGATCAATTTTATGAAATAATTAAAATTTTATTTTTTATTTTTTGATCTGATTATAACAATTATAATATTAGAAAAAATAGAAAATAAATTATATTTAATTCATATTTTAATCTCATTAAAATATAAAACTTAAGACTATTCATGGATTCAATTAATCCTAGTCTAGTTATGCATCTCATGCATGTTAGATCTTCTTAGATTTAATTTTAAATATTTTGATTTCAGATTCTATCACATCTGATGTAATATATAAAATTATTTAATATCAGATAAATTAAAATTAAAATCAGATCTAAAATAGATCTAAAATAGAGCCAACAATCTGGCTCTGATACCACTTGAAGGATAAACCATCTTTTTTCTGTGTAGGATCTTCCAGATTTCATTAAATCTAGGGTGGAATAAATTAAAAATTTTTATTCTATGCTATTTTAGATCTAATATCTATTAGATCTAATTTTATTATCTGATATTTAAAATCTAAAATTAAATCTAAAAGTATGAGAAATATAGACATACCTTAAGGGTAATCTAATTATCCTGTAGATGATCGCAGCACTGCCTGAGGTTCTGATGTAGCCACGTAAGTGCCTGACCTCTACCAATATCCACTTAGCTAGAATCTGAAACACCTTCTCCTTGTGATTCTATGCTCCAAAAATTAGATCAATATCTGATTTGGAAGTACTTCAGAACTCCTTCTGAAGTTGGAGCAGCAACCTATCGAAGATGTCCTGCAGCCTTCTGTTCCAGGCATCACCACGTCTTGTACCTTTGCCAGATGAACGTCCAACTTCTTGAACGTGAAGAGGGGAGAAAGGAGAGAAGGGAGGATATGGAGAAGAGGGGAGGGGGTGGCAGCTAATGGTTTTTTGCATAAAACAAGTTCTATCTCGAAACCCTAGGTGCAGCAGGGTTTATATAGATCCTGTATGCTGCGCAGTGCCACATCATTCGACCAATCAAAAAATTCCAATAAATTCTGAAAAAATTTTGATTGGTGGAGTGATGTCATCTAATCACATCAGATAAAAATCCCACCAACATTGGATAAGCACAAATAAGGTGGCGCCAAAGAGTCCAAGTTTATCAGGACTCTTTGGTTCTTATCCATTTGGGGCGCCCACTTAAATCCAATTGAGCTCACGCCATAATCTGATTATGGCACCCAATTTGAAGTGGTTTGGACATGTGGACACTCCACAAAAATCTTCCAATGAATCCTCTTCAGTTTAAGACCCATATGTCAACTTTTGACAGATGTCCTAAAATGAAATTGGCAGGTGCTAGAAATTAGCAGATGTTGTCTTAAATTCATCTCATGAATTAAGACAAGCCTTTTCTGAGCTGGACAAACTTCAATTAGACTGAGAAAAACCTTTTCAAGGTTCTCTGGATGAGTCAGATCATATTTGGCTCAGTAAAGACAGAAAAGATTATACGAGGAGAAAGTTAGGCTCCATCGAGTGCTAGCACGATTTCTTTGAACCTAATTGGATCTTATCCAAATCAATTGGGGTAGCCCAATTGATGACATCCAGATCCTAACCCTTATTTGTGTGACCCAGTTAGGTTCACTTCTGTATGGTAATGAGACATGTCATGATCTCATCATCGACATCATCGAAACTCCTTTCGATGGACCAAAACTCTTCTGATTCAGACAATTAGAATGATCGATCATCAAAATCATTCTAATTGCTCCCAAAATCCACCAGTGACACCTAGCAGTATATGATGGCAACCCATCAGAACTGAAGATGAACCTCTTGGTGCAGCTACCTGTGTGATTGAGTTTCTCTATCATGACTCCCGACTGAATTAGGGTTAAGGTGAACTCGTCAAACCCAACATCAGTCATATGAATCAATCGATCGATTCTAGTCCGATGTGAAACCCAATGAAAAACTTTTTTTCATTATTTCACTCTGCCATGGCCATGGGCTTAAGGACTCGATCTTTCAATCATCATAGGACTACTCTCATCTACCGAGGTTGATAGATCCCATCTTGGTGCGATCTGGTTCCTACAATGGATATGCTACAGCCAACATACACCTCAAGGTTCTGAATGGCTAGGAGATCGAGTTATGGTATAGTCAAAGTATAACACACTCAAGGTGAACCATCGATGCACTTCAGGTCAAAGAACTAGACACACAACTACAGCATCGAGCTAGTCATCAACGAGAAGGTAGACTTCCTTATGACTGCTTGAGGTGGTCACGCTCAGTACTCTCATTCTCAATGAATACCTGTACTCTCACTCTGGTGTCTCTACACTGTAGACTCAAGACTCATCTATCCTAAGAAAGCGATCGTACACCAACCTTCCAGATCGATCACCATCCTCGTGATGATCCTATGGTCAGGAGAAATTTATGAGTTTGTTATGTAAATTCAGGCCTTAAATTTTCAACTCTTGAAAATATGAATTTACATTTCCACTAACTCAAAGGAGTATCACAGACACAATGTACACAATGTAATAGAAGAATAATCCTTTTATTCATTTATAGTCAAAATTATAAATTTGTTCTTAGTTCTGTACAGGAATGTGTCAGCCGATCTGGTATCTAGGGCACACATCTAACACCTAAGAGGTAAGAGTCTTCTTTTAGAATTTTCCATGCTGAACCTCTTCGGCACTTTCTTTGTGTATAACTTTTGTGATAGGTCTAGTATCCTTTTAAATCTATCTCTATAGATTTTTATTCTAAGAATATAGGATGCTTCCTCTAAGTCTTTCATAGAGAATTTTTTGGACAACCATCTTTTGATCGAGGTCAGCATAAGAATATCATTCTCAATGAGGAGAATATCATCCACGTATAATACGAGAAATGTTATTGCACTCCCACTGACCCTCTTGTATATACAAGCTTCTTCTTCATTCTTGATGAAACCAAATGATTTGATCGCATAATCAAAATAAAGATTCCAACTTCGAGAAGCTTGCTTTAATTCGTATATGGATCTTTACAGCTTGCAGACTCGATGATCACCATCACTTGATGTAAAACCCAAAGACTGCTTCATATAGATATCTTCCTCAAGATATCCATTCAGAAAGGTAGTTTTCACATCTATCTACTAGATTTTATAATCATAATAAGCTACAACAGCAAGCAAAGTCTAGATGAATTTTAGCATGGCTACGGATGAAAAAATTTTTTGATAGTCAATGTCTTCGTACTGATTATAATCTTTTGCCACGAGCCTAACTTTATAAGTTTTTACCTTATCATTAGCACCTATTTTTCTTTTGTAGATCCATTTATACCTAATGGGTACTATACTCTCAGATGGATCCACTAAGGTCCATACTTGGTTTGAGTGCATCGAGTCTAACTTCATTGCATCTAACTATTTTTCAGAATCGATATCAGACATCACCTCGTCAAAGATATTAAGATGATCACCAAGATCCTTATCTCCTATAAGAAATTTTTTTTTTACTTTCTCCATAAGCATACCCATGTACCTTTCAGGAGATCGGGAGACCTTGCTAGATCTATGAGGCGGTGGAGGAACATCAACTATTGGCTCATGAATAATAGATTTTGGAGGATCCATAGCTTTTTTCTCTCCAAAAATCTTCTCTTCAAGCTCAACTAACCTTCCACTACCACCATTCTGGATAAACTATTTTTTTAAAAATATGATGTTTCGACTCAATTATATTGTGATCTTATGAAATGTAGAAGTAGTATCTCATTGATTCTTTTGGATATCCTATAAAATGAGCTATTACAGATCCATCTTCTAATTTATCAACCATCTATCTTTTGACATTGGTCAGACATCTTCAAGTCTTAAGAAAATCTAGACTTGACTTCTTACTGTGCCATATCTCATATGGTGTGGTAGGAATGAATTTTGATGAAACCCTATTTAATAGATGAATTACAGTTAATAAGGTATGTTCCCAAAGATATAAGGGTAAAATAGTGAAGCTCATCATAGATCTGACCATATCTAATAGGGTCCTATTCCTTCTTTCGGATATCCTGTTGAGCTGAGATATTTCAAGAGGAGTTCATTGAGAGACTATGCTATTGTCCTTAAAATATCTCAAAAATTTTTGACTAAGATATTCATCTCCTCGATCAGATCAAAAACCTTAATAGATTTGTCTGTTTATTTTTCTACTTTATTTTTAAATTTTTTAAACTTTTCAAAGGCTTCAAACTTGTGTTTCATCAGCTACACATATCTGTACCACGATAGATCGTCGGTAAAGATGATGAAGTAGCTATAACCATCCCTAGCCTGCACATCAAATGGCCCACACACATCGATGTGTATAAGGGCAAGTAACTCGGTGGCTCTTTCCCTATGTTCTACAAAAGATAACTTGACCATTTTTTCTTGAAGATAAGATTCACAAGTTGGGTACGACTCTGAATCAAAAGAGTTAAGGATCTCATCCTTTTTCAGTTTGTTTATCCTGTTCTCTTCAATATGGCTTAGTCTATGATGCCACAAGTACTTTTGGTTAATTGAGATCTCTTTTAGCCTATGGCACTCACTACTTGCTTGTTTAAATTTATATTCACATCAATATACAAGTGATAAAGACTGTTAATTAAAAGATCACATACAATCAATATATTTCATAAATAAATGGAACAAAAGTTTTTATTGAAATTAAAATCAAAACAATCCTATGCTAGCATAGACATGGAAATCAAATTTTGACTAGCTACAAGATCAAAATAACAGTCTTCTAAATCTAATCTAAATCTTGATGGTAATCGAAAAAGATAAGTGCCAATAGCTTCTGTAGCAACTTTTGCTCCATTATCGATTCGAAGGATCATATCATCTTTTCTCAATCTCTTACTTTCAATTAGATCTTGTATTGAAGTACATATATAAGCACTCAAACCAGAGTCCAATACCCAACTAGAAGTAGAAGAAACTACAATGTTAGATTCAATTACAAGTATATCTTCTGAAGGTTTGTGATCCTTTTTGATCTTCAGGCTCTCTAGGTAGAGTGAACAATTCCTCCTCCAATGGCCTTTAGCATCACAGTGAAAATATTTTCTCTTTGCTTCAGCCTTCTTCAGAATATCCTTCATTGGCTTGCTCTTTTTCTTTTGCTTCTTTGTGGGTTTACTCTTCTTCTTCAAACTAGACTTTCTCTTGGATGAAGAAGTCCGCTCCATAGTAAGAACAGTATCCCTTGAACACTTCAAGATTTTCTCAGTAGTGACCAATATGTTTATCAGTTCGTGTATGGTGTAATCAAGTTTGTTCATATAAAAATTTATAATAAATTAGCTATATGAACTTGTAAGGGATTAAAAAATCAAGTCCATCTGCAATTCTTTTTGTATATCAAGCTTGAGCTTCTCAAGATCCTTAATGTCCTTGATCACTATCATATAGTGCTCATGGACTGACTGCCCTTCATGCATATTGAGATTGAAGAGTCTCTTGGATACTTTGAAGTGTGCTGTGTGGCTCTGCTCATCATACAACTCTTGTAGGTGAGTAATCATAGCCCTAGCAATGGGCATATACTCATATTGGCTCTGCAACTCATTTAACATAGAAACCAACATATAGCATGTAACATCCGGCTCATTGGGCCTTAAACCCAGCCCACAAAAAAAAAATGAAGAAGACTCTCGCAGGGAGTCTTCTTCTCCCGACCGGCTCCTAATCGGAGTTAGAAACCTCATCGAAGAGGAGTCAAACTCCTCTCCCTCGGTTCTATTTAAAGGGGAGACCCTTCTCCCTTCTTCCTACCAAAGAATCCTGGAGCGAAACGGCGAAGATCACCAGAAATCGCTCGCAGAAACCGTCACCGTGCCCGCCGCAATTCCTCATCGGAGAGGTCGTCGGAGCTCGAGGTAAGCATGTGGTTCTCTTCCTCTTTTCTCTCCCTTCCTTCCCATGTCGGTGTGCATACTCGTCGGTGATCGGAGTCATCAGATTTTGTCGTGGGAGAGGTTTCGATTTTTTTTGGTTTTCAGACATCTGTGGTCATCACGGCCACCGATTTAGGACCCTTGGGATGGCGGTGTGCTCTCCTTCGGCTGCCAGCCATTCCCATGCCGACTGATCGTCGGTCAGCCAACCGTATGAGGGGACCATTCGGTCCCCTGTTTCATTTTTTTTCACCCAGGGGAGGCCACGGGAAGAAGTAGAAGGAAGAAAAAAAAAAAAAGAAAAAGGAAAAAGAAAGAAAAAGGAAAAGAAAAAAAAAAAAATAAATAAATAAATAATAAAATAAAAATGAGAGAGAGTTTCTCTCTCTTCTCTCTCTTCTCTCTCTTCTTTCAATCTAAACCCTTATTTTCTCCCTCTAAAATTAGATTTTCTCTCTTTATTTTCTCTCTCTAGAATTTTCTCTCTCTAAATTATTTCTCTCTCTTGATGGATTTCTCTCTTCAAAGTTATCCTTCTAAGATTAGCGTAGTGAAAGGCTTCATTTTGATGATTTTGATCGAAATTAGGAAAGAGTCTGATTCTAAGTGAGGTTTTGATTTGAGATTTGTTTAGATTTAATTTTGAATTAAAATTAATATAAAAATATAATTTTAGATAATAGGTACTGAAGAATCTTCTAGAAGTTAGTCGATCTATTCATTCAGTACTCTGTGAAAGGTAAGTAATGAATCATCTTCTCGAGATATTTCATATTTATTCTAAAAATAAATAATTATTCTCTGAAATTATGCATGATTTATGAAATTATATTTTAAAAGAAAAGTACTTTTAAAATATTATGGTACATTGATTATGCACATGTTCAGTGAAAAATTATGATATATTATGATATAAAAGTATTTTGATACAGATCGAATTTATGCTCTCAGCCTAACTATGTTTCAGTGGGCCCCGTCAATGGGGATTATACGTTGGTACTCAGTGGACCCTGCTAGTGGGGGTTGTGCGCTGGTATTTAGTGGACCCTGCCAGTGGGGGTTGTGCGCTAGTGTTTGTGGACCCTGCTAGTGGGGGTTATGCACTGGTATTCAGTGGACCCCGCCAATGGGGGTTAAACGTTGGTCATAGTCAAGGCTGTTGAGTTACGAGTGTTTTGAATCGAATCGAATTTATGATTAAATTATATGTGAATATTTGAAAAGATTGGATTTGTATAAAATCAGCATGAAATATATTTTTATGTTTATTTGCAACATTATTTTTGAAAATTATATAATATCTGAAATATCTAGTTGAGATATTTGTTACTTATTGGGCTATCTAGCTCATTACCTTTCTTTTTATTTTTTAGATTCAGATAATTAATTACGAGCGTGGGAAGAAATATTGGGACAGAGCTTTTAGAGGCGAGATTTAGCATTGTCAACTTCATTGAACTTAGATCTATTATTTTATTTTTAGTAAAATTTTATTGGATGTAAGATATTTGATTTAATTACTTGAATTAAAGTTGAATAATAATTATTTGAATTTATTCCACTGTGATGCATTGATATCGTGATGAGATGCCTTGCATGCTTATGGAGAGAGTTCTTCATAAGTATGCGGCAGTTGCCGCGACCTCCTGCTCGCGATCTCGGGCTGGGGGCATGATAATTAATATGGTATCAAAGCATAAGTGGATAAATTATGACACATAGAATTAGACATAGTATGAGTGTAGGTGGGTAAACATTAGAAATATTGAGACGTTAAAGTATGAGCATCATAAGAAACCCATCCTAACAAATAGATAAATGAATCTAATAAGGTTTTACTACTACAAGATTATCATGCCTCCCCGTAGAATGACAAGAACTACTCAAAGAATTGCAAGAGAGACATCACAACCATGGGATGGTAGTACTCTCCATCTGACTAGTGGTACCCCTCAGGAGGAGGGAGTCGTAAATCCTAATGGGAGTACTTTGAGAGCACGTCAGGAACTAGATATGGCTCAGTTAATGCAGACCCTAATTGAGATGGTACAAATGCAACAACAAATACAGCAGCAAATGCTTGAACAACAGCAGATACAATGAGATACACAACAACATCAACATCCACCACCACAACATGGAGAGCAACCAGTACAACGGAACAATATTTCAGAATTTAAAAAGCTTGCTCCTCCAGCTTTCAAGGGGACTACTGAACCTTTGGAGGCTGATAACTGGATAATGGAGATGGAGAAGGCCTTCGCTGTCCAAGAGTGTCTTGATGAAGAAAAGATACGATATGCAGCTTATTTACTACAAGGAGAAGCATACAGCTGGTGTCAGTGACTACAGTGCAAGTATGAACAAGACGGTGAAATACTTACTTGGGAAAGATTTCGGATTGCATTCTACGATCAGTATTTTTCTCGAAGTATAAGGATCCAGAAAGAGCAAGAGTTTATTTATTTGAAGCAAAAGGGTATGAGTGTGACTGAATATGAAGCAAAATTTATAGAGTTAGCAAAATTTGCTCTGAGATTAGTGGATGGTGAGCAAGAACGTGTTCACAAGTTTGAGATGGGACTGAGAACTGAGATTCGAAAATAAGTGGTTCCATATGAATTGACAACTTATGCAGATGTGGTAAACAAAGCACTGATAATTGAAAGAGAAGTCAATGAAGAACGCATGGAAAGGGAAAGAAAGCAAAGAAAGAGAGCAAAATCAAATGATACACAAGGACAGAATAATAAAAACATCAAAAGTTCAGCTAAGGGATCAATAGATAATAAGACTCAACAGATTGATGGTGAGCAGTGCTCCAGATGTGGCAAAAATTATACAGACAAGGATTACCATTGGAATATAGGTGCTTGTTTCAAATGTGGTCAGATAGATCATAAAATTGCTAGCTGCCCGCTAAATACTGAAAATCAAGTTGGCCAAAGAACTTATGAAGGACAATATAAGGGTGGTGGACAGATTTCTAAAACTCAGGGAAGAGTTTATGCGCTTACTCAATAGAATGCACAGGCTTCCAATACAATGGTGACAGGTAAGAAAAATTTTGAGGACAAAATTTATTTTTAGGAGGAAAGAATGTAACATCTGGCCCATTGGGCCTTAAACCCAGCCCACAAAAAAAAATGAAGAAGACTCCCGCAGGGAGTCTTCTTCTCCCGACCGGCTCCTAATCGGAGTCAGAAACCTCATCGGAGAGGAGTCAAACTCCTCTCCTCTGGTTCTATTTAAAGGGGAGACCCTTCTCCCTTCTTCCTACCAAAGAATCCTGGAGTGAAACGGCGAAGATCGTCAGAAATCGCTCGCAGAAACCATCACCGTGCCCGTCGTAATTCCTCGCCGGAGAGGTCACCGGAGCTCGAGGTAAGCATGTGGTTCTCTTCCTCTTTTCTCTCCCTTCCTTTCCGTGCCGGTGTGCACACTCACCGGTGATCAGAGTCATCGAATTTTGTCATGGGAGAGGTTTTGATTTTTTTTGATTTTCAAACGTCGGTGGTCATCGCCGGCCATCGGTTTGGGACCCTTGGGATGGCAGTGCACTCTCCTTCGGCTGCCAGCCATTCCCGTGCCGATCGATCGTAGGTCGGCCAACCATATGAGGGGACCATTCGGTCCCCTGTTTCATTTTTTATCACCCAGGGGAGGCCACGGGAAGAAGTAGAAGAAGGAAGAAAAAAAGAAAAAAAAAGGAAAAAGGAAAAAAAAGAAAAAAAGAAAAAAAAGGAAAAGAAAAGATAAATAAATAAATAAATAAATAATAAAATAAAAATGAGAGAGAGTTTCTCTCTCTTCTTTCTGTCTGAACCATTACTTTCTCTCTCTAAAATTGGAGTGTCTCTCTCTACTTTCTCTCTCTAGAATTTTTTACTCTAGATTGTTTCTCTCTCTTGATGGATTTCTCTCTCCAAAGTTATCCTTCTAAGATTAGCGTAGTGAAAGACTTCATTTTGATGATTTTGATCGAGTTTAGGGAAGAGTCTGATTCTAAGTGAGGTTTTGATTTGGGATTTGTTTAGATTTAATTTTGAATTAAAATTAATATAAAAATATAATTTTGGATAATAGGCACTAAAGAATCTCTTAGAAGTTAGTCGATCTATTCATTCAGTACTCTGTGAAAGGTAAGTAATGAATCATCTTCTCGAGATATTTCATATTTATTCTGAAAATAAATAATTATTCTCTGAAATTATGCATGATTTATGAAATTATATTTTGAAAGAAAAGTGCTTTTGAAATATTATGGTACATCGATTATGCACATGTTCAGTGAAAAATTATGATATATTATGATACAAAAGTGTTTTGATACAGTTCGGATTTATACTCTCAGCCTAAATATATTTCAGTGGGCCCCACCAAAGGGGATTATACATTGGTACTCAGTGGACATTGCTAGTGGGGTTTGTGCATTGGTATTTAGTGGACTCTGCCAGTGGGGGTTGTGCGCTGGTGTTTGTGGACCCTGCCATGTAGGAACCTTATCTAGGGTTTCAGGGTTAGATCTTGAAACTTTTTCAAGATCATACAGCGGAAGACTAAAATAAAATAAAATTTATTTTTTAAAATCAAAAAATCCTAAATCTAAGATCCTATTACATGATTATTACATAGCATTAAATCAAAAATTAAAATATATAAATATAGCATGAACTACATGTTGATCATATCAACATGTTTCTATACTACATCTAATGTATGTATTAAACAATAGATCAGATCTATTACCTTGCAAGTTAGACGTTCTAACCTTATTGATCTGGGCTTGAAGATGATGTTGCAAGCCACACATGCGTCCGGCCTCTAGGAGTCGTCCACACGAGCCCACGAATCTCGATCAGAAGTCCTGCTTCAGGAAATCAGCACAGTATGCTAGTACTGCACTGATCCTTCTTTGATGGTTGATCAGGTGCCTCCTTCTTCTTTATTTGGACTCTTCCAAAGATGAAAAGTAGAAGGAGGAGTTTCAGATCTGAGACGCTCTCAGGAAACTCAAGATGGAGGGAGGAAAGATATGAAAACAAAAACCCTAGAAGAAGATCCTCTTCTTCTTCACGTTTTTCTCTCTAGACACCCAAACTTACATCTTTTATATCTCCAAGACCCAAAGGTATTTCTCTCTAATTTTTGGATGGCACAAAGGTCTCTCAAATCTCTCACTTTTCCTAAAATTTCATGAAGAAACTCATCTTATATAGAGATATATGATAGAGTCCTTGTCTAGGTCAAACACCTAGTCAAGGCTTATCCAAACATGGCAAGTTAAGGGACGCCCAACTCTTGAGCACCTCCTTCATATTTTTATGCATAGATCACCAGAAAAGGGTGCAAAATATATACCCTAAAAGCCATGAAAATTTCAAAAAAAAATTGGATAAATTCGGTGCAAAATTGAAAGAGTTTTGGATTTCTAAAACTCTATCTCATAGAATTCGAAATCCAAACTTATTCCTTTTAGATTTGATCCAAACCACCTTCCATGCAAGAAAGAAGAGAGGAAACCTTTTGTGAACGTGGGAGAGATCTGGGAGAGGGTTTTTGTCGCACAAAATAAGTGGAGATTGGCGTTGAATAAGAGAGAGGGCGTGGAGAAGGCTTATGTGGCGCAAGGTGGAATCCTAGTCTTACTAGGATTCTGTCTTATGACTTGTTTTAATTTGGTTTCCCAAATCAAATCAAATCAAAATTAGATCAACCCAATTAAAATAGGTCTTAACCCAATTAAGAATATAATTTAATCAGATTAAATTAGATTTAAATCTGATTTAATTTTCTAATCATATTAGAAATTAGATTGACCCAAGTCCTAGTTGAACTAGGACTAGTTTTTCCTTGCACTTGGCTTATCCAATAAACCAATTGGACTTGATCCAATCAAGCCCAAACTAAATTTAATTAAATTATATTTAATTAGACTTAATCTCAGCCCATTTGCTTAATCAAATTAAGCCAATTAGCAATCAAATTGCTAATCGATCCTCCTGCAACACTTGTACTGGGTTAAATGTCAATCGTATTGATCATTTAACCCTAGAACGATTCTTAATCGTTGATCAACCATCTAATCGGATCATAAACTCTAATGTGTGTGACCTCATAGGTCCAAACCTAAGCCGGTAGCATAGGAATAAATTTCTATACCAATCGAAGTGACCATCTAGCAATGGTACCCGACGACCGGATAGGTCGAATGTGTAGAACAACATCCTTAGAACCCATGCGGATATAGTTTTCATATAATTCATCCCCTTGATCAAAATGATCATAGGACACCCCAGAGTTCAACTGTCAACTCTGATCAGGTTGTCCACATTGTATTTCAAAATATCAAATCCATCTGATGGATTATCCTGGCCAAGGTTTTGCTAAATTGAAATACAGCGACTCATTCTTCTCCAACTCTTGGAGTGGTCAATCCCATCTCGATCACACTCTGACTTCACAAGTACTTGACTGTGCCCAGAAGCCTTCCGTCCCTGAATTAAAAATTTGATTAGTCCAGTACCAAAGCACAGTGAGTTGCTTGCAAGTCACTGAGGCGATCTCAAGTCTAAGGGACACTTATACCTATATCCCATCAGAGACATTCTCGACAGCAGAATGCTCTGGAGTTGGTCACGTTCAATGATGATGTATCCTTACATCTCACCTGTATGCCATACCAGTGTCTCCACACTCCTTGGTTAAGAGGACAACCAACCCATATGGCCTACAGCGACCTATGCTCGATAGAAGCTGTCATCCTTATTAACAGCCTATCATTTGGTCATGAACAGTTTTAAGGACTAATCGATAAATCCTCTCTTTATCGAATCTAAATAGTCCTAAGGACTTCATCATAACAACGGAGTTTATTAGAAGATGAAAGCTTATGATGAAAATGCCAAATATATTTTATTTATTAACAAATCAATTACAATACTTGGTTGCTCAACCGTCAACAGCTTGACGATTGGCTTTTTGAGACACATTTTCCAACAACTCCCACTTGTCCTAAAGCCACTCGGCACAGTATCTAATACCCATCTTCGACTTGTGGTTGTCGAACTCCTTTATCACCAGGGCTTTAGTGAAGGGGTCGGTTAGGTTCTCCTTTTCATCGATCTTCTGAAGGTCGACGTCACCTCGATCTACGATCTCTCAGACCAGGTGGAAGTGGTGCAAGATGTGCTTCGTCCGCTGATGTGCTTTGGGTTCCTTCACCTGAGCTATGGCACCAGTGCTGTCGCAGTAGAGCAGGACTGGACCATCGAGGGAGGGTGCTACTCCGAGCTCAGTGATGGATTTTCTCAGCCACATAGCTTCTTTCGCGGCATCCGATGCTGCGATGTACTCCACTTTACAAATAGAGTCTGCCATAGTATGCTGCTTGGAACTCTTCCAGCAGATGGCTCCACCATTCAGAGTAAAGATATAACCCGACACACTCCTGCTGTCATCATGGTCAGATTGGAAGCTGGAGTCTGTGAACCCCACAAGTTTCAGATCTGACTCGCCATAAACCAACCATTGGTCCTTAGTATTTCTCAAATACTTAAGGATGGCTTTAACCACTTTCCAGTGGTTTTCTCCAGGATCAGATTGGTATCTACTCACTACTCCTAGTGAGTATGCCACATCTGGTCTTGTACATGTCATGGCGTACATGATAGATCCCACGACTGAAGCATATGGGACTCTACTCATATGCTCTCTCTCTTCAGGAGTTGTCGGACAATCCTTCTTAGAGAGAGAAATTCCTTGGCCTATCGGTAGATAGCCCTTCTTGGAATTCTCCATGCTGAACCTCTTCAGCACAGTGTCTATGTACATGGATTGGGATAACCCAAGCATCCTTTTAGATCTATCCCTATAGATCTTCATCCCTAGGATATAGGATGCTTCACCCAAGTCCTTCATGGAGAACTGTGATGACAACCAAACTTTTATTTCCTATAGTGTGGGGATGTCATTCTCGATTAAGAGAATGTCATCCACGTACAAGATAAGGAATACCATAACTGAACCATTTGCCCATTTATAGATGTAGGGCTCTTCTCCATTCTTAATGAAGCCATACGTTTTGATCACCTTATCAAAATGCATGTTCCAACTCCGAGAAGCTTGCTTCAATCCATAAATGGATCTCTGAAGCTTGCACACCTTGGACTCATCTGTGGATGTAAACCCCTCAGGTTGTATCATATACACCTCTTCGGTCAGCTCTCCATTCAGAAAAGCTGTCTTTACATCCATCTGCCAGATCTCATAATCTAGATGGGCAGCTATTGCAAGCATTATCCGAATAGATTTGAGCATTGCCACAGGGAAAAATATCTCGTCATAGCCAATACCATAACGTTGACGATACCCCTTGGCTACCAGACGGGCTTTATAGGTCTCCACCTTTCCGTCTGCACCCCTCTTCCTTTTGAAGACCCATTTACACCCAATGGGTTTAACCCCTTCAGGTGGGTCAACCAATGTCCATACATCGTTGACCTTCATGGACTCCATTTCGGATTTCATGGCTTCAAGCCATTTCTCGGAATCAGGTCTCTGCATTGCATCCATATAGGTGATCGGATCCTCATTATTCTCATCAAATTCGATAGGATCACCGTCTCGGATCAAGAAATCGAAGTATCTGTCCGGCTGACGTGGTACTCTACCGGATCACCTTAATGGTGCAGGTACATTGGGCTCCAGATATGATCTAATCATATCAGACTCAAGTTCAGCTATTGGTGTCGGTCCTTCTACCTGTTGAACTTCATCAAGTTCAATCTTAGAGGCAACGGTTCCTTCACCAAGGAACTCCTTTTCTAAAATGATTGCCTTAAGGCTGATGAACACCTTTTGTTCATCAGCATGGTAGAAAAAATATCCTTTTGTCTCTTTGGGGTACCCTATGAATGAGCATTTGTCAGACCTAGGTCCAAGTTTGTTTGTGACTAATCGTTTGACATAGGCCGGGCACCCCCAGACCCTAAGGTGTGAAAGTGCTGGCTTACGTCCCGTCCATATCTCATATAGAGTCTTAATTACAGACTTACTTGGAACCTTATTTAATAGATAACTGGCCGATTCGAGTACATATCCCCAGAAAGATATCGGCAAGCCAGCAAAACCCATCATGGATCGGACCATGTCTAACAAAGTCCGATTCCTCCTTTCAAACACACCATTATGCTGTGGTGTTCATGGAGGAGTCCATTGGGAGAGAATCCCATTCTCTCTTAAATATGTGAGAAATTCACTAGAAAGGTATTCTCCTCCTCGATCAGATCAAAGAGTTTTAATACTCTTCCCAGTTTATTTTTCTACTTCACTTCGAAATCGTTTGAACATTTCAAATGAATCCGACTTATGTTTCATCAGATAGACATATCCATATCTGGATAGGTCATCCGTGAAAGTTATGAAGTAGAAATATCCACCTCTAGCACCTGTGCTCATGGGCTCGCATACATCAGTATGTACTAGGCCCAAGAGCTCAGTAGCTCTCTCATCTTTTCCAGTAAAAGGTGACTTGGTCATTTTACCAAGAAGACAGGACTCACAAGTTGGAAGTGATTCACAATCACTGACTTCAAGGATTCCCTCTTGAGTCAACCTGTTTATTCTGTTCTTGTTTATATGACCTAGCCTACAGTGCCATAAGTAGATATCTGACACACTATCTAATCTGGGGTGCTTGCCAGTAGAATAGACTCTTATCAGGCTTGATCTTTTTGGTCTGGCTCTGCACTGATGTCCCAGCCTGAACTTGCACCTTCTTCACTTTCTTCTTCTTGTTCTTTTTCCTTTCTCAAAGGGTCGAGAACCAGAAGATGAACCTCCCACTAAGTTCACCGACTCCTTATGAAGTTGGTGATCCTTCTCAAAGTTCTGAAGCAACCCCAGTAACCCGTGGTAGTTCTCTTCAGGCTTTGTCATTCTATAATGAGTGAGGAATGGGAGATAAGACTTGGGCAGCGAGTTCAGTATTGCATCTTTTTCAAGCTGCTCATGCAAGAAAAAGTCGAGCTTGCTCAATCGTTCCATCAGCTCGATCATGTACAATACATGATCAGTGACAGAGGCACCATCCCGCATTTTGGCGTTGAAGATGGCACAACTAGTCTTGTGCCTCTCCACATCATCGAGTGTGCCAAAGGCATCCTCCAACACTTGAAGCATGTCCTTTGGCTGAGCCGTCTCGAATCTGCGACTGAACTCGTCGCTCATAGCAGCCAGCATGACACAGCGCACCGTGGTCCGGTCACTGAGCCACTTCCGGTAAGTGTCTCTGACTGTTCTACATGCATTGACAGCTGGCTCCTCAGGTGCAGGATCTATTATCACATATAGGATCCGTTCATGCTCCAGGACTATCTTCAACTTTCGGTATCAGCTACCGAAGTTGGGTCCCACCAACTTATCATTGTCCAACAATGATCGGAGCGATAGGGAAGTGGCCATATTTGCACAAAGGAGAACCATAACCTAATTAGTAATTGATTCATTAAACCTAAAGATTTGGACTTTAATCAAAAGGTTTCTCCCACTATTTTATTCAAATTGGTAGCCTCTACCTCCAACTCGAGGAATTATCCTAATTTCTTAGCGGGTACTAGAATCCACTTAGACTGCACACAAGCCCAACTTTGGTTGGTCAATCCATGTACATCTAAGGGTAGGTTCATAACCAATTGTTTCTCTAAACAATTTTTAGTAATTTTAATTTTGCCCCAGAAACCTAATCAGAAGGCTTTGGCTTCCACTGTAAGGATCCGGTTAGGTCCAACCATTAATATGATCATACTTGGTGTATCTAACCAATGAATGATTAAGCCCAACTTTGATTGGCTCACCTAACCACCATTAGAGAGACACTTCCAAGTCATCATATGATGAGTGATAATTCCATTAGTCAACAAGCACCAGGCCTTTGGGTCTGCAATGATTATTGAGTTAATGGACTCATTATCAAACACCTTAATGGGAGGCTATGACTCAGTTATCTCCATAACTTTATCATTTTAAGGACTTAATAATTTTAGAGGATTTAAATAATTTAGAGGATGAAGTCAGATGAACCAGCTTATCATGATCCTCCCACTGGCTTCACCAAGTCAGCTTAAGGGAGACCAGGGCTGGTCTAGGAGCACCTAAATCAGTCACACTAATTTACCTAGCTGACATGGGTTAGCTCGAATAGTCAAGTGATCTGATCAAAATATAATTTCACCAAGAGGCCAGGTAAGTTCGATCAGTGGGAGGGTCTGCCAAAGCTTGCCTTAGACACCATCAGAAATGATCAGGTAAGCGGGCTCCCAATTAAAAACCACCGGTCTAGTTTACCTTAGACACCAACTGATTTAATTAGTTTCGATTAGATCAACCTAACAGTTCGTGCTAGACCGCTTAGCCAAGAATCAAGTCCATTTAGTTCTCGTTAAAGACATGGACTTGACCAACTACAACTATTGTAATTGATCTAGAGAATCCTTGACCTAATCTAAGACAACAATTGATTAGATTTAGTCAATTCTCTAATTAAGTCCATCTTCAATCTAACCATAGGTCTAACCCAATTAATGGACCTAATTTCCGCTAACCCATTAACCCAATGTGTTATGGTTTGTGTCTTAGGTTCTTCAATTGACAATCCTAGAACCTATTCAAACAACTTCTTAATCTTAATTAAGTTTTGGGCTGAGAGTTGGGTTTGACTTTTCAAAAAATAATTTTTATATTTGTAAAATAATTTTACAATATGATTCTACCAACCATATTGCATGTTTGATTCATAATCAAGATGCAAGTGAAATAAACATGAAACTACTTTAGATCTAATCTAAATAGGTTCATGTAATTGAAATAATTTCAACTTTAAATAATTTCTTTGCACAAAAATTATTAACAAAGAGATTTTATTTCAGATTTAAATATCTTTTAAATTTAATAAATCATAAATTTAATCTAGATCATATCTAACAAATTTATGATTAAAGATAGATCTACACAAACTAGGACAACCTTTGCACTGTAAGGGGTAAACCTTACAGCAGGACAACCTTGCAGTTTGTGATTGATCTAAAATTTTAATTTTAGATTTAATAATCAGATTATAAATTAGATCTAATTTAAAAAATAATCTAAGCATGTATAAATAATCATGTAATAAAGAACCTAGGCTCTGATACCAATTGTAGGAACCTTATCTAGGGTTTCAAGGTTAGATCTTGAAACTTTTTCAAGATCATACAGCGGAAGACTCAAATAAATCAAAATTTATTTTCTAAAATCAAAAAATCTCTAGATCTAAGATCCTATTACATGATTATTACATAGCATTAAATCAGAAATTAAAATATATAAATATAGCATGAACTACATGTTGATCATATCAACATGTTTCTATACTACATCTAATGTATGTATTAAACAATAGATCAGATCTATTACCTTGCAAGTTAGACGTTCTAACCTTGTTGATCTGGGCATGAGGATGATGTTGCAAGCCGCACACACGTCCGGCCTCTAGGAGTCATCCACACGAGCCCACGAATCTCGATCAGAAGTCCTGCTTCAGGAAATCAGCACAGTATGCTAGTACTGCGCTGATCCTTCTTTGATGGTTGATCAGGTGCCTCCTTCTTCTTGATTTGGACTCTTCCAAAGATGGAAATTAGAAGGAGGAGTTTCAGATCTGAGACGCTCTCAGGAAACTCAAGATGGAGGGAGGAAAGATATGAAAACAAAAACCCTAGAAGAAGACCCTCTTCTTCTTCACGTTTTTCTCTCTAGATACCCAAACTTGCATCTTTTATAACTCCACTATCCAAAGGTATTTCTCTTTTATTTTTGGATGGAACAAAGGTCTCTCAAATCTCTAACTATTTCTAAAATTTTATGAAGAAACTCATCTTATATAGAGAGATATGATAGTGTCCTTGTCTAGGTCAAACACCTAGTCAAGGCTTATCCAAACATGGCAAGTTAAGGGACGCCCAACTCTTGAGCACCTCCTTCATATTTTCATGCATGGATTACCAGAAAAGGGTACACAATGTATACTCTAAAAGTCACAAAAATTTCAAAAAAAATTTGGATAAATTCGGTGCAAAATTGAAAGAGTTTTGGATTTCTAAAACTCTATCTCATAGAATTCGAAATCCAAACTTATTCCTTTTAGATTTGATCCAAACCACCTTCCATGTAAGAAAGAAGAGAGGAGACCTTTTGTGAACGTGGGAGAGATCTGGGAGAGGGCTTTTATCACACAAAATAAGTGGAGATTGGCGTTGAATAAGAGAGAGGGTGTGGAGAAGGCTTATGTGGCGCAAGGTGGAATCCTAGTCTTACTAGGATTCTGTCTTATGACTTGTTTTAATTTGGTTTCTCAAATCAAATCAAATAAAAATTAGATCAACCCAATTAAAATAGGTATTAACCCAATTAAGAACCTAATTTAATCAGATTAAATTAGATTTAAATCTAATTTAATTTTCTAATCAAATTAGAAATTAGATTGACCCAAGTCCTAGTTGAACTAGGACTAGTTTTTCTTTGCACTTGGCTTATCCAATAAACCAATTGGACTTGATCCAATCAAGCCCAAACTAAATCTAATTAAATCATATTTAATTAGACTTAATCTTAACCCATTGGCTTAATCAAATTAAGTTAATTAGCAATCAAATTGCTAATCGATCCTGCTGCAACACTTGTACTGGGTTAAATGTCAATCGTATTGATCATTTAACCCTAGAACGATTCTTAATCGTTGATCAACCATCTGATCGGATCATAAACTCTAATGTGTGTGATCTCATAGGTCCGAACCTAAGCCGGTAGCATAGGAATAAATTTTTATACCAATCGAAGTGACCATCTAGCAATGATACCCGACGACCGGATAGGTCAAATGTGTAGAACAACATCCTTAGAACCCATACGGATATAGTTTTCATATAATTCATCCCCTTGACCAAAATGATCATAGGACACCCCAGAGTTCAACTGTCAACTCTGATCAGGTTGTCCACATTGTATTTCAAAATATCAAATCCATCTGATGGATTACCCTGGCCAAGGTTTTGCTAAATTAAAATACAGCGACTCATTCTTCTCCAACTCTTGGAGTGGTCAATCCCATCTCGATCACACTCTGACTTCGCAAGTACTTGACTGTGCCCAGAAGCCTTCCATCCCTGAATTAGAAATTCAGTTAGTCCAGTACCAAAGCACAGTGAGTTGCTTGCAAGTCACTGAGGCGATCTCAAGTCTAAGGGACACTTATACCTATATCCCATCAGAGACATTCTCGACAGCAGAATACTCTGGAGTTGGTCACGTTCAATGATGATGTACCCTTACATCTCACCTGTATGCCATACCAGTGTCTCCACACTCCTTGGTTAAGAGGACAACCAACCCATATGGCCTACAGCGACCTATGCTCGATAGAAGCTGTCGTCCTTATTAACAGCCTATCATTTGGTCGTGAATAGTTTTAAGGACTAATCGATAAATCCTCTCTTTATCGAATCTAAATAGTCCTAAGGACTTCATCACAACAACGGAGTTCATTAGAAGATGAAAGCTTATGATGAAAATACCAAATATATTTTATTTATTAACAAATCAATTACAATATTTGGTTGCTCAACCGTCAACAGCTTGACGATTGGCTTTTTGGGACACATTTCCCAACATGCCAGTGGGGGTTGTGCACTGGTATTCAGTGGACCCCGCTAATGGGGGTTCAACGTTAGTCATAGTCAAGGCTGTTGAGTTACGAGTGTTTTGAATCGAATCGGATTTATGATTAAATTATATGTGAATATTTGAAAAGATTGGATTTGTATAAAATCAGCATAAAATATATTTTTATGTTTATTTGCAGCATTGTTCTTAAAAATTATATAATATCTGAAATATCTAGTTGAGATATTTGTTACTTACTGGGCTGTCTAGCTCATTACCTTTCTTTCTATTTTTCAGATTCAGATAATTAATTACGAGTGTGGGAAGAAATATTGGGACAGAGCTTTTAAAGGTGAGATTTAGCATTGTCAACTTCATTAAACTTAAATCTATTATTTTATTTTTAGTAAAATTTTATTGGATGTAAGATATTTTATTTAATTACTTGAATTAAAGTTGAATAATAATTATTTGAATTTATTCCGCTGTGATGCATTGATATCGTGATGAGATGCCTTGCATGCTTATGGAGAGAGTTCTTCATAAGTATGCAGTGGTTGCTGCGACCTCCTGCTCGCGATCTCGGGCCGGGGGCATGACATAGCATTTAACCCGACTGACTTCATCCGTCCACTTTTTATATGCTATTCTTTTGCTCAGTAGTAAGACGGTTTGGTAATAGTAGGGGTTTCTGATCGAGTACATGATCTAATTTTTTAGAAATCAAGACAATCCTGAGGTTTCTATGCCGGTCTTTATAATTGATTCTGGTCAAATGATTGGACTCAAGGATGCGAGCTAGTGGGTTTGAAGCTAACATGGTTTAATTGTGAGAATAAAGATTCAAGTTAGACTTTTGTACTTTAAATTTATATTTACTCTAGGGATTTTAAGAAGCAAACAATGACTCCTATTATTTTTTCAGATTCCTCCACTCTCTGGGTGGAAAATGAAAATCCTAACATGATAACTGAATTTCTAGTGGTTGCTGCAATTTCATTGATACCATATACCTCACCTAAAAGTTATTAATAACATGCACATCGATGCATGATAACCTTTTACCCAGATGCTTCTCTAAGCATATTGTAGCGACTTGATCTCTAAGTTATGTAAGCTCATCTAATAGTTATTGACCACACTCCTTAGTTAAATTTGACCCACCATTCACAAGCAGGTGCAAAGCCATCATTGGATCCCTCACCTAATAGTTATTGGATCCAACCCCATCCTTATCCTAGAGCAACTCTTTGCTAATAGAGTGATTGCGTGTTTCCGATGCAACTGAACCACTGTGATCAATCGAGAATAATCAACACCAGTACCATATCCGCACATCTACAATGGTGGAAGATCTATGAACTTAATATTTATGGAGATGTTTAGGCTTAGATCTCATCTAATCAGTCATCATATGACTGATCTAATTGACATAGGCTAAATCAAACCATCAAGCAACCTTATTTAAGACTCAATCTTTTAAATTGACCAAATAAGTGGAGATCAGTGAAAGTCCCCCCATTGCTTTCCTTAGACACCAATAAATTAGTCAGATAAGTGAACAAAACCAGTTAAATAACTATCTCTCAATTACTTATCTTAGACATCAATAGGTTAATTGGTCCAAATAGGTTAGCTTAAGCGAATCGGGCTCAAGCCATCGAGCCGAATTAGATCTTTAGGTTAATCAATTCTATATATGAGATTTAATTGATTAGATCAACAACAATTGCATGATCTTAAACTTAATTGACCTAACCCTAATCAACACTTGATTCAATTTGATCAATTACTTAATCGAATTAGATCTATAATATTCAAATCAAAAACTTTAGATGCAATCTAATTACAAGACCTAATTTTTGATTCGCCCATGATCAAAATTCTCATGCACAAACTCAAATTTTAAATTCTAAAACTAAATTTTTGATCTAAATTTATTATATAATAAGTAAGTTTTAAATCATAAAACTAATTTTCAGATTTAATATACAAGCATATGTCTCATATATATATATGTGTAAATTTATATCTAAACAAAAATTCAGATCTTAACATGATATCATATATCTCATATACAAATTATAAATTATATTAAAATTAATTTTTAGATCTAAATATATAATTATATATCTTATATATGAATCAAAATCAGGTCGAATAATTTTCAAATTTATGCATGTATCTATATATCACATATACATGAACTAGAATCCCATCTAGGATAAATTTTAGATCTATGCATGCCTTCACATATCAAATATATGAACTAAAAATTAAATTTAAAATAAATTTTAGATTTAAGACAATCATCTATACATCTTATGTATCCAAAAAAATTAGATTTTAAATTTTTTTTCAAAAATATGTATGTCAATTTTATGCATATAAAACCCGTGGCTCTGATACCACTGTTGGAATTTCATGTTGGGACATGCATATATTTTTTTAAATTTTTTTTCTAAATAATATAATAAAATAAAATATTAAAAATATTTTTTAATCTAAATCATGCCTGTATAAAATATAGAATACAAGGATCTACTTCATATGCTGAAATTAAACACAAACTAAATTTTATGCGAAAATTAAATATGTGATCGAATCACATATCTATTTCATAATTTCTTTCTTCGAATCTAGATCTGAAAGAGAGTAGGTTCTCTCTTAGCTGTGCAAGTACCTGACCTCTATGGGTATCTACTCAAGATTAGTCTAGAACAGTCCTCTTTGGTATTGATCTTTTTTCTCTAAGAACAATCACTCTGCAAATCTGAACGAAAGTCGGATTGCGATCAACTCTTTAATCCTTTTCTTGATCTTTTTTTCTCTTTTTTTTTTGCTCTCCTTTCTTTGATTATACAGCAACCAAGCTCTGAAAGCTAGCAAGCAAAGAGGAATACCCAAGCTCCTCTTGGGCATGGAGATGAAGGATGCCCAAGCTTCTTTGGGCATTGGATCCAAAGGGTGAAGAGAGGGAGGCATGGGGTGATCTTAGGCAAAAGATTTGAATTATATTCAAAATTAAATAATACCTTAATACAAATCCTACTTGCATTAAGAATCTTTGTGGCCTTAGATATTTAAATCCCTTTAGGAGATCCATTAGGTGCTAACTATTGGAGCCTTTTCATCTACTTTTTCACATACCACATGGAGCTTAGGGGATGCCCCATGCTGATCCTTCATGCCCTCTTTTAAGTGGGCATACCTAATTTGATCAAATCAAGTGGCACCCCATGCAAACAATCAAGAAAACTGATTAAGAGTTTGAACCCCTAATGCATATGATCCAAAATCTTAGGCACCCAATAATTGGAGCTTGATGAATCTAATTCATTAAGATTATCAGTAGTTAATAAACTTAAATTAATCTTATCAAATAAGTAATTCAAGTGCAAAGAGAAAATTGGGTTCAACCATGTGCTAGCAAGGTTACCCTGAATCTAATAGAGTTTCTTTAAATCCAATTGAGACTTCATAAGTTCAATTACTTATTCGTGGTCCAATCTCTTTATTGTGTGATTCCATAGGTTTAATTCTATCTGATAGTGAGATATACAATGATCTCTATCATAGTATCATTGAAACTCTTTTCAATGGATCGAAATAATTCTACTCTAACTCATCAAGGATTGTCGATTGAGCAATCCTAGTGAGCTCTACAATCTATTAGTGACATCTAGAAGTATGTAGTGGCAACCTAGTAAAATTGAAAAAGAACCTCAAGATGTAGTTCATATGTGATTCAGTCCTTCTATCATGAGTCTCGACTAGATGGCAGGTTATGAATAAATCATCAAACCTCATCATCGATCATATGATAGATTCGATTAGGTCAAGTCCAATTGTGATCTTTATGAAAACTCTTTTCTATCAATCACACTACTGTAGCCACAGACTCTCAAACTTAAGCTCTTAAATCTCATAGAACTACTCCTTTCTATTAAGATCGATAGATTTCATCTAGATGCATATCCTACTCCTACAATGGACCAACTGTCACCAATATCCACTACAAGATCTGATCGAGACCACGTTATGTATTAGTCAAACTCCAACAGTCTCACTGTGAGTAATCATACCATCGCAAGTCAAAGAATCATTCACACAACTACAGTATCGAGACATCACTGATGATCGAGTAAAAATTTAAGTGATCTCTCATATGGTCACGCTCAGTACTAGTTATTCTCTAATAACTACTTACACCCATCGCTCAGTGTCTCTACACTATAGATTAGATACTCATTTATTTCGAAAGAAGCGATCTATGCATCAGTCAATCCGGATAGATCACCATCCTTATGATGATACTATGATCGAAAGTATTTAAAAATTAATTATATATACCTTTAATTCTTAATACTTTAAGAATATGTATCAAAGTATTAATTTTATGGATGATTCAAGGATACATCACTCTTGAATGAATATCAAACTTATCCTTTCATTGATCAAATCAATATATTAAGTATAAAATTATATGCTATGTTTATTATAATGTGTCAGCATATTGGCTTCTAGGACATACATTTAACAGACACATATTCTTAAGAGTTGATAACTTGAGGCATATGTCATTGGTAATTAATTTCTAAATTACTTTCGATCGATAGATCATCATAGGGATGGTGATTGATCCGATGAGATTGATACATTGATGGTTTTTTTTTGGATAGATGAGTCTCAAGTTTATAATATAGGGATATTGGAGCGAAAGTGCAGGTGATTGTTAGAGAATAAAAGTACTGAGCATAACTGATGCAAGAAGTCACCTAGATATCGACTCACTCATCAATAACTTTCTCAATGCTATAGTGGTGTGACTAGTTCTTTGACCTACGGTGCCTCGATTATTCATAATGAGGTTGCTATAGTTTATCTATACATATATTTAGTCCCTAATCATATGGGCCCTTACAGTGCATATTGGCGATAGTAGGTTTATTGTAAAAGTAGGATATGCACCTAAATGGGATCTATCGATCTTGGTAGATAAGGAGTAATCCTATGTGATTTATAAGACTAAGTTCTAAAGATCATGGCCATGGTAGTATGAATAATAGAAAAGGATTTTCATAAGATTTCACAGTATGAACTTGAATTGAATAATCTTATATATGACAGATGATGGGATTTGATGAGTTTTCTATAACCTCTGTTGGTGCAAAAATCCACTTGCGCCGGAGAAGCTGGAGTCGGGGAAGCCGCGGTCGCCACCGGGACCTGCAAGGGAAGTCTAAACCGGAGGTGGGGTTGCTCCGGCAAGACCCTCCGACGCTCAAGTCAGTTCTCTGCCTCAATAAGAATGGAGTGCTCGAATGGAGAATTTAGCAGAGTTTTGAGATAGGGAGAATGAGCTTAAAGAACAACGTATCTGGGTCCCCCTTTTATAGGCGGAGGAGGCAAATGGATTGATGGCGACGTTTGTAACTGCCTGGTAGTGGGCCGCCCATGGTCAGGGGAATTGATTGCGAAAGATAGTGGGGTAGACCCGTGGCCATCGTCACAGCCCGCCACGTAGGGCCTACTGCCGGTAGTGGAGCGGCGTCCGTTGCTGCTAGTTGTCAGCGAGTAGTAGGATCGTGCAGCACCTGCCGCAGGGAGCGGAGCAGCATCATAGTTGTTGACACAGCCTGTCAGAGAGTAATGGGTCCGCCGCAGGGGGTGATGGAGCCGCACGAAATCCGCTACAGGAAGTGGAACAGGATCATGGTTGTTATCATGATCCGCCAAGGGAAGCGGATCTGTTGATCGGGGCTCGACAGCGGTCGGAGTTCGGCCTTTGTAGGAGTCCGGGAGGAGTCCCCCTTTTGGTCGAGGTCGTGGGTGGAGTCCGGCTCCAGCAGCCGATACTGAGGACGGAGCTTGGCTCCCGTAGAGATCCAGACGGAGCCGCCCTGCTGTCGATGGCAAAGCCCGGCTCCCGTAGGAGTCCGGGCAGAGCCGTTCCGCTGTCGATGGAGGAGCCCGGCTCCCGTAGGAGTCCGGGCGGAGCCGATCCGCTGTTGATGGAGGAGCCCGGCTCCCGTAGGAGTCCGGGCGGAGCCGTTCTGCTGTTGATGGAGGAGCCCGCTCCCGTAGGAGTCCGGGCGGAGCCGTTCCGCTGTTGAAGGAGGAGCCCGGCTCCTGTAGGAGTCCGGGCGGAGCCGATCCGCTGTCGATGGAGGAGCCCGGCTCCCGTAGGAGCCCGGGCGGAGCCGTTCTGCTGTTGATGGAGGAGCCCGGCTCCCGTAGGAGTCCGGGCGGAGTCGATCCGCTGTTGATGGAGGAGCCCGGCTCCCGTAGGAGTCCGGGCGGAGCCGATCCGCTGTCGATGGAGGAGCCCGGCTCCCGTAGGAGCCCGGGCGGAGCCGTTCTGCTGTTGATGGAGGAGCCCGGCTCCCGTAGGAGTCCGGGCGGAGCCGATCCGCTGTTGATGGAGGAGCCCGGCTCCCGTAGGAGTCCGGGCGGAGCCGTTCTGCTGTTGATGGAGGAGCCCAGCTCCCGTAGGAGTCCGAGCGGAGTCGATCCGCTGTTGATGGAGGAGCCCGACTCCCGTAGGAGTCCGGGCGGAGCCGTTCTGCTGTTGATGGAGGAGCCCGGCTCCCGTAGGAGTCCGGGCGGAGCCGATCCGCTGTCGATGGAGGAGCCCGGCTCCCGTAGGAGTCCGGGCGGAGCCGATCCGCTGTCGATGGAGGAGCCCGGCTCCCGTAGGAGTCCGGGCGGAGCCGTTCCACTATCGATTTCGGCTGCGGGTATTTTATACCCAACACCAGTCCCCCTACTTCCGAGTTTGAATTTCAAGCGAAGGAAGTACACAGAGAGAGATGTGCGTAGCCGGAATTGTCCCTTCGAACCTTGCGCACTGCCGCCCCTATTTAATGCGCGCACGTCAGAGTCCATTTTTCGGTGAAAATGACTTGAAAAGTCTTTTCGGAACCCCCATTGAAACGCGATCCCAAGCGTCGCTTGGCGGGAATTCGTGAGCGGTCAACCCTCGATGGCGGTGAAGGGGATAAGCGCGCCACGCAGCACACATCAGTTGGCCCAGGAATACCCGCCGCCATAACTGCGCCAGGATCCATCGGCTATTTAAACTCCTCAGCCCCTTCGTGGCCTCATTCTGGCACTGTTCTTTCATCTGAGAGTCCTGCTTCTCTCGCCCCAGTCCCTGTCTCCTTCCCTTATACCATGTTCTCCACTCGGGAGGCTGTTTTTGAGGGGATTTTTAGGGTTTGGAGGAAGGTGAGGAGGAGAATGGCGGTCGGTGAGAATCTCCGTCGCTTTAAAGGGAGCCCAAGGAAGAATTCCTTCAACAACAGGGGTTTAATAACGGGGGCTGTCGGTGAAGTTATTCTGCCCGCGAATCTTGGAGCAGCAAGGGGGGTGATACCGGTCAAGAGGGCAGAATAGACGTCATAAGCCATGACGGGATCCTTGACGCCGTCGGGGCCGAGAGACCAGAGGCGGTCGGCGTCGACGGTGGGGCAGTAGAACTTGTTCGGGGATGGTGGAAGTAACGCATGCCGACTTTGCTGAAGCATCTCGGGTGGCGGCCGTCGTGGTGCATCCGGAGATGAGGCATATCTCTGGTGTCTCGACCGCTCCTAAAGTGGCTACGGTTCTTCTTGAAACAGGTCTTCGCTACTGCCGCCGTTACCCCCACCGCCTCCGGAGATCTGCCCCACCCCTTTCCCGCTAAGGTTGGGACTTCGGGAACAGAATGAGGCAAGATGGGGCGAGAGCTGTTACACGCACTGGAGAATGTGACTGAGAAGGATAGAGACAGAGTTCGTAGCTCGGAGCGACCTCCGGTTCGTCCTGCCCGAACCGTGCTCGCGATACTCGCGATGATGTGTATCTTCTTTTTTCCTGACCCACCGGGTCTTGTAACGTGTACTTCTGTTAAATGAAAAAGCAATTTCAGTACCTTGTTTGCATCTTGTGTTAAATAGTTGCCTGCCAAACTTCTTCATTTTCCTTTCCTTCTCTTTGCCTGTGTTACGTCGTTCCAGGGTCGTCGGCGACCTTTTCAGTTCATGTGGGGTCATCATTCGCCGAGCTTCTTTTCGGCTTTTATGTCGTTCGGAGATACCCACTTGTCAGGTTTGCTTGGATTTTTCTCTGCTGAAGTCGGAGATAAGTTCGGCTCCCTTGATAGTCCGAACGGAGAAACCCTCCAGAAGTTGGAGTAGCTCGGTTCTCGTAAGAGTCAGGGCCAAGTTTTTCTGCAACAAAAGTCATAAGTATAGCCAGGCTTCCGTAGAAGTCCGGGCGGAGTTATCCTGTAGCTGATGTTGGCGGCGGAGCCCGGCTCCTGTAGGAGTCCGGATGAAATCTGGGTGAAGTCTCTTTTTTCTCTTTTTTCTCTCTTTCTTCTTTTTTTTTTTTTTTTTTTTTTTTTGGAACCCGGCTCCCGTAGGAGTCCGGGTGAAGTCTTCTTTGGCGTAGGGACCCGGCTCCCGTAGGAGTCCGAGTGAAGTCTTTTTGGCGGTGGAATCCGGCTCCCGTAGGAGTCCGGGCGAAGTCTTCTTTGGCGTAGGGACCCGGCTCCCGTAGGAGTCCGGGCCTTCCGCTTTACTCATGTCAGGACGAGGTTCTCCTCCTGTTCCCGACAGGGCTGCGGGGGCACATTAGGGCGTTGCGAGGCCTCTCCCCCCATCCGGTCTAAAAGAACCGGGCCTTTGACTTTGCTCGAGTTAGGGCGAGGTTCTCCTCCTGTCCCTAACAGGGCTGTGGGGGCACACATGGGCGTTGCAAGGCCTCTCCCCCCATCCGGTCTAAAAGAACCGGGCCTTCGACTTTGCTCAAGTTAGGGCGAGGTTCTCCTCCTGTCCCTAACAGGACTGTGGGGGCACATATGGGCGTTGCAAGGCCTCTCCCCCCATCTGGTCTAAAAGAACCGGACCTTCGACTTTGCTCAAGTTAGGGCGAGGTTCTCCTCCTGTCCCTAACAGGGCTGTGGGGGCACATATGGGGTTGCAAGGCCTCTCCCCCCATCCGGTCTAAAAGAACCGGGCCTTCGACTTTGCTCAAGTTAGGGCGAGGTTCTCCTCCTGTCCCTAACAGGGCTGTGGGGGCACATATGGGCGTTGCAAGGCCTCTCCCCCCATCCGGTCTAAAAGAACCGGGCCTTCGACTTTTATAAGGTTGCCCTCTCATTTTTGATACCGTCTGCTTGAATTGTCCTAAGACAAATGGGCACGCATTTTTTGATTAGGACGAAATCACTGGTAGTACATCCGTAAGTTTTTTGAGCTCCACGGTCGTGGGAGGTCGGCTCCTCTGAGTTCCTGAGATAATAAGTTCCAGGTCGGACTACTTCTTTGACCTCATAAGGTCCCTCCCAGTTTGGGGCAAGCTTCCCCTAGCCCTGTGGCCGTGAGACAGCAGCTCGCCGGAGTACTAGATCTCCTGCTTTGAATACCTTGTTCTTGACCCGGGCGTTGTAATATCGGGCAACCTTCTGTCTGTAGGCTGCCATTCGAACCTGAGCAATCTCCTGCCTTTCTTCCAGTAGGTCGAGGTTGGCTCTGAGACTTTGCGCGTTTTGGGGTTCGTCGAATACCACGACTCGTGCCGACGGGAGTTTAAGCTCGATCGGGATGATAGCTTCCGTACCAAAGGTTAAAGCAAAGGGAGTCTCTCCTGTAGGCAACCTCTGGGTGGTCCGATAAGCCCATAGCACATGATAAAGTTCGTCCGCCCATGTTCCCTTTGCTTTTTCGAGCCTGGTCTTAATCCCCTGCAAAAGGGTTCTGTTTGTTACCTCGGCTTCACCGTTCGCCTGGGGATGGGCCACTGATGTGAATTTGTGGGAGATGTTTAGGTCTTCACAGAATTCAGTAAATCTGGCTCCCGCGAATTGCCGTCCATTATCAGTGATGAGGGTTCTAGGCAAACCGAACCTGCACACGATCGATTTCCAGACGAAATCCTGCACTTTCACTTCTGTGATTTTGGCTAGTGGCTCGGCCTCGACCCATTTGGTGAAGTAGTCGATTGCTACAAGGAGGAATTTCCTCTGACCAGACGCCATGGGAAAGGGGCCAAGAATATCCATTCCCCATTGCGCAAAAGGCCATGGGGCACTCAAGGGTGTAAGCTCAGTAGCAGGTTGTCTCTGGACGTTGGCGTATCTCTGGCATCGATCACACTTTTTGACATATTCAATTGAATCATGGTGCATTGTTGGCCAGTAATACCCTTGACGGAGTAGCTTGTGGGATAGAGACCTGGCACCTAAATGGCTTCCGCAAGCTCCCTCGTGCACTTCCCATAAAGCGTAGTCAGCTTCCGAGGGTCGGAGGCATCTCAAGAGAGGCAAGGAGTACGATCTTTTGTACAATTTGCCCTCATAAAGGATGTACCGGGAGGCTTGATTTTGGAATTTTCGGGCTTCTTTCGCGTCCTGGGGGAGAATCCCATCTCTAAGATAGGTTATTAGCGGGTCGACCCAGCTGGGCTCGTGGTCGATCTCCATTACGAGTCGCGGTTCTTCCGTACTCGGTTGTTTTAAAACTTCAAAGAGGACGCCTTTTGGCAATTCGGCCGGAGCCGATGTCGCCAGTTTGGAGAGAAGATCGGCTCTGGTGTTCTCCGACCTTGGAATTTGCCTGATGTCGAAATTGCCAAAGGCAGGGATGAACTCCTTCACCTTTTCAAGATATTTGGCCATACTGTCCTCCCGCGCTTCAAAGCTCCCGTTGACTTGCCCCACCACAAGTTGGGAATCGCTGTGCACCCGAAGTTGACCTATTCCGAGCTCCCTGGCGATCCTCAATCCTGCGATCAGAGCTTCATACTCCGCTCCATTGTTTGTTGCAGGGAATTCGAAACGCAGAGCGTACTCCGCAACGACTCCCTCGGGCTGGTCAAGATCAGGCCTGCACCCGCGCCTGCCATGTTGGACGATCCGTCCACATGGAGGGTCCAAAAGCTACCGGACGAACTGGCTTCTTCGTCGGGGGAGTTCGGTTGAGTCCTCAGGTCGTCAATTTTGTTTTGCTCAGGTTCGGCCTCCTCGGGGATGGTGCATTCTACTACGAAATCCGCCAACACTTGGGCTTTTATCGCCGGTCTAGGCTTGTAGTTGATGTCGAATTCTGTGAGCTCGATGGCCCATTTTGCCATTCTTCCGGAGATATCAGCTCGGTGCAAGACCGCCTTGATCGGTTGGTCGGTGAGTAACGTCACCGTGTGCCCTTGAAAGTAAGGCCGGAGTCTCCGAGCTGCAATCAACAAGGCGTAGGTCAGTTTTTCTAATTTAGTATACCTGGTCTCGGCGTCCCTCAACACGCGACTAATGTAGTAGACTGGTCGCTGGACTTTCATTTCCTCTTTAACAAGGACAGCTGTAAGGGCTGTGGGAGAGACCGTCAGGTACAAAAATAATTCCTCCTTAGGCTCGAGCTTCGCCAGTAGTGGGGGCGAGCTAAGGTAGCTTTTCAATTCTTCGAATGCCTGTTGGCATTCAGGGGTCCAACAGAAGTTCTTCGGCTGCTTGAGGGTTTGAAAAAAGGGCAGACATCGTTCGGCCGACCTTGCGACAAAGCGATTAAGAGCCGCGACTCTTCCCATGAGGCATTGAATCTCCTTGATCGACCTTGGGGCAGTCATATTTTGGATGGCGCAAATTTTTTCCGGATTGGCCTCGATTCCGCGCCCCGACACCATGAAGCCCAGGAACTTTCCTGAGGTTACCCCAAAGGCGCATTTGGTCGGGTTCAGCTTCATTCTATACTTTCGAATAGCGCCAAAGGTTTCCTCGAGGTCGGCTACATGATTTTCGGAAGACCTGCTTTTCACGAGCATATCGTCCACATAAACCTCCATGTTTCGGCCGATCTGCTCCTTGAAGATCTTGTTCACCAGTCGTCGATAGGTTGCACCCGCGTTCTTGAGGCCGAACGGCATAACCCTGTAGCAGTAAAGGCCGTGATTAGTGATAAAAGCAGTCTTTTCTTCATCTTCCGATGCCATTCTAATCTGGTTATAGCCGGAGAATGCGTCCATGAAAGTGAGAAGCTCATGGCCCGAGGTAGCGTCCACCAGTTGGTCGATCCTGGGAAGGGGGTAGCTGTCCTTTGGGCAAGCTTTATTCAGCTTTTTGAAGTCGATACACATCCTCACTTGCCGTTTGCTTTCTTGACCAAGACAACATTGGAGATCCACTCTGGATAATTGACCTCCTTGATGAATCTGGCCTTGAGAAGTTTATCCACTTCCTCGGCTATCGCCTTCTGCCTCTCCAGGGCATGACTCCGGATCTTTTCTTTTGTTGGTCGATGTTTAGGGTCGACCGCCAGATGATGTTCCATGACTTCCGTCTCAATCCCTGGCATATCCGCCGGGACCCATGCGAAAACGTCCGCATTCCTTCGGAGGAAATCCACGAGATGCGTCCGCACCTCCTCCTCCAGGCTGGAGCCGATTAACACCACATGCTCCGCATTCCCATCATTCAAAGGAATTGGTATTAGGTCCTCGATCGGGCCGCCCCTCTCTTCAGTGAGGTCGTCGCGCGCATCCAACCCGTCGACTGGACAGAGGTCCGCTTGATCGCTTCTTTGCAGGGCAATATTGTAGCAGTGCCTGGCCAGCGCTTGGTCTCCCCGAACTTCTCCAATCCCCTTGTCAGTGGGGAACTTCAACTTCAAATGGTAGGTTGAACAACGGCTCTAAGGGCATTGAGGCTGGGTCGGCCAAGAATTGCATTGTAGGCAGACGGCGCCTTTACCATCAGGAAATTCACCAGGGCTCTGGACTGCTTTGGATGCTGACCCGCGGTCACAGTTAGAGCTATCATTCCTTCCGTCGGAACGGCGTCACCAGTAAACCCTATCAAGGGGGAGCACATCGGCCTTAGATGACCGCCAAGAGTGGCCATTCTCGAATAGGCACTGTAGAATAAGATGTCGGCCAAACTTCCATTGTCGACGAGAATGCGACGGACGTCATAATTTGCTATGTTCAAGGAAATTACGACCACATCGTTATGAGGGAATTGGACTCCCTGGGCGTCTTCTTCAGTGAAGGCTATGGGCTCTTCAACTTTTTGCCGCTTGAGGGGTGCAGCTGATGTGCTGATTGTCCCCTGCCGGGATTCCCCCGAGATGACGTTGACGGAATCCGACGAAGGCTGGTCATCCGGCCACCCTTTACCGGCAACCATAGCCGGAGGTAGTTGTGCAGAAACCTCGCGAGAGGGCATCGGATGGGGAAAAGAGGATTGGATACCGGAAAAGATGGCCGGAAGCGGGTCCGTTGAGCGCTCCTTCAAGAACAAGGGTGCTGCGAAGACATAGCCCCTTCCTCTAGCGCCAATCCTGTTGGTGCAAAAATCCGCTTGCGCCGGAGAAGCTGGAGTCGGGAAAGCCGCGGTCGCCGTCGGGACCTGCAAGGAAAGTCTAAACCGGAGGTGGGGTTGCTCCGGCAAGACCCTCCGACGCTCAAGTCAGTTCTCTGCCTCAACAAGAATGGAGTGCTCGAACGGAGAATTTAGCAGAGTTTTGAGATAGGGAGAATGAGCTTAAAGAACAACGTATCTGGGTCCCCCTTTTATAGGCGGAGGAGGCAAATGGATTGATGGCGACGTTTGTAACCGCCTGGTAGTGGGCCGCCCATGGTCAGGAAATTGATTGCGAAAGATAGTGGGGTAGACCCGTGGCCATCGTCACAGCCCGCCACGTAGGGCCTACTGCCGGTAGTGGAGCGATGTCCGTTGCTGCTAGTTGTCAGCGAGTAGTGGGATCGTGCAGCACCTGCCGCAGGGAGCGGAGCAGCATCATAGTTGTTGACACAGCCTGTCAGAGAGTAATGGGTCTGCCGCAGGGGGTGATGGAGCCGCATGAAATCCGCTACAGGAAGTGGAACAGGATCATGGTTGTTATCATGATCCGCCAAGGGAAGCGGATCTGTTGATCGGGGCTCGACAGCGGTCGGAGTTCGGCCTCTGTAGGAGTCCGGGAGGAGTCCCCCTTTCGGTCGAGGTCGTGGGTGGAGTCCGACTCCAGCAGCCGATACTGAGGTCGGAGACTGAGGATGGAGCTTGGCTCCCGTAGAGATCCGGACGGAGCCGCCCTGTTGTCGATGGCAAAGCCCGGCTCCCGTAGGAGTCCGGGCGGAGCCGTTCCGCTGTCGATGGAGGAGACCGGCTCCCGTAGGAGTCCGGGCGGAGCCGATCCGCTGTTGATGGAGGAGCCCGGCTCCCGTAGGAGTCCGAGCGGAGCCGTTCTGCTGTTGATGGAGGAGCCCGGCTCCCGTAGGAGTCCGGGCGGAGCCGTTCCACTGTTGAAGGAGGAGCCCGGCTCCCGTAAGAGTCCGAGCGGAGCCGATCCGCTGTCGATGGAGGAGCCCGGCTCCCGTAGGAGCCCGGACGGAGCCGTTCTGCTGTTGATGGAGGAGCCCGGCTCCCGTAGGAGTCGGGCGGAGTCGATCCGCTGTTGATGGAGGAGCCCGACTCCCGTAGGAGTCCGGGCGGAGCCGATCCGCTGTCGATGGAGGAGCCCGGCTCCCGTAGGAGCCCGGGCGGAGCCGTTCTGCTGTTGATGGAGGAGCCCGGCTCCCGTAGGAGTCCGGGCGGAGTTGATCCGCTGTTGATGGAGGAGCCCGGCTCCCGTAGGAGTCCGGGCGGAGCCGATCCGCTGTTGATGGAGGAGCCCAGCTCCCGTAGGAGTCCGGGCGAGCCGTTCTGCTGTTGATGGAGGAGCCCGGCTCCCGTAGGAGTCCGGGCGGAGTCGATCCGCTGTTGATGGAGGAGCCCGGCTCCCGTAGGAGTCTGGGCGGAGCCGTTCTGCTGTTGATGGAGGAGTCCGGCTCCCGTAGGAGTCCGGGCGGAGCCGATCCGCTGTCGATGGAGGAGCCCGGCTCCCGTAGGAGTCCGGGCGGAGCCGTTCCGCTGTCGATTTCGGCTGCGGGTATTTTATACCCAACAACCTCTATTATGTCAAGACACATAATAAAAGATCTTTATCACATGGTAACTACATCTAAGAGGTTCAATTCTTTTTGTTCTTTTGGGTTGCTACTACATACTGCTGTTAGATGTATACCCTAGATGCCAGATCGGCTGATACATTCCTGCACAGATCTAAGAGCAAATTTATAATTTTGACTATAAATGAATAAAAGGGTCATTCTTCTATCACATTGTATACATTGTATCTGTGATACATCCTTTGAGTTAGTAGGAATGTAAATTTATATTTTCAAGAGTTAAAAATTTAAGGCATGAATTTATATAACTAACTCATAAATAGCTCCTGACCATTGGATCATCACGAGGATGGTGGTCGATCCAGAAGGTTGGTGTACGATCGATTTCTTAGGATAGATGTGTCTTGAGTCTACGGTGTGGAGACACCAGAGCGAGAGTACAAGTATCCATTGAGAACGAGAGTACCGAGCGTGACCACATCAAGCAGTCATAAGAAAGTCTACCTTCTCATCGATGACTAGCTCAATGCTGTAGTTGTGTGTCTAGTTCTTTGACCTAAGGTGCATCGATAGTTTACCTTGAGTATGTTATAGTTTGACTACACCATAACTCGATCTCCTAGCTATTCGAAACTTTGAGGTGTATGTTGGCTATAGCATATTCATTGTAAGAACTAGGTCGCACCAAGATGGGATCTATCAACCTCGGTAGATGAGAGGAGTAGTCCTATGGTGATTGAAAGATCGAGTCCTTAAGCCCATGGCCATCGCATAGTAAAATAATGGAAAAGAATTTTTCATTGGAGTTTCACATCGAACTCAGATCGATCAATTAATTCATATGACTGATGTTGGGTTTGACGAGTTCACCTTAACCCTAATTCAGTCGGGACTCATGATAGAGGAACTCAATCACACAGATAGCTGCACCAAGAGGTTCATGTTCAGTTTTGATGGATTACCACCACATACTGCTAGGTGTCACTGATGGATTTTGGAAGCAATTAGAATGATATTGATGATCGATCATTCTAATTGTCTGAATCAGAAGAGTTCTGATCCATCGAAAGGAGTTTCGATGATGTCGATGATGAGATCACGACATGTCTCATTACCATATGAAATTGAACCTAACTGGGTCACACAAACAAGGGTTAGGATCTGGATGTCATTAATTGGGCTAACTCAATTGATTTGGATAAGATCTAATTAGGTTCAAGGAAATCATGCTAGCACATGATTGAGCCTAACTTTCTCCTCGTGTAATCTTTTCTGTCTCTACTGAGCCAAATGTGATTTGACTCATTCAAAGAACCTTAGAAAGGTTTTTCTTAGTCTAAATAAAGCTTGTCCAGCTCAGAAAAGACTTATCTTAATTCATGAGATGAATTTAAGACAACACCTACTAATTCCTAGCACCTGCCAATTTCATTTTAGGACATCTATCAAACGTTGACATATGGGTCTTAAACTAAAGAGAGCTCATTATAGGATTCTTGTGGAGTGTCCATATGCCAAAACCTAATTGAATTGGGTGCCATAATTAGATTATGGCGTGAACCCAATTGGATTAAAGTGGGCGTCCCAAATGGATAATAAGAACCAAAGAGTCCTGATAAACATGGACTCTTTGGCGCCACCTTGCTTGAGCTTATCCAATATTGGCGCCAACTTAGGAGAGAGGGTGAGGTTCTTATCTGGTATGATCAGATGACATCACTCCATCAACCAAAATTTTTTTAAAATTTATTAGAATTTTTTGGTTGGTTGAAAGATGTGGCACTGCGCAGCATACAAGGTCTATATAAACCCTGCTGTGCCTAGGGTTTCGAGGAAGAAGTTATTTTATGCACAAAACCCAATAGTTGCTACCCCCTCTCCTTTTCTTCACATCCTCCCTGCTCTCCTTCCTTCCCTCTTCATGTCCAAAGAGTTGGACATCCATCTGGCAAAGATCCAAGGTGTGGTGACGCCTGGAACAGAAGGCTGCAGGACTTCTTTGACAGACTGCTGCTCCAACTTCAAGAAAATTTTTGAAGATCTTCCTAATCAGATTTAGATCTAATTTTTGGAGCATAGATTCATGAGGAGAAGATGTTCTAGGTCCTACCTAAGTGGATACCGGTAGAGGCCAGACGCTTGCATGGCTACATCAGAACCTCGGGCTGTGCAGAGATCATCTAAAGGGTAATCAGATTACCCTTGAGGTATTTCTTCTTTCATCATAGTTTTAGATTTAATTTTAGATTTAAAATATCAGATAATAAGATTAGATCTACAAATTTAGATCTAAATACATGTAAGATAAAAAAATTTTAATTTATTCCGTCCCAGATTTGGTGAAATCTAGAAGATCCTACGAGGAAAAATGATTTTCTTCCTTCAACTGCTAGGTATTATTGGTGGATTGTGAGACCAACAAGAATTATTTTGATGGTCAATAATTTTCATTGGATAAGTTAAAATTATTTCAATCTATTGAAAGAAGTTTTAATGATATTTGTGATGGAGATCATAATATAATTCATTATCAAATAGAATAGAACCTTCAGAATTACACACATAATAGGTTCCGACTAATCAGATAGTTGAATTGCGATTTTGAATCACTATAGGATCTGATTATTAATATGATTGATGATTGGATTGATTTGTAAAAATTATAAGAGAAGACTAGCAAATAGTTAGTGAGCTAAAGGAGGACTTATTAGCAATTATTGCTATATTATTTGATTTGATCAAATAATTAAGGTTGAGTTCTAGTCAAATTAAATTAGAATTTAATTTGATTGGACTTGATTTAAGTTTGAGTCAGATTGGATTTCATAAGGATTTGAACTTAATAAGTATTTGACTTATTATGAAACCCAAACCACATTATATTTTGATTTGATCAAAGTCCATGCTCTTTGAGACTCTATTCGTAAAGATGATTAATGTGCAAAAGGACTCTCCCCTTGAGATCACGCCTAAGAGACCATGCTTAGAATTCCATGGTGCTTTTTCTTTTTGTTTTTGTGTGGAGATAAGGGAGTGCACAAAAAGATGGGGTGGACTCCTTCCTAAAGAGTCCTAGTGCCCCAAAACACTTATCCTAAAACCCTAAAAGAGTTTTAAGGGGATTAGGATTGGACGTGGAATCAGATTTATGCCTCCTCTCCTCAGAAAAATAGAGAATGCATGAAAAGGAATAGCACATAAGAAGAAAAGAAAAGGAGGGTGTGCACTACTTGATCTTACGCCTCCTCTTGTGTGGAACATCCAAGGAGTTAATGTCCCAAAAATCCTCATGCCCATCTCCTCTCTTGTCTTCCCTCCTCCTCTTATTTGCTATTGTCCTCTTAAGAGGAGAAAAGAAAAAGGATTCAACATCCAAAGAGTAATCTCTACAAGAAAGTTAGCACCCCGATGACATCAGGATTTTCTGATCAAATCATCTTTGTGTGGATACCTGTAGAGGCCGAATGCATGTACAGCTTCAAAGGAACTATGAAGACATTCACAATCATCGAATCATGATGAAGATCTACCCATGCAAGGTGAAGATCAGATCTTCTTCTTTTGTTTTCATCTTAATCTTAACTATGAGGGATCTTGATGTTTTAGAGATGCAATCTCTTACATGCATATTTTGATAAAATAGTTTATTCCCTTTTCTTTTTGCTATATTTTAGTAGTTTATATCATGCATGCAACCCAATTTTCATCAAGTGGTATCAGAGCCATCCTCATATGATTAAGATTAGGATCTTAGATCTAAAAATTATTGATATAGATTGTCAATTTTTGTGGATCTATTGCTGCGATGATTGATCACAAGCAATCAGAATCATGAACTGTATAATCAACAGATCGTTTAACAACATGCAAATCAATTAGATTTAGATTTGAATTTTATTTTTATTTTTCATGTATTAGATGCATGAGGTGATGATCATGAATAGACCCTTGTTAGATTTGTGATGTATTCTATGATGTGATCATAGTGTCTGCAAGCTGTTAGATGTATGCCCTAGAAGCTAATCAGACCGATACATTAATTCTTTTTAGGACATAATTTTATACTTGACTTAATTAATTAGGATAGTTAATTCTATTCATATTGTTTATGTATCCATGAATCATTCAGAGAATTAATAAGATGATGATACATATTCTCAAGAGTTGAGAATTTGAAGCATATGTCATTGATAGTTAATTTTTAAATTACTTCTGATCGAAGGATCAACATGGGGACAGTAGTTATTCTGATAAGATTGGTACACAGATTACTTTCTTTAGGATAGACGAATCTCAAGTCTACAATATGAGAATACTGGAGTGAGAATGTAGGTATTTGTTAGAGAATAAAGGTACTGAATGTGACCAACACAAGAAGTTACTTAGATGTCTACTCACTGTCAGTGACATTCTTGATGCTGTAGTATTGTGACTAGTTCTTAGACCTATGGTGCCTCAACTGTTTATAATGAGATTGCTATGTTTGACTACACCATAACTCGATCTTCTAGCTATATGGAGTCTTGAGGTATATGTTGGCTGCAGTAGGTTCGTTGTAGGAATAGGATGTGTACTTAGATAGGATCTATCGATCTTAGCAGTTAAGTAGTCCTACGTGATTTATGAGATTGAGTTTAAAAGACTTTGGTCAGGATAGTATGAATGATGGAAAGGAGTTTTCATTAGGTTTTACAAATGAACTCAAGTTAAATAAATCTTACATATCACAGACAATGGGGTTTGATAATTTTTTATAACCTCTATCTCATCGGGACTCATGTAGAAGAACTGAATTATACGACAACTACACCTAGAGATTCATCCTTCTGTTCTACTATATTGTTATTACATAATGCTAAGCATCACTAGTGGATTGCGAGATCAATAAAAATTATTTTGATGGTTAATAATTTTTAATTGATGTGTTGAAATTATTTCAATCCATTGAAAGGAGTTTCAATGATATTTTGATGAAGATTAAAATATTTTTTACTACCAAATACAATAGAACCTATGGGATCATATATAAAAGAGGTCTTGACTAATCAGACTATCGAATCATGATTTCAAATCATAAATCGCAAGCGATCTTAATTATCAATTTAATTGATGATTGAACTTAAATGTAAAAGTTACATTGAGGACTTGCTAAGAGTTCGTAAGTTATAGGAGGATTTAATTATAATTATTATATATTATTTGATTTGATCAAATATTGAGATTGGATCCTAATCAAATTAAATCAAATTTAATTTGATTAGATTTGATTTTTGTTTGACTTAAACTAGGTTTCATTAATCTAATGGGATTAGATTTAATAATACTAGACCCAAACTTATCTAGATTAGGTTTGACCTAATCTTTAGCAATGTTTGATTTAGACTGGGTCCTAATCAAATTAAATTAGATTTAGTTTAATTAGATATGATTTTAAGTTGATTGGGATTGGATTTCATTAGTCTAATAGGATTAGACTTAAGTGCTTGACTTAAAATTGAAACCTAAATCAAATTAGACTCCAACCAAGACTTGGATTAGGATGAGATCCTTATCCAATTTGTCCCCATGCCCAAGAGACTCCAACATCCCAGATAGGCCAAAGGCATGAAATCATGTCAAGCCCAATTATCTATCGATATGTATCTTTATTTGATGATGATGACTCGATTGATGAAAATAGAAACTCTTTCTAATGTTCTTCTCTGCTCTGATCAGAGACTCTCTAAGTCATCATCCTATAACATCACATAGGATATTCTCTCCTCTTATAAAGAGTGACCGATTCTTTGTTGACCACTCACAACCTCCATGCACACTTTGTTAGAAAATTGACAGGCACATAGCATGTATTTTAAAAAAAATTTTATGCAGTAAAAAATCAGATTAAACAATTTAATCTATATTACATGCTTAAGATCTAATCTTAATGCCTATCCTAGGATATATAACATGTTATGATGCATGTATATGATCTAAAAAATAAAATTAGCATGCATGATCACATCAAAACAAGCGTCTGTAGATCATATCTACACCATACATACTATGTATATCAAGTATGAGTTCAGAACTTGATACCTTAGCATGGGTAACAAATCTCTACATTTGAAAACTATGGTCTTGCTAGTTGCTCACAACCGCATAAGGTGTCCGGCCTCTACAGGTGATCAACTCAAAGTCCTGTGTTGATCTATTTCTCTGAGATACCAGCTCGCGTAGAAACTGCTGTAGATGGCTGATCTTCTCTCCCAATGGATCTCTCAGACTCCTCCAAAATCATAAGAAGAACAAGGAGGGATAGGTGATGAATAGATGGAGGGAGAACTCTCTTCACTTTTGGCTTTTTCTCACCCAAAAATCCTAGAATAGATTTCTTAGATGCTCACCAAAGAGGAGAAGGTACTCCTCCATGCTCACATGCCAATGATAGGCCGCCCACCCCAAGATCTCATGCCAAAAACCTTAGAACATGCCTAAAGGGTTCTCAACTCATGTTTTGGCACATGAAAATTAAGGCTTTTATAGATGGCATGGATGGCAGATAGAGCCCAAGTCCAAATCAAATTCGAACCAAGATAAAGATCAAGTTCCAAGCTGAATTCAAATTCAATTTAAATTCAACTTGAACCAAATCTTATGTCATCCTTAGGGCTCTCAAAGTGGGTGACATAAAACCTTTTAGCATAGAGTTTCTCACACAAATCTGGATTTGCATTGAGGTGTGGGCGTGTGCACAAGGGTGGTCGGCAGTAGGGAGGAGTCCAAGCTGATTTGGACTCTTTAGGTTTTATCCAATTAAGTCTCTAATCTAATAAAATTAGGTTAAATCAATTAGATCAACATGAACTCAATCCAATTAGGTTCTAAATATGATTAAATCCTAATCAAATCAGAATTTAATTAAGCTCAAGTTTTGATCAAATTAGGAACCATTTACCCTTGATTATTAGGTCATCTCATAGCCTAATCGGGTCAAACCAAATTAAATCCAATTCAATTAGTTTTGAACCAAATCACTTTGCTCAATTTAATTGAGCGAAGTAGCAATCTAATTGCTCATCAATCCTCTTATAATTTACTAACCCTTAATGAATTAATTTACTGCAACTTTTGTATAAAGCTAAACATCAATCGAATTGATGATTACAACCTAAAATGATTCTCAATCATCAATCAACTACATGATCAGATAGTAATTTTTTTTGAATGTGACCCCATAGGTTCGAATCTAAGTCGGTAGCACAGAAATAACTTTCTAAACTAATCGATATAACCATTTAGCAATGGGATCTGACGTCCGGATAGGTCGAATGATTTAAAGCAACATTCAAGAACCTACTGGTGTATGGTTATCGTATAATTCATTCCTATGATCCTAATGCTCAAGGTGATCTAAGATTTAACTGTCAATCCTAAAATAACCAATCATATTGTATTTCAACCTTTCAAATCTATCATATGGATTACCACAATCAAAATTTTACTAAATTAAAATACACTTGTACATTAACTCCTTATTCGGAGGGGTCAATCCTATCTTGACTTATGTACTGACTTGATAAGTACTTGACTGTACTCAAAAATTTTTCATCACTGAATTAAAAATTCAAATAGTCGAGCATCAAAGTACAGTGAGTTACTTACAAGTCACTGTGGTGATCTCGGATCAGAAGGATACTTATATCCATATCCTTCGCAAGCTACTCTTGATAGCAGAGTGCTCCGTAGTTGGTCACATTCGGTGTGAATGTACTCCTGCATTCCACCTACATGTCATACCAGCATCTCTACACTCCTTGATTAAGAGGATGACCAACCTATATGGCATGCAATAACCTATACTTGATATTGTTATCATCCTAGTAATAACATATCATTTGATCGCGAATAAATTTAAAAACTAAATTCTCTATTTAAATTAGTCTTAAGGACTTCATCACAACCTATGAGTTCATATTAAAGATGTAAATATTTATGATGAAAATATCAAATAATTTTTATTATTAAATAATTTATATACAAGTACAAATGAGCACAACTATCAATAGATTGACGATTGACTTTAAAACATAATTTCTAACAACTCCCATTTAGACTAAAGTCAATCAGTATAGTATCATATACCCATCTTCATTTTATAGTTTTCGAACTCCTTAACATTAAGGACTTTAGTAAATGGATCGGTCAGGTTCTTCTTTCCATCGATCTTCTGAAGATCGACGTCACCTTGATCCACGATCTCTCATATCAGGTAGTAGCGGTGCAGTATGTGCTTGGTATGCTGATAGGACTTTGATTCTTTTGCTTGAGCAATGGCGCCAGTGCTATCGCAGCATAACAGGACTGAACTATCCAAGAAGGGTGCCACTCCGAGCTCGCTTATGAACTTTCATAATCATACAGCTTCTTTCACAGCATTAGATGTCGTGATGTACTTTGCCTCGCACACTGAGTTGGCCACGGTGTGCTACTTGAAACTTTTTCAGCAGATTGCTCCACCATTCAGGATAAATATAAAATCCAACATACTCTTGCTATCGTCATGGTTTGACTAAAAGCAGAAATCTATAAACCCCACAAGTTTTAAGTCAGATTCCTTATAAATGAGCCACTAGTCCTTAGTATTTTTCAAATACTTAAGGATGATTTTTACAAACTTTCAGTGGTTTTCTCCTAGATCAGACTGGTATCTGCTCACTACCCCTAGTAAGTATGCCACGTCTGATCTTGTACATATCATGGCATATATTATAGAACCCATTGTCGAAGCATATAGAATCTTACTCATACGCTCCCTCTCTTGAGGAGTCGGACAATCCCTCTTTGAGAGAAAAATTTCATGGTCTATCGGAAGATAGCCTTTTTTGAAATTTTTTATATTGAATCGCTTCAGTACGGTATCAATGTATGTGGACTGAGATAATCCGAGTACCTCTTCGATCTATCTCTATAAATCTTCATCTCAAGGATGTAGGATGCTTCTCCCAAGTCTTTCATGGAGAATTAAGACGATAGCCAAACCTTTATTTTCTGTAAGCAGGGACGTCATTTTTTATTAAGAAAATATTATCCACATACAAAATAAGAAATACTGTCATAGAATTGTTAACCCATTTATAAATACAAGATTCTTCTCTATTCCTAATAAAGCCATATGTTCTGATCACTTTATCAAAATACATATTCCAACTCCTGTTAGTCTGCTTCAATCCATAAATGGATCTCTGAAGCTTATAATTTTAGACTCATCTGTGGATATGAAACCTTTAGGTTGTATTATACACCTTTTCTTTAGCTCACTATTCAGAAAAGCTATTTTCACATCCATCTGTCAGATTTCATAGTCGAGATGTACTGCTATCACAAGCATGATCTGAATAGACTTGAGCATTGCCATAGGAGAGAATATCTTATCATAGTCAATACCATAACGTTAACGATATCTCTTGACAACTAGATGAGCTTTATAAGTCTCCACCTTTCTGTCTGCATCCCTCTTTCTCTTGAAGATCTACTTACACCCTATGGGTTTTATTTCTTCAGGTAATTAACTAATGTCCATACATCATTGACCTTCACAGACTCTATTTCAGACTTTATGGCTTCAAGTCATTTATCAGAGTCGGACCTCTACATTGCATCTATATAGGTGATCGGATCCTCATTATTTTTATCGAGTTCAACAAGATCTCCATCTCAGACCAAAAAATCATAGTATCTGTCCAATTGATGCGATACTTGATGCAATACTCTATCAGATCTTCTTAATAGTGTATCTACAACAGGCTCTGAATTTGATCCAATCAAATCTAGTTCTATGGGTTTACTAGATTGTTTCAGTTCTTCTACTCATCGAACTTCATCAAGCTCGACTTTAGAGATACTAATTTCTTCACTAAAGAATTTTTTTTAGGTATACTTTATTACTGACTAATACTTTTTGTTCATCAGCAAAATAGAAGTAATACCCCTTAATTTTTTTAGATACCCTATAAAAATATAGTTGTCAGACCTAGGTCTAAGCTTGTCTATTTTCAAATGTCTGATATAAGTCAAGCACTCCCAAACCCTAAGGAGTGAGAGTACTGATTTATGCCCATCTATATCTCATATGGTATTTTATTCGCAGACTTACTCGAAATTCTATTAAGTACACAGCAAGCTGACTCGAGTGTATATCCCTAAAAAGAGATCGACAGACTAGAAAAGTCCATCATGGATCAAATCATGTCCAACAGGGTTCGATTCCTCTTTTCTGAGATGCCATTATGCTGTGACGTTTCATGAGGAGTCCATTAAGAGAGAATCTCATTCTCTTCTAGATCAGATCGAAGAGCTTTAATGCTCTTCTCAGTTTATTTCTCTACCCCACTATGGAATCATTTGAATATTTCAAACGATTCAAACTTATATTTCATCAAGTAAATGTACCCATACCTAGATAGATCGTTTATGAATGTAATAAAGTAGTGATACCCACCTCAGACATTTGTGCTCATAGATCCACATACATCAATATGTACAAGACCTAGAACATCACTAGCTTGCTCATCTTTTTCAGTAAAAGATGACTTGGTCATCTTCCCAAGTAGACAAGACTCATAGGTTGGTAATGATTCATAATCATTATCTTTGAGGATCTCCTCTCATTTTAATCTGATCATCCTATTCTTGTTAATATAACCTAGCCTACAATACCAAAGGTAGGCATCTGAGACATCATCTATCCTAGGATATTTTTTCGACGGGTGCATTATATTAGACCATGATACAACATAAATTTTATCGTTCAATTGTTCATGTATTACCGTAATACCATTCAAAATGATATCACAAAAAAAAAATTATTGAAATCTCATAATTTTCTTTGACCAAAAGGCCCACAGAAATTTTATTCTATAAGAAATTAAGACAAAAATGACAATCACTAAGAATAATGATATGAGAATTGAATACAAGTTTGATAATTCTTAAAGCAAAAACTAAAACTGATCTTCCATCTTCAACATTCAAAAAGCTCTCACCGTCTTCAAATCTTCTATTGACTTGAAGTCCCTGCAACAAATTGCAAATGTTAATAGGACTACCAGTATCTAATATCTAGGTCATTGTATCACAAATAAAGAAGTTGCAAGGTGTTATCATATAATTACCTTATCCAACAACCAATTACTTCTTTTTTTTTGACTTGTTCGAATCAAGAGAAGCTATATATTGAGGACAGTTCCTCTTCTAATGATCCTACTTCCTATAATAGAAGCACTCGAACTTGGACTTAGACTTCTTGGTCTGACCCCCAGCACTTGGCACCTTTTTATTTATTTTTTTTCTTCTTTTCTTTCTTAAAAAGATGACGTTCGCCTAAAGAAGATCCTCCCACCACATTCACCGTCTCCTTGTAGAGCTAATGATCCTTTTCAAAGTCTGTAGTAATCCCAGCAGACCGTGGTAGTTGACTATAGGCTTCGTCATTCAATAATGACTGAAAAATAGTAGATAGGACTTCGATAGAGAATTCAGGATCACATCCTTCTCAAACTGCTCATGCAAGAAAAAGCTGAGCTTGCTCAGGCATTCGATTTGTTCGATCATGTCCAATACATGATCGATAACCGACGCCCCCTCCCTCATCTGGGTGTTGAAAATGGTATAATTGATCTTGCATCGCTCAACATCGTTAGGAGTGCCAAAAGACTCATTCAACATCTTGAGCATGTCTTCTGGCAGAACTTCCTCAAATTTGTGGCTGAACTCGTTCATGGCCACCCGCATGATACAATGCATCATGGTACAATCATCGAGCCACTTCAAATAAGTATCTCAAACCACACCATGAGCATTCAGAGTGGACTCCTCAGGTGCCAGATCTGTCAGCACATACAAGATCCACTCATGCTCCAAAACTATCTTTAGTTTTTGATATCAGCTATCGAAATTTTATCCCATCAGTTTATCACTGTCCAACAATGATCGGAGCGATAAATTGATGGCCATAACTGCACAAAAGAAAAAACTAAAAATTTAATTAGTATATGAATTAATTAAGCCTAAAGATATGGAATTTAGTCTAAAGATTTTCCAACTATTTTATACGAATTGGTAGCCTCTACCTCCAACTCGAAGAATTATCCTAATTTTTTAACGGATACTTGAATCCACATAGACTACACATGAGCCCGACTTTGATCAGCTCGCTCATGTGCATCTATGGGTAGGTTCTTAACTAATTATTTCACCAAATAATTTCTAATAAGTAATTTTGCCCAAAATTTCTAACGGTAGGCTTTGACCTCCACTGAAAGGTTTGGTTAAGTCCAACCATTAACATGATTGTACTCAGAAATCTAACTAATAAATAATTAGGTTCGACTTTGATCAGTCATCCTGACCACCCATAAGAGAGACTCGACTGAGTCATCATATTATGAATGATAATTCTAATAGCAGATGAGCACCAGGCCTTTGGACCATCCAATGATCATCCAACTAATAAACCCATTATCACTTAACTTAATAGGAGGCTATGATCTAGTCATCCCCATAACTAGCTCATTTTATGGACCTAATAATTTAAAAGATTTGGTTGACATATAAAAGAGAAGAGATTGAATTTGACCAGCTAATTATAATCCTCCCACTGACTTCACCAAATTAGATCAAAGAAGACTAGATTAGATTCAAGCCGGTTATGGCACCTAAATCAGTCACACTGATCAACCTATGCAGCATGGGTTTAGCACGAATCAATGAGCAATCGAATCAAAAGCTGATTCACCACATTGGCTAGATAAGTGAGATTGATAGGAGGGATATGTCATTAACTCGCCATAAACTCAATCTATGTGAGTAGCTCCCAATTACTGACCCCCGATCAAGACTGCCAAACTTATCTTAGACACTAATTAGTTCATTAGATTCCATTTGGTTTGTCTAAAGACTCGAGCTCAACCATTGAGCCATGATCGAGGTCCATCTTGATCGAATCAAAGACATGGATATTGACCAACTACAACTATTGTAATGGTTCTAGAAAAATTCTGATTTAATTTAATTCAACTTTTAATTAGATTTAGTCAATTTCTTCAACTGATTCATGTTCGATTTGATTCTAATCTTAGGTCTAACCCAATTAAGAGAACCTAATCAAGCTAACCCATGTGACCCCCATGTTTTATGAAAGTATCATTAGATCTTTAATTCATAATTTTAGATCCAATTAGTTCTATATTTAATTCTCAATTAAGTCTAAAATTAACATAGGTTAAGATTAAATATTGAAATAATTTCACTTTTTACAAGAATTCATGCAAAATATTCATCTCTAAAAATTGAATCAGCTCAGTCTTAGACTGAGTCGGTTAACAACAGTGGATCAACCAAGTCTGATACTTAATTGACTAACTGTAAGTGAACAATAACTGTTACTGTTCGATCTGTGGTAATTTAGTCGACTCAGTTCCCAACTGAGTTAGCTAGAATAGGAGACTTGGTCGACTCAATCAAAACTGAGCGAACTAAGTTAGTGTGCCAGTAGTTTGTTCAAAATTTCAGCAAATGAAAATTCTGCACAAACCAAAATAAAATCAATGATAAACTAGTTTTTAGAACATATCCAAACATTTTATGATTCCATATTTTATTTTTTTGATTAAAATAATTTTTAATCCTTTAGATTAGATGGTTTACTTTTCATTCATTTTGTATCATATACAATCAAAACCTAGGGTTTCAAAAATTAGGATTTTACAGAAAAGTAAGTTTAAACCTTTCACGTTTTATCTTCGTGAACAAATAGCACCCCTACATGCCATAAGAGATTCCCATAGAATGGAAGGAGGGGGTTATAAAATCCTACTTTCTCCTATGACCGGATGGCCATGAATGTTCAATCAAATTACTTGGCTATTAGGTATCTAATCTAACCATGTCATATATGTAAAATTTAGATCTAATCTAAATCATGCTAGATCTCATCATAATCAGATCATGCTACATTCAAAATTAAATTTTTAATGCTATGTGCATACATATACATGTTATAATGGAACCACGCTCTGATACCATGGTTGGAAAACTGATAGGCGCAAAGCATGTATTTTTAAAAAAAATTTATGCAGCAAAAAATCAGATTAAATAATTTAATCTATATTACATGCTTAAGATCTAATCTTAACACCTATCTTAGGATCTATAACATGTTATGATGCATGTATATGATCTGAAAAATAAAATCAGTATGCATGATCGCATCAAATCAAGTGTCTGTAGATCGTATCTACACTATACATCCTATGTATATTAAGTACGAGTTCAGAACTTGATACTTTAGTGTGGGTAGCAGATCTCCACGTCAGAAAATTATGATCTTGCTAGTTGCTCGTAGCCGCATAAGGTGTCCGACCTCTACAGGTGATCCACTCGAAGTCCTACGATGATCTATTTCTCTGAGAGTGCTAGCTCGCGTAGAAACTACTGTAGATGGCTGATCTTCTCTCCTTATGGATCTCTCGGACTCCTCTGAAACTGTAGGAAAAACAAAGAGGGACAGGTGATGGATAGATGGAGGGAGAACTCTCTTCTCTTTTCATTTTCTCTCACCTAAAAATCCTAGAATAGATTTCTAGGATGCTCACCAAATAGGAGGTACTCTTCTATGCTCACACACCAAGGATAGGCTGCCCACCCCAAGACCTCACGCCAAAAACCTTAGAACATGCCTCAAGAGTTCTCATCTCATATTTTGGCGCATGAAAATCAAAGGTTTTATAGATGGCATGGATGGGGAGATAGAGTCCAAGTCCAAATCAAATTCGAACCAAGATAAGGATCAAGTTCCAAGCTGAATTCAAATACAATTTAAATTCAACTTGAACCAAATCTTATCTCATCCTTAGGGCTGTTAGAGTGGGCGACATGAGACCTTTTAGCATGGAGTTTCTCGTACAAATCTGGATCTGCATTGAGGTGCAGGCATGCGCACAAGGGTGGTCGGCGGTAGGGAGGAGTCCAAGCTGATTTGGACTCTTTAGGATTTATCCAATTAAGTCTCTAACCTCATCAAATTAGGTTAAATAAATTAGATCAACAGGAATCCAATCCAATTAGGTTCCAAATATGATTAAATCCTAATCAAATTAGAATTTAATTAAGCCTAAGTTCTGATCAAATCAGAAACTATTTATCCTTGATTATTAGATCATCTCATAACCTAATCGGATCAAACCAAATTAAATCTAATTCAATTAATTTTGAACTAAATCATTTTACTCAATTTAATTGAGCTAATTAGTAATCTAATTACTTATCAATCCTCCTATAATTCACTAATCCTTTAACGAATTAATTTACTGCAACTTTTACATAAGTCTAACCATCAATCAAATTAATGATTACAAGCTAGAATGATTCTCAATTGTCAATCAGCCACATGATCAGACAGTAACTTCTTTTGAATGTAACCTCATAGGTTCGAACCTAAGCCGATAGCACAGAAATAACTTTATAAACTAATTGATATAACCATCTAACAATAGGACCTGATGTCTGAATAGACCGAATGATTGCAAAGCAATATTCAAAAACCTACTAGCGTATGGTTACTATATAATTCATCCCTATGACCCTAATGCTCAAGGTGACCTAGGATGTAACTGTCAATCCTAGAATAGTCAACCACATTATATTTCAATCTTTCAAATTCATTACATGGATTATCCTGGTCAAGTTTTTACTAAATTAAAATATACTGATGCATTAACTCCTTATTCAGAGCAAATTCTGTCTTGACTCACGCATCGACTTGACAAGTACTTGACTGCATCCAGAAATCTTCCATCACCGAATTAAAAATTCAGATAGTCCGACATCAAAGTATAGTGAATTACTTGCAAGTCATCATGGTGATCTCAGGTCGGAGGGATACTTATACCCATACCCTTCGCGAGCTACTTTTTACAATAGAGTACTCCGTAGTTGGTCACATTCGGTATGAATATACTCTTATATTTTACCTATATGCCATACCAGTATCTCTATACTCCTTGGTTAAGAGGATGACCAACCTATATGGCATGCAACAACCTACACTTGATATCATTACCGTCCTAGTAATAACGTATTATTTGGTCGCGAATAAGTTTAAAGACTAAATCCTATATTTAAATTAGTCTTAAGGACTTCATCACATCCCAGGAGTTCATATTAAAGATGTAAACATTTATGATGAAATTATCAAATAATTTTTATTATTAAATAATTCATATACAAATACAAATAAGCACAACCATCAATAGGTTGATGATTGATTTTGGGATACAATTTCCAACACACTTCACCGTACCCAAAATATCCCACACATATTTCAAAGAGTCATGCTAGGAAACGAACCAAAGCAAAGATCCACATACACAAGATACCATGGTGATCTCAAGTCTAAGAATCATTTGCACCATTTCCACTGAAGAATCATCTTTTGACATACTAATAAAGCTCCATCAAATGTTCTCCCTGTGGATCAATTCAATGAACTCATTCTCTAATTAGCACTTACATCCTTGCATTAGTGTCACCACATAAGTGATTATGAGATCAATTATCTTCTTCATCGAGCATACATAGGATGTACCAGTTTTACCAGCATCATCGATTTCCAACTCGATGATCCTATGACTGAAAATATTTTAGACTTGGCCTATCAAGTTTTTAGATCTTACAGGCATGATCTCATTATAACCCCAAAACTATTGACCTAATCTATAGGTTCGTCATAATCATAATAATATGATATAATCAATGATGAAACACAATGCCTCATAAAACAAATGACGAAATACAGTGCCTCTCCATCTTGCATATATAAAATACACCAGTTTTATCAGCATCATCGATCTCTGACTCAATAATCCTACGATTGAAAATATTTTAAACTGGGACTATCAAGGTTTTAGATTTCACGGACATGATCTCATCATGGCCCCAAAACTATTGTCCTAATCTATGGGGTTCATCATAATCATAATAATATGATACAGCAAATGACGAAATACAACACCTCATTAAATATAAAATAACCAATATCATGCATATGAATAGGAAGACAATACAGAATAGTCCCATCGCATCATCCATACAATTGACTTTTATTATTCTTTCATGACCTCTCAAAAGCCAACCTCCAAAAGTCAAGCTCCAAGAGCCGATCTCCTGAAGATCGAGTTTCCAAAATCGACCTCCGAAAACCGACCTCCTTTAGCCAACCTTCGAAGATCAACGTCATCAGAAAGATAACCTCTTAAAAGCTGAGCTCTTGAATGCTGAGCTCCTCAAGACGACCTCCAAAGGCCGAGCTCTTAAAAGACGAGCTCTTCAAGCTGCTAGTCTAATCAGCCACGTAGGTGATTTTTAAAATCTCCCAACAACCTTCAAAATATAAATACGATCTGCAGCTGACATCTACTACTGACAACTTTGATTCACAAGTTAGTAGAAAGATTTCCTATCCTACCAAACTATCAAAACATGGCTTGATGACCTACGAGATCATGCCTAACAGCCTACTAATTCCAACTAATGATCTACAACTCCACCTCAATATAAAAGAGGTACCAAAAGGACTCTAAAGTAAGACCAATTTTGGAGGGAAAAATGACATCTCTCTCCCCATCACTCCCACCGTTCTCCTTCTTTCTTCTATTACTCTCAAGCTCCAACTAACTCAACCATCGAATGATCTCCTTACATATTCCCTCCAATGTCTCTACCTTCCTTACAGGTTCCCCCTGATGTCTTGATCTCCAGACAGTATCCAACTCCAATCGTATCACCATTGCATCGATGACTTGCAGCAACAGAAGCAAATTGAATTTTGGATAAAGAGGGCCCTGTACGTGCTTCTAGGTAACACTTCGTCAACCGTTGGTGAAACTCAAATAAAAGCTCCTGCAACCATGTTTTTGTAATGGTCCTTGCCACATCCAAAGTGTGCTACCAACAAAAAGCACCAATTCTATAAACAAGAGTAGGAACATAAGATAAAATATGAGATCGGACTGATGGTATTTCTATAGTTTTCATTCTCCATACAATATCCTCTTGTTGCACCCCCAACTATTAAAATATGATATGGGGTACGAGACAACACCGGTAAAGAGTGAGGTAAGTCGCCAGGCTATTCTATGGCAAAAGCCAGAGCAAAATGTACCATTTCCCTACAACACACGTGACTAATTCTCAGGCAAAAGGATCCGCTGACAGACAAAAGTCAAACTAGGAGCTGGCATCATTTGTGGGCGGGACCACATCCATTTGATCTGCACTTGCATCGGCAGTGTCATATTCAGAAAGGAGATCCATGAACTCGTTTAACAACCGCTGGACTTTCCGATTTGATGCCATAGCAGGAAGGATGTCTTCCCTGAGGAGTTTGTGCTTTTTCATTCCCTGCAATAACAACCACACCAAGATTTGTAGCATAGGATGGAGATTAAACGGCAATCAAGAAAAAAAAAATTAAAAAAATGTTAAGGCAATTAAAATATAGTGCCGACAGCAGCTTATTAATGTTCTGTTGTCTCGGAATGTTTGAGTTACCCATGACTTTTTTAAAAAATGCAATGATGCCATCGGGAATGACAACTTGATAACTCTAACCAGCAAAGAGATGTTTTCTTTGGCATGCAAGACAGGCATGCATTGCTTATATGCAATTTAATTTCCCAGATAGGATCAATCTACTTACAAGTTGCATGGCAGATTGTGATGGAAAATACAATGAGCAAATTGTGAAACTAATTTACAAAAAGATTGTAAAACTTTGAGAAGTAGAGATTGAGAGAGCCTCACAAGCACATAAGGATCCCATGCTGGGTTCTTTGGATCAGCAGAAGCAGCCTCAGCCATTCCAGTGGGAGGTCCAAGAAAGCTCTCGCAGACTTCACGCAGGCGGGATTCATCTGCTTCTCTGTAACATAACAAAGCAAATTTTGCTCTACTCCCTTCAAACCAAACTTAGTTATAGGTAATTGGGGCTTGCAGACAACCACTAAGTGCCTACACCTTGAAGTGCAGATGAAGCACATAGTTTGGTTGTTTGCATGCCACAAAAACCTGCATCTAAATTCAGTTTAGGAGAGTAGAACAGAAACCCAAAAAATGGATTATCAGCACTAACATCTAGAATTCCAATTCTCAATGTCGAAGCATTAATTATGAAATAAAGAGGACATTGCCCAGCAGATTTACATATGACCTGTTCCTATGCACCCATGGTAGGATGCATCCTAACAAAGCTGTACATGAAAATTTACACACTCTTTTACAGGAATGCGGCTTCAATTGGCACATGGGATTAGAAATTCTAGACCATCTATCATTGAGGTATAAGCAATTAATGTAAGCAAGCTAGAAGACAGGATTCAGAAATTTTTGGTTGCACAAAAGCACTTGAGTGGTCTCATAATGAAGTTGCTTAAATCAAGTGTGATAGGTATCTTGTAAGCTAGTGCTTATCAGAGTAGAATTGAAACACAGAAAAGCAAAAAGAAGAAAAGCTAAACAAGGTGGGAATCAAAGGGAAAAAGAATAAATATTGTTTTAAAACATTAAGAGTTCATTTGGTTGGAGTATGTTAGATTAGGGGATAATTTCATGATTCCTAGGAATCATTTATCTGGGAAAATGATTGGGGAGGAAAATAATTTTTACTATATTTGGTTGATGAAAAATTACTCCGAAAAATAACACCAAAAAAAGATTATTATGTTTGATTGGAGATAATTTTATATAGAAATTTGGCCAAATTTACAAATATGCCCATCAATATAAAGTAATTTTTTAATACTAGAATAGTATTGTCATCTTTAATCAATTTTTATATAATGACTATAATCACATAACTCTTTATATAATACCATCTGCATCTTAATTTTTTTACAAAAGCTTTTTATTGAATGAATTTGGGAAGACATCAAAACAAATTCAATAACTACATATGTATTCTATTTTCTGAGATTTATCTTTCTAGGTATTTTCATCATCATTATTGTCTCATTCTGCACCTCTCTTTATTAAATATATTAAAAGTATTTTTATCAAGTATAAATTACCATCACTTGAAAATTTACCAAATACCAACCCCTCAATGATATTTGTTTTATCTTCTCTCTATGAAGAATTAATATGGGACCCACTAATTCCTTTTACTATCTCTCTTCCACTTTTTATACCAAACATGATAATCTGATATAGAATTTATTTTCTCATGTCAAATTAACTCCAACCAAATAGACCCTAAGATAAAAAATATAGTAATTTGTAGACTGCTTTCTAGGAATTTATATTTTAACCTTATAAAATGCCTACTATCTAGAAGTCATTGTTTTGAATCATTAAAAAAGGGTGGCCCAGTGCTCGGTAGGGTCTGGATAGACTTAGATAATAATGAAGCAACCTTACCATTGCACCAAGACTCACACTCTCATTATTTTTAAGCCTGCATACTGCTTTCTAGGAATTTATATCATTAAGGGGAAAAAATTTGAAAAATCTGTTTCCTGCTTTCTAGGGATTTAATCTTATCAAATATCCTATTATCCAGCAGCATGACAGTAGGATAGTATTACTGCCTAAATTGAACTAACAATAAACCAGAAAGTTATCTACTGATAAATATTTTTCAGAGAATTCAAGCTTCCAGTTTACCTGGTTTTAAACAGAATGCAGTAAAACAGGGCATTGTTACACCAGCTAATCATGCAACATGCATCCTAGAAGTTTGGCTGAAAATTAATTAACTCCCAACTTTAAATATGAAAATTTGAAAAATATAAGCAGCAAATTAGAGTACTGCTGATTAAGGGAAGCATTATTAAAGCACTTACAGTAGATAAAATTACACACACCAACCTGGCTAAAAACCGTATATAGGAGAGTAGGCATTGGTGATATTCATTAGGTGACCTCAATGCAAGTGCTGATGCCAACTGTGTCTCCAGATGAGCACGTGTCTGCACTCCATCATCAGTCACCCTGCAACATAAGGTCACAATAAAATCCCTAATCAAACAGTGCCTATATGAAGTTCTAGAAAGTGCCAGCGTTTGACACACTAAAGGAACAATATTATGATGACATGAGGATTTGTCACTGCTTTATACTTCCTTAAAATGGGCAGCAGTATAAAGGGTGTACAAACCTGCTCCAGCTTGGCTTTCTTGCAATGAACTTTCCCACGTCAACTTGCAATTTGCCCAATTCACCACTCTGAATAGAACTCAAGTTAAAAGAGCTTGCATGATTCGAAGCTGGAAAGCAATCATCCGCTATCCTCAGCCAGCACCTCAGGTTCATGTCAAAAAGAAATGCATGACGAGTTGCAAGAACAACCAAGGGTGAGCCCGACCTCGAGAACCTCACAGATATAACTCTGATTGTGCCTGACATGAGACCAGATGCAGATCACATAAATATAATATATCTAGGGTGCTGTATAAGCATTATCAGCCTAAAATCTGAAATGTTACCTGCATCTTTTGCTGATGAATCCTCTCTTGAAGTGACCAGAGAAGCTAAAGAGTCATGCAGAAGACATGTCCTGTTAAAGAGATCCCAAACATATAACAATCCCCTCTTTGTGACAAGTAGTAACTTCCAGCACTCATCACAATCTATAAAAACTGCTGCAGAACCCATCATCATGGCTGGCATTGCTCGTCTTCCACACTTAGTGTAAATCTTATCAAATGGAAAGAAAAGATCATTTTAGTTATTCTATATAAATATGAACTGCTATGGAAAAGTACAAATTAAGGAGGAATTTGCACGTGGATTTAGATCAGTTCACACTAATCCCACATAAAATCAGATAGTTTAGCACCATATATCCCAGAAGTATGCACATACAAAACTTAATAGATGCCTAAAACATTTGGTGAATGTAAACATGATGCTGATTGTCATAATAACTACACCATCACATCATACTTGAATGAACAGATTAATCATGAATCTTGAAAATATTCCATCAGATGTGTCATAAGCTGATCCCCCACAATAATGAGATTTGGACATGCCTCTACTACAATGGGAATCAAGTTTTGGGTGATGGCTAATTTAAGCAATTGAAGTAATTAGAAATAGCAGGCAAAAGATTATCCAAAAAATTCTTTGACAAATCCAAAACAGGCTGAGCTATGTGGAAATGTAACCTCAGAAATTTTGCAAGCATCGCATAACATACAATTTAATGCATGATATAAGACTAAGGCCAGCTTCCCCTTGAATATTTGTGTATAAGAATCCTTAAAGTATATATAAGCAGCTTAATTTCTCAATTATCAATTCCAAAAATAACCTTAATTAGACTTCTCTTTTAAAAAGCTTAAAACATGCTAAACTTCTGTTGAAGAAGAGGCTCAAAAAATTCTAAAAAAGGTATTTTGGTATTTCTAGACTCCAAGACTTTTGAAGAAAGTATCTTCACATTTTCCAGAATTTAGATTTTAGTTAAATTATCCCAAATATAAAATCTTGGGCAGCCGCATGCATCTGCACATGCATTATATTAGTTTTTTGTATTTATGCATGCATGCATGTATATATACACACGCATTTATGTTCAAAAACTAGTTGTATAGCATGCGCAAATTCACATTGACCTACTCATTCCGATTCAAAATAATTGTAGATATAGGCTGATAATAGTATCTAAATTTAGATCAACATGTACCATGTAGATAAATCAGAAGATGTTGATTTGATGCTTCTCTTATTACTTATTCCATAAATAATATCTATGTCTAAATAGAACCCAAGTTCCTATAAGATCATGAGACTTACAGTTAGTTGAAAATGTAGTAATATTTAATTCATTCAGAGAAGTGATACGATGTTGAGTGCTAAATTAGTTTTCCTCTCTAAACTAAGAGATAATTTAGTCAAGTTAGTGTAACAACAATATCAAGTAACAAAAGAAGAATCAGTGCATAATTTTGTTTCAGTTACCATCACATTGTATCAATGTATATTAGGTAGTCAAAGCTTATCTAAAGTCTATACAGTAAAGCTCATATATAAGGTTTAACTTGGCTTTTTATGGTAGACTTTTGACCAAGGCCTTCGATGACAGTGTAGGCTTGGCTCTGCATGATCTCATTCACCATGCTGGGCTTCATGTATACCGCCACCATCACCAGCTTGGCTCATCCTAATGCATTCTCATGTCATTGATAGAAATAGATGGAGGATGCCCAGTTAGATAAGGGGGCAAATTCATCATGAGATAAAATGTCATGACTGAGTGGAGAAGAGTTGTTTCGGCCACCCTATAATCATTACTTTAACATGATTCCAATGAGGAGACAGAGAGAAAGATCTATGTCTCTAAGAATAATTGAATTTTTGGATCACTTGGTATCTAGCATATCATTTCTAGAGTTTGTGAAACCACATATTTCCAATATCTAAGGCATTAAATCAACTAAGTCAGGATTAAGCATGCAATATGATGGATGTTGTTTTGAGACTTGGAATTCATGTGGGCTTGGAATCTAATATGGAGCTAATATCCAAATTTAATATGAATGATCCATATAAATGTGAAAGAGAGTAAATATTTGGTATTTGTCAAAAGAATGGAGAGGAGCTGTCTCATGAAACAGTTGCAAAGCATAGAAGTCAGGTTGCACTGGAGAAGAAGAAAAACCTTTGATGAGTCTCGAGCAAATGAAATAGGAAGGCTTCAGGGGTTAATAAATTGCAGAGTGGAAAAGCAACTGACAGAAGTCTGCATGTAGAGAAGCCTATGAGGGATTTCTACAAGGCATTCCAATCCACCACAGTTATTGTTTTCGACTAATCTAAGTAAACTGTGAATTTCCATGATACTTCCATGGCATAAAATCCACCATCAACTTCTTTGTGCTTCAACGAGTTTTTTATTTTTGCTCATAAAGGAGTAAATGTTATATAGCTTATCATTTTATTGTACTCTTGCAGTTGTTGCTAGTTTCAAGGGTGTGAAACTATTGGTCCAAATCTTGAATTGGACAATGTTGTGAGACTAAGCCAAGAGGAGCCTTAGTTGGAGAGATTTTAATCGATTTTCTATGCAAAATCAACTAGATTGATTGTGAACCCACTTAAAACAATCAGACTATAATCAAAGATTGATTATAGTTGAAATTTCCAAGTAAGGGTTCTTAGGGAGTAATGTAGGTACTGAGTTTGACATCCAATCACCATAAAAATTGTCATGTTTGTGCTTATGATCTTGCTTTAATTTATTGCATTACTTTTCTATAGTCATTCATTGCATACACTTCACTTTCTCACATTTAAATTGAAGATTAGTGCACATAGTTGCTTTAAATTTTTAGGAACCCAATTCAGCGCCCCCCCACCCCCCCCAACCCTCTCTCCTCTCGTGGGTTGCTACATATAGGCAACTAATGTGGAAAGCTTTGCACGGCTCGTCATCTATATCATGCCTGATAAAAAATTAAATTTCTGATAATTTAAAATGATAACTGGAACCATGAAGATATTTCCATTTTTAAGAAATACCAACAATGGAAGTCAATATAAGGGAATGCCTATCTCACTCCTATCAAATAAGACACATTTTATATCTCTAATCTCATTGTTCATTCACTAAATCAAAACATCAGACGAAATTGCATGTTTCCAGTGCTAGTTTCCTAACTATGATTACGAATTTCTATATACAAAGTGATTTATATTGGGTGTATGCTTCGGGGAATACCTAAGGTTCACCACCTATTTGGGCAATTAGACTACCTTACCTTGTGTATAATTTTTTTTTAAAAGCATATTTGTCACATTAAAATTGACAAAAAGAATATAATCATATTGTATGCCTATAACTCCAATTTGTCTTAATGCACTCATGTGAAACTAATCTCAAGATATCAAGAAACATCAATCCTACACTTTTCCTGTTCTTTGGTAAATTGTAGTCACAAAAAATCATTGTCACATAAGAGCTACTTAAAGCATAAACCATCTATTTAGAGTTCAATTGAATTTTATAATTTCAATAACATTTCATCTAGCATAAGATAATTGCAAAAGTACCTGTAGGCAGCCATCTTCACAACCAACAGCCCAAAAATTGGCATTCCCAGCCAAGACAGTTACTTTTCCAGATATATGATCAGACCAAAGAGTCTGAGTTCCTTTCATGCAGATTATTTCAGTTTCCTTTGCAACGAAGGTATTTCCATCACCAATTATGTCATGCACAGACCTTTCTATAGGCTTAGCTTCCAAGCAAAGTGGTAAGCTGTCATCATTACTTTTCTTACTAAATACCCGAACAGAGAGAGCATTGCACGAAGCCAGAGCACCCGGCATGCATATTGACCCTGAATATTCTACATTCATCCTTCCATCATTTCTAGCTGAGGGTGCCTTTTCAATAACAAGACTTTCATTAATGTTAGCCCTTGCAGTGACTCCAGAATGCTCCTTTGACCCACAACTGTTGCATTTTCCAGCATCATAGCTTCCACTAAATGGTCTCTTAAGGGAAGCTTCCTTTATTCCACTATCAGCAAGAAGCACTCCATGATCATCCTTTTGTTGACCCAAGGCTAAGGAAGAAAAATCCACCTGCTGAGCTTGGACCACACCAGAGATATTTTCCTGATGGGCAGGAACTCCAAGTGCTTCTGGAATTATTCGTTTTCGTCCATCAGGACGTCGGTATTCTCTCTGTTTTACAGGACTACTAATCTGGGTAGATGCAATTTGGTTTAAACCATCACCACTGACCATTCCATTTTTCTTTCCATCTTCCACTAGGGTTTCAGAAGCCTTTGGAAGTGAGTGGCCACCAACTTGGTTTGCAGTATCTGCAGAGGACTTTCCAGGAGTCGGATTTTGTTGAACATCGGATGCACCTTTCTTGTTAGCTGATTGCTTTGCAGATACAGCCTCTAGCAATAATTGTGCCGGGCTTTCAGCTAAGTTTGCTTGCCTTCCTCTGACATCACCATATCGACTTCTCTTCAACTCATCCAACTCAGCATCAGTTAACCTATGCCCCAGCTCCTTCACTTCAAAATGGAAAGAAGCCACTGTTCCATCCAAGGAGCAGGCAAAAAGTGCATACCCATCTGGGCTCCTGTTTCAGAAAAGGTGAAGTTTAGGTTTAAGGGCAAGAATTGGATACATAACAAGTCATCAATGGTGTGTCAACAAGATAGAACCATTTACCATGACAAGTCAACAACACTTTGTGTAAAAAAATGTTTGGCAACGAATAGAGGACGGGCACTTGCTGTTGTCCATACAGTTATAGTGCGATCCTGACTTCCAATAGCAATGACATTGTATGGTTGTAGCTCTTTTGCCGGAGTCTTAGAGTCTCCATTGGTCCATCCAACAGGTGCGGCCTTTGCCTCCAGACCATTGGAGAAATGCTTCCGAAACATAGAATGGTTGAACTTTACTACAATAATAGGTGCATTGTGGCCTAGAAAGTCGAAAGTAGCGGACCATTCACCTCTTTCTAGCACAGGTGCTGAGTGTCTAGGTTTCTGAAAGCCATGGGTGGTAGTGATAAAATGACCACAAGGGGACCACCCAAGTCGCCTGAAAAAAGTGGAACCAAGCTGAAAAGGACCATTATTCTGTAAGCAACTGATTATATCAAAAAAAAAAAAAAAAACACACAAAAAGCTGATATGTTACATACAGATTTTGCCCAGTGTCCATCTGTCCTGTGAGCAAGACTCCAGTCACTAGTGCGCCATACGATGACAGTCTTGTCATCTGACTGACTCGCTATAAATGAGCCAATAGGATCCCAAGAAACTCCTTTAACCAAGCTGGAGTGCCCTCTCAAGACAGCAGTGCATATGCCATTAGTCATGTTCCATATGTGAATAGTATTATCCAAACTGCCGCTAGCCAATGTTAAGTCATCTGGAGACCAATTAAGATCCACCTACTTCAGGCATTGAAAAAATAAAAATTCATCTGTTAGGCATACTTCAATCTAAGATACTTTTTTTTGAAAAAAAAAAAAAAGAATTTAAAGTCAATAAAGCTTCATTAGCTGAAGCAAAACAAAGCAGACATCAAAAGAAGTGGAAGCAGGTAATTACCACATCTGCAGTGTGACCCCTCAAAGTCATGATGACTTTCCAATTCTCTACATCTGGAGGCTCTCCACTACCAAATTCAGTCGTGCCTGATCCAGGTTTTCTCTCATGAATGAGAACTACCTGATCATCAGACCCAGAAGCAAGATAACGGCCATGCTTAGCCCACCTAACACAGTTCACTGATCCAAAGTGATCACGAAGAGTCGCCAGTAATCTTTGGGCTGAATGGTCATCGTCAGAGTCCTTCCCCACTGACTTCATGTTCCATATTCGAACCTTCATCAAGAATATGCCAACAGACATCAAGATACACATGTGCAAATGCATCATGTAAACCATGTGTGAAATGTAACATCAATGCAACAGCTATTCACTCAACAGGTTAATCTGCAGTGCTCTTTAAGACAATCATAAACATAACTCCAAATTCATAGTACATTTATAAACAATAATCCCAGGAGACAATTCAGGTACGAACTATGGACAGAACTGGTATAATAACATGGAATGCAACTTCGGAAAATAGAAGTAGGTTTAAGCTAAAAGAGCTAAAAGAATAGTCACTGGCCACTAATATTTACACATTCATCACATCTTTCAGTCTATCATCATCAAATTACATTTGTTTATGCTCATCACCAAGATGTTCAGAATTTAACTATTGCATAAATAATCAACTACAAATTCACACGATCATACAAAAGTACCATAGAGATATTTTGAAATTCTAAAATTAATCAAAAAGGCTTGTACGAAACGCAATTGACATATGCAAACATCCAGAGAACAGGTAGCTATTAAGAATTATATCGATACTGAAACTTATACACAATTCATCAAATTTCTTAGATAAATCATCATCTCCTCAATCTACCAAACTTAAATAAAGACAAAATAGAGAGTATTATTACTCTTAAAGTCAGAGTTCGTTTAAACCAAGAAGCGGAATGGTACTCAAGTAAACTACTGTCAAATGGCTTAAGAAGGCACTAAATGGGAGTGAAAGAACACCTGAAACGACGACTATAATCCATGAGATCACTTCAAATGTGCGAATAACCAAAACGGATTTCAATATAAAAATCTCACCTTGTGATCCCCCCCACCGGTTGCGAACCTGAGACCGCCCACTTGGATGTCAATGGAGAAGATCTGCATCCCCTCATGCCGAATCCAACCGGGCTTCTCCGTAATCATCTTCTCCTACTCTCTCTTGCTCCCACCGCTTCAACTGGACTTCCAATGCCTCTATCCACGGCCCCCCTTCTCAAGTCAGAGAAGAAATCCGCGAGCCAATGGCCGGAGAACCAAAACCCTAGCCGGATTCCAGAGAAAACCCTAATAAGACTTCAGAGGAGAGCTGAGACCGAGAAGGAACTACAGGGGGCGGGGATGGAAAGGAAAACCCAAGGGAAAGGGGAAGGTTTTGGGGGGAAATTGGAAGCGCGGAATTTTTCTTTCGTATTATGTATAAAGGGACGTAGGAATCCAGTTTTGATGTTGGAGAGACTATTAAATTGACATACTGGGGTAGAAAAACTTAATTGATAAGGATAAACAGTAGGGCGACTTAGCTCTATCAGCTGAATGGCGTACACCGTCCGATCTGGCAGATAAGTCCAACATTGGCCGTCCGATCATAACAGAAGTTTTACTAAAATAAGAAGGAATTATAAAAAAAACTTTCTTCCTTTGGCGATATATAATTTGTGTTTCTCTCTCCTGTTTTCCACAGTAATACTGTAGGAGAAACTTTAAAAGGTATGGCAGTTGATTGATATACAATAACTTAAATGAATCGTATATCTATTAAGAAGAATATCCCTATTATTTTTATTAAAGTTTAAATAGATTATTAAATATATATTATTTTAAAATTTAAATATATTAAATATAAATATGTTATTTAGAAATAATTTAGGCACTATATATATATATATATAGCCCGATACAACAAATATGCTAACAATATAAAAACAACATCCTATTTCATCCTGGTAATTAATTCACTAGCAACATGGTATATATCATTTTCCTTACTCCATTATTGTTTTGAACCTGATTAACTATCTATTTATAAATATAAAATCTAAGTGTAAATTTATGAGTTGTTTTTAACTATAATTTATCAAAAAGATCGATAAAATATATTCATAAAAAATATTTTTACTCTTGAATCATTAGTAATCAGCTTGTGAAATGCAAGTCTTTTGATGCAGCAAACTAGAAAGAGAGAAATGAGGTAGAGTCTCTCTTTGAAAGGAAATAAAAAAAGAAGATTGTTTTAGTACCTAAAGTTTTTATCCAAGTAAACTATAGTAAAACACTCCAAAAAAAATTTTGTTCATTGATATTTCATTTAATGATGATGCCTAATTACCGTTTTATCAAGTCAATTTGTTAAAATGTGTAGGTTTTCTTATAATATAGATGAAAACTAGGATTAAAGTTTTGACATCTGCTCTCTACTTAGGTACTAAAATAATCCTCTTCTAAGTTAACTGTTGAAATAATTCTTGTCACACACCCTAATCCGAGATCATAAGTCGAGGGTCATGAAAACTGCCACATACTTATAAAGAACTCTCTCCACAAGCATACAAGACATCTTATCACGATATCAATGCATCATAGTGAAATAAAATTTTAAATAATTATAATTTAATTTTAAATTTAAATAATTAAATCAAATATCTTATATCAAATAAAGTTTTACTAAAAATAATAAAAATAAATCTAAGTTTAATGAAGGTAAATGGTGCTAAGCCTCGCCTCTAAATCTCTCTCCTAAAAATAATGCCTATGCTCACAATTTAATTATCTAAATCTGAAAAAAATAAAAAAGAAGAGTGATGATCTTGATAGTTTAGTGAGTAATGAATATCTTAACTAGATATTTTAGATATTATATAATATTCAAAAATAATGCCATGAATAAACATAAGAACATATTTCATGCTAAGTCAAAGTAAATCAAATCCTTTCAAACATGCATATACAAATATAATCATAAATTCAATTTAAATCAAAATATACATAGCTCAATAGCCTTGACTATGGCCAACGTTTAACCCCTATCAGCGAGATCGAAAACTAATACACTATCCTCATTGGTAGGGCTAAAAATCAATGCACAACCCTCATTGGTAAGGTCAAAAACCAATGTATAATCTCTATTGGCAAGATCAAAAATCAACATATAATCCTCATTGGTGTGGCCCACTGAAATATAGTTAGATTGAGAGCATAAATTCTATCTATATCAAATATTTTTGCAAAATAACATATAGATTTCATAATTCTACTAAATATATGCATAATCAATAAACCATATTATTTCAGAAGTTATTTTCCATTCAAAACACGGTTTCATAAATTATGCATAATTCAAGGACTAATATTTGCTTTAAAAATAAATATAAAATATCTCAAGAAGACAGTTAATTACTTATCTTTACAGAATACTGAATGAACAGATCCAATCTATCATGAAATCATTCTTCAAAATCTATTATTCAAACATATTTTTCTATCGGTCTTAATCCACAACTAATAAAAAATTCAAGTTCTACACTCTCCCAAGGCTCATAAAAATAATAGTGCTCAACATCCCAATCAGTCGAATCAAAGATAATTTTATCTAGTCATGATTACAGTAGAGAATAGATAGTTTAACAGAAATCAAAGGTGATCAGATTAGCAGTATCCGATAAGCGTCAAAGTGGAGATCAATACAATAATTGGCAAAGCAATTCGAAAACCCTTATTGAAATCAAATCAGATTTAAAGTAATAGATCGGGTTCACTGGTTTTATAAATTACGTAAGAAGAGAATATCATAGGAGAAAGAATTAAAAAGCTGAACATGGCTAATCCGGCATACTGTCCGACAATCTAATTGGTCTAATCAAGATAATTAAATCACATCATGGTTGAATTAATATATAGATAGTTTAATAAAAATCAGAAATAATTAAATTTAATGATATCCATATCAGATTAAGATGGATACCAATATGTTGTCTGGTGCTTGCGGATCAGGATCCTTTTTGCTAAGATCGATCAATATCATCAAAAAAATATCTTTCATGATACTAATGTTAGAGAGATGGCCTCTAGAGAGAGAAATTCATCAAAAGAGAGAAATAGTCTAGGAAGAAAATTTTAGAGAGAGAAAGTATCTTAGAGAGAGAAAATCCATAGAGAGAGGAAGTAGAACTTTCTAAAGAGAGAAAGGTGAGATTCAAACTCAAGACAGGGAGAGAGGGAAGAGAGAGGATCTCTCTCTCTCTTTTTCTCTTTTTTTTTTTCTTCTTTTTTTTTCTCACTAGACAAAGGATTCGCATGGTCCTCTTTCTCTTCTCTTCTTTTATGAAATAGGGGAGCTCTTGCTCTCCTTGTTCTTGATGCCAAACACTCCCCCCTCTAGCCGATGGTGATGCGTAGTCATTGATAGCATCAAAAATAACTCTACTCACTACGTAGGTAGGATGAGTCGAGATCGTATCCTCAGGGACCTTGGGCTAAGTTGAGATTACAAAATAAAAGAAAGAAGTATTGTTTTGATTTAAAAAATAAATTATTTTAAAATTGATATAATTAGAAAATAAAGAGCTCGGGAGTTTTGAATTAATTTTGCACTAGCAGAGTTGTATCTCTTTTTTAATTAAATAGATGCGATTAATCTTAGAAAAAATACCTATCTTTTCTCGGCACATCCCGTACTCATAGATCACGGCGTATCTCCAAAAATTACTAGGTAAACAACTCTTCTTTTCTCGACACGTCCCGTACCCGTAGATCACGGCGTATCTCCGAAAAGTAAAAGTTATTCTTAATATTAATCTAACAGAAAAGCATAAATAAAAGCATATGAACGAGAGCAAATAAAGAACTCATGACGATTTAAATAAAAAGCATAATCTTTATTGCATATAAAGAAATACAAGAAAGTTTAGAATAATAAATCATCTCTGTGTCATTATAAAATTTTTTCTCCACTCCCGAAACTGCTAGCCTAGCTGCTCATGGAGTAGTCCCTTTCTATTTTTCTATGCAAGGCTCTAGAAGAATTTCTGGGCTCCCCCTCCAATGGGAGTATAAAAGCTTTTTTATAGGTGTTAGGAGGGAGGAGTTTTACATGATTTTTCGATGTGAGACTAAAGAAAATACTAAAGACTAAAAGATAGATGGATGAGATAAAAAGATCACAACAGATAAAGAAAATATAAATTCTTCCTCTTGAAGTATTTCCAAATATCATATTTTTTCCTTTTAATAAGTATTTGTTCGTCACTGTGTCCATAGCATCAAATTCCCTGCGAACCTGCCTGCCTCGCACCCACGCCCGCTGCCTCACCCGTGTTGCTTCCGCATCACGCCCGCGTGAGCCTTCTACGCCTCACGCAAGCGTTAACGCTTCAAAAAGAAATTTTTTTATTCCAAAAAGAAACTTTTGTTTCTTTACAATTACATTTATATCCTTTTGGGTTCCTTGCATAGTATCTTCATTTTCTATAATACCGTATGCATTCTTCTTTTATTTTAATTTTATTTTAAGTCCAATTTTTTCAAACTTGAGTCTTTTTGGTCTATGAATCGGACTCTTTGTATCGACGATCATCTTTCCTGTAAAATATAAAAAGAAGTATCAAATTCTTAATAAATAAAATAAATTAAATAATTTTCTACTTTAAATGACTTAAATTAAGTGTTTATCAGATGGCTCCCCACAACCAGAAGAAAGCATCAGATGGCACAACCTGCCTTGGTTCGGTGACCAGTGATGGCTAACCAGTGGTGAAAAACCATGAACAAAGCATAGAAAAATAGGGGAACTCGACAGCTGAGATTTCAAAAATTTTTCCAACAGAAATCGACAATGATTCAAGCTTAAAAACCCATAGAAGAATGAGGGAAGGTGATAGAAAGGATTTACCTAATATTTGATGAGTATTGGTCTGGTTTTTGATGGCTGGTCCGATGGTAATCTTAGAAGAAAAGAGGGGAAAACAAGGTGTCGATTCTTGGTGATTTTTCAGTGGGAAAAATCAAAAAGTTTAAGACTTTTAAATAGACCTAAAAGAAGGAGTTTGAGTTCATTTTCAACCTGATTTCCAAGTGGTTTTAGGATTTTTAATCGAAGATGAACTCTTTCAAGAGATTTTTTTTCCTCCATTCCACCATAATTCCATCTTTCCTAGCACGTGCAGAGCACATGGTGGCCCTTAGATTTTTTTTTTTTGTTTCCATGCTTTAACACTCATGCTTGGGCCTTCATGCAGATTGGGTATTACAGTCCTCCTTCTCTCTCCTTGCCTCCTCCTCCTAGGGTTTTCGATTGGCTCCCTTCACTAATCAAGGTAGGTGGTCATCATCTTCCTATGAGGTCCTTCCTAGGATTTTCAACTACTACCATCCATCTATCCCTCCAATCAACTCTCCTTCTAATCAAGGCAGGTGGTCAAGGCCCTTGCCCTCCTTCGTTTCTCCGTCATCCTCCCATAAGGCCTGCTCCTTGGGTTTTCGACTACCATCATCCACCCATTCTTCGATCGGCTCTCCTTCATTGATCGAGGTAGGTGATTGAGGCCCTTAATCTCCTTCATCTCTCCATCATCCTCTCGTAAGGACCCCTCATGAGGACTTCAACTTCCACCATCCACCCATCTCTCTAATTGCCTTTCCTTCATTGATCATGGTAGACGATCGAGGCCACCGCCCATCCCTCTATCTATTGGGTTTCGATTATGCAGTAAAAATTGAATTTTAAAATTTTTAAAATAAATAAATTAATAGTTTTAACAGATAAAACTATCGAACCAAAATCTAAATCCTAGAATCACCTTACCGATGTCGATCAAAACAAAAACAAGCATGCAAAGAGATAAAATTTTGTACTTTCATCAAAAAATAATATAGCACGATGGTGATCTCCATGAGACTCCAAAGTAGAAGCCCTCCAATAGTGATCCATATGAAAATTAGCCAAGGTCCTTTCTAATCGGTGTGTTGCTGCAGCCTTATCTTCTTAAGAATATTGTCGGCTTCGAACTCGAAGCACGATCATACCAAAGCCTAATCACCTTCAATCTTACCACTAAAATCACACCAAGAAGATACTCTACAGATGTCTCACAACTTAGAATTTGATTTTGGGCTCCAACACATAAAAAAATCAAACTCTAGAGCTAACTAGCGACACTTGCTAATTCTCTCACCATCTTTTTTACAAATTTTGCCTCTCAATTTTTTCTTATTTTTTTCTCAAATTTTTTCCAAATTTTTTTTTCTCTTTTACATGGCACTTAGCTTTGATTTTCATCCAAAATCAAGTACATGGTCTTTATGGGATGCCCCATATAAATAGGTGACCATGGGACATGAGGAAGGACCAAGGGGCACCAACCTTTGGCGCTCCACCTTCTCACGTAGTGAAATAAATCACCATGAATTATTTTTGGCATAGGAGAGCCTTCACATAGAAGGACTCCTCCTCTTCTATGCCTCATAAATTTTTCTTATAAAATGAGTATGAATTCATTAAGGTTCTCGATGAGAATACTAGGCGATAGGATAAGATAAGAGCCTTCATTAAGAAGGACTCTTCACCTTCTCACATTAATTAAGAGAGGATGGCAATTTTATTTTGGTGTGAAACTTGGTGGGCACAGAGAACTTCCATACTTGGAACTGTTTTGAGTTGGATAAGAACCCAATTAAATTGGACTTAATCCCATTAGGTCAAAGACAACTGATCCAGTTTAGCTCAAATACTTTGAACTGAACCAATTTAGGAATTTGGGTTAATACAATATCCTAGCATATCAAATTAATATTTAAAATTTATATTAAATTCTAACTAAATTAGATCAAGATCAAATTTTAAAGTGTGTGATCTATTGAATTTTAAATCTAACCAGCAGTGGATCTAAACTCTTGATGAAATCTTAATCTGATCAGATTAGGTTAGTAGAAGAGTCCCAATCAATTAGGACTCTTCCTAATTAATTTTTAAATTAAACTCTTTTAATTCTGATGAATCCATAAGTTAAGATTGATATTTAGTAATGTATTATGACTACCTAAAAGATTTAAAATTTTGATAAAAAATTATTAAAATATTCTTTAGTGGTAAGTTACCGTGTAATTCAATCCTTCAGTCAAACAACATCCCAAATGAGTTATGAGCATGAAAATATGGCAATCCAACTACTTATCTACTATATCTTGGTCAGAAGATGATGATTCAGTTGATAATATATTAGAAACTCTTTTCTAATTATCGTCTTGCTTTGGTCAAAGACTTCCAGAATCATCGACCTAAGAGATCACATAGGATGTTCGCTCTCCTTATTAGGAGTGACTGATCCCTTATTGATCACTCACAAGTCCATGCATACTTCACCATATCTAGAATACCCCATACAAGGATCAGAGAACCAAGTTAGAAAGTGAACTAAAATATGGATTCATGTACTCAAGGTACCATGGTGATTTCGGGTCAAAAGATCACTTACACAACTCCCACTAGAGAATCATTAGCTGACATGTAAATGTTGGAGTATGATCCTGGCTCCTCCCACGGACCTTGGGTGCAGCAGAACCAGCAACGAATAAATCTGAAGACTTCTGGACTCGATTGAAGGCCCTTGACGAAATCAGCCTGGTTGCTGTCTTCTTCGTCAACCTTTCATTCCAGATGAAGGACGCCTCTAAGATCATCTCTAAAAAATCCAAGATCTGGTACCCAACCAGATCAGGCCTGGACCGAGGTCTTTCAATTCATAGATCTTGAATCAGGGTTTCTAGATAGGAAAGAAGGTAGATAGAACCAGACCTTGCAGATCTGTCTTGCTACAGCCTTTCCTGTAGATCTGTTGATGGAGATCTCACCCGTGCCTCAAACGACCTCAGATCAACTCCAGATCTGAGAGAAACTTGTACCAACCTCGTAGAAAGAGATTTTAAGTCCTGGACCTAATATTTGGATGGCTGCAAGAGAAGGAGAGGCAATATGGTTGGCGGCACAAAGGGGGAGGGGCTAGCGCCTCCCCTACTTTTCTTGCCTTCTATGGACCTGGCGGCAAGAAACCCTAGGGTTTCTTGCTCCTGGGGCATGGAGAATAGCTGAAGAGAGAGGGAGAAGAGAGAGAGAGACTTGGAAGAAAGGATTTTCATATTTCTTGACTTAATCAAACCTATACAGTGCATGTATATATAAACACAGGGTCAAGTGACCCAAACCCAAAACTCCCTTGACCAACTCTATGGAAGATTAGGTTAACCCAAGCCCATGTACACCCATGACTCGACCTAATCTCACCTATCCTGAGCCCAGACCTGTGAAGACACCTTAGGTAAGTGCTCCACCTGTGGAGACACCTTAGGTAAGTGCTCCATCTGAATGTCATGTCCTCCAGTAGTACCTGCAAGAGGCAAAATCAAAGAGGTAAGCTGTCCAGCAGCGCCCTGCTGGACCTCCTTCTGCTCCTACTACTCCTCCATGCCTGCTCGCCCCCGTAGGACTGACTCCTCATCAAAAGTCACATCCCGACTAATGATGACCTTCTTTTCCAAGGGATCCCACAGCCTGTATCCCTTAACTCCTCGTGGATAGCCTAGAAATACCGTCTTGCGTGATCTGGCGTCTAGCTTGCTCCGCTCACCAACTTCAATGTGCACATAGGTCGTGCACCCAAATACCCGTAGATGGCCCAGCCCAACTATCCTCCCAGACCACACCTCCTCTAGAAGCCTGCCATCCAACCTGGTGTGAGGTGACCGATTGACCAAGTAACCCGCTGCGTCAATTGTGTCAACCTAGAACGCCTTTGGAAGCCCTGCCTGCAGCCTCATGCATCGTGCCTTTTCCAGAAGTGTTCTGTTCATCCTCTCGGCCACCCCATTCTGCTGTGGAGTCTCCTTAACTGAGAAGTGTCTCCTGATCCCACACTCCTCACAGTAGTCCTGGAACTCTCTGCTGGTGTACTCCACGCCATTGTCTGACCTCAAACACTTCACACTCCTCCCCTACTCCTTCTCCACCTCAGCTCTCCAGATTTTAAACTTGGTGAAGATCTCAGACTTCTCTCTCATGAAATAAATCCAGAGTTTCCTTGAGAAATCATCAATCAGGGTCATGAAGTATCTGGCTCCATTCCTAGCTGAAACTGAGATTGGTCCCCGCACATCCGTGTGTACTAACTCCAGAGGAGCTGCACTGCGGGTTGTACTGATGTTGAACTGAACTCTCCTCTGCTTTCCCATCTGGCAAGGCTCACAGATCTCCCCTGTAGCACTATCCTCCAGATCAGAGATGAGTCCTCTCCTGCTCAACTCCCTCAGCCCCTTGTCACCCATGTGGCCTAAGCGGTAGTGCCACATCCTGTAAGCCCTCTGCTGGTCCTGTGCTGTAACTGCTGCATCAGACTCTCTGATCACCACAGATTCCTCCATGCGATAGAGGTTATTGTCCAACCTCCTGCCTCTCATCACCACCATAGCTCCATTGGAGATGTTTAATACTCCGCTTCTAGCCCTACTGCTGAAGTTGTATCCACTGCGCTCCAAGTAGTCTAGTGACACCAGATTCTTTTCCAGCTCCGGGACGTGCTTTACATTTATCAATGTCCTCACAATCCCATCAAACATCCTCACCCTGACTGTCCCTATCCCAGCCACCTTGCAAGGATGATTGTCGCCTAGAGTCACTGATCCCTCATCTGTCTTGGTGTATGTCGCAAACCAAGACCTGTGTGGTGTGTAGTGATGTGAGCACGCAGAGTCTAGTGTCCACTCCTCTGTGTAATGCCTGTGACCATCTGATACCACAAGTAGATCATCCTCCACCTACTGCCCAGCAACTACACTCACTGATTCTGAGCCACTTCATTCTCCCTTCTTGCTCTTCCATAGTGGACATTCTCACTTGAAGTGTCCGAACTCATTGCACTTGAAGCATTTCATCTCTTTCTTTCCCTTCCTGGACTTGGACCACCCCCTGGACTTGCTTCTGCCTCTGCCTCTACCTGTCCTCTCCCCTACTGCCAAACCCTCCTGGGGAGCCCAATCTCTGGTCAACTTTTTTCTTTGCGCATTAGACCTCAGCACCGAGACCATGTCCTCATATTTCAGAGTCTCCTTGCCGTAGAGCAGTGTAGTCACCAAAGAGTCATATGATCCTGGCAGCGAACACAAAAGCAACAGGGACTTGTCCTCCTTATCCAGCTTCACCCCGATATTCATCAACTCTATGCACAACTGGTCGAACCTCTGAATGTGGCCAATCACATCAGATCCCTCCTGCATTTGAAGACTGTACAACCTCTTCTTCAGCATTAGCTTGTTGCACATATTCTTCCCCATATACATGGTGTGCAACTTCGACCAAAGGCCCTTCGGGGTCTTTTCTTCCAGCACTGAATACAATGCCGCATCCGCCAAACATCCTCTAATCACCGAGCATGCTTTCTTCTCCACTGATGCCCACTATCTATCTGTCATTCCCTCAGGCTTCTCATCCAAAGTCTGATCCAGATCTGCTTGCACCAAAAGATCCTCCACCCGGATTTTTCACATGGAAAAATTTTTCTTGCCATCAAACTTCTCAAAATCAACCTTCATATTGCTGCCCATGACTGGATCCAAGCCAAACAAGCAATATAAAATCAAGAAGTGTAGAATATACCTTGATGGTACCTTGCTGAAAGTTTTCAGCACTTGGGATCTTCAACTTCTTGTGCTTGGAACCGCTTCCTCACCATCGTGGCTCTGATACCAACTATTGGAGCATGATCCTGGCTCCTCCCACAGACCTTGGGTGTAGCAGAACTAGCAACGAACAAATCTGAAGACTTCTGGACTCGATTGAAGGCCCTTGACAAAATCAGCCTGGTTGTTGTCTTCTTCGTCAGCCTTTCGTTCCAGATGAAGGATGCCTCTAAGATCACCTCTAAAAAATTCAAGATCTGGTACCCAACTAGATCAGGCCTGGACCGAGGTTTTTCAATTCATAGATCTTGAATCGGGATATTCTAGATAGGGAAGAAGGTAGATAGAACCAGACCTTGCAGATCTGTCCTGCTGCAGCCTTTCCTGTAGATCTGTTGATGGAGATCTCACCTGCACCTCAAACGATCTCAGATCAACTTCAGATCTGAGAGAAACTTGTACCAACCTCGTAGCAAGAAATTTCAAGTCCTGGACCTGATGTTTGGATGCCTGCAAGAGAGGGAGAGGCAATATGGTTGGCGGCACAAAGGGGGAGGGGCTAACGCCTCCCTTGCTTTTCTTGCCTTCTATGGACCTAGCGGCAAGAAACCCTAGGGTTTCTTGCTCCTGGGGTGTGGAGAATAGCTGAAGAGAGAGGGAGAAGAGAGAGAGAGATTTGGGAAAAAGGGTTTTCGTATTCCTTGGTTTAATCAAACCTATATAGTGCATGTATATATAAACACAGGGTCAAGTGATCCAAACCCAAAACTCCCTTGACCAACTCTATGGGAGATTAGGTTAACCCAAGCCCATGTACACCCATGACATGACCTAATCTTACCTATCCTGGGCCCAGACCTGGCCCATAAAGAGTTGGTCCCTTGAGGCCCACATAACCTAGACCTCAAGAACTCGAAAGGCCCACATCCTTTCAACCTAGGGCCCAACTAGCCCTAGAGCCTCCATGAAGCCCTCATGAATGATGGACTTTGGCTTTAGCCTTGGTCCTCTAGGCCTTGGGCACACCACCTGGATCACAACAGTAAATAAGACTCCATCAGATATTCTCTCGTAGGTCTATTCAGTGAACTCATTCTCCAATGAGTATCCACATCCTTATATTAGTATCATCACATAAGTGGTTGTGAGATCAACCACCCTCATCTCTGAGCATACATAGGATATGTTAGTCTTACCAATATCATTGATCTTCAACTCAATGAACCAATGATTAAAAATATTTTAGATCATGGCTATCAAGATTTTAAGTCTCACTGGCGTGATCTCATCACGGCCCTAAAACTATTGCCTAGACCTATGGAGTTCATTATAATCTTAAAAATAATAAGATACAATATATAATGAATCAAAAATATCTATTTTATTAATAATATTAATATCAATTATATGAGTCTGAAAGATAAATTACAGAAAATATCCTCTCGCATCCCGTATGTGATTGGCTTGTGGGACATTATTCTTTCAATCTCCCACTTACACTAAAGCCAATTGCTCCTATACTTGATGCCCATGCAATCAAGCTGGTAGTCAAACTGCTGCATTGACAAGACCTTAGTGAACGGATCTGCTATATTATTTTTGGTATCAATTCGCTCTATGATCACATCGTGTCTTTCGACTATCTTCCGAACGAGGTGGAACTGTCTTAGGATGTGCTTGGATTTATGAAGAAATCTCGATTCTTTAGCTTAAGCAACTGTCCCAGTATTATCACAATAAAAGGGCACTGGTTGTTCAATCTCTGAAATCACATCCAATTTTGAGATGAATTTCTTCATCCAAACGGCCTCCTTAGCAGCCTCACTAGCAGTAATGTACTTAGCCTTAGTGACTGAGTCAGCAACAGTTTATTGTTTGAAATTTTTTCAACTTATTATCCCACCATACAGGATGAACACATATCCAGATATGGATTTGCTATCATTTGGATCAAATTGAAAACTAAAATCAGTATAACTTTTCAGTTTTAAATCAGATCCATCATATATGAGAAAAATATCTCTAGTCCTTCTCAAGTATTTAAGTATATTTTTCATAGCTTTTCAATGATCCTCTCCGGGATCAGTCTAAAATCTGCTTACAATGCCCAAGACATAAGCCATATCAGGCCTGGTATATAATATAGCATACATTATTGATCTTAAAGTCGAAGCATAAGGAATAGATCTCATTCTATTTCTCTCTTCAGGTATCTTAGGAGACATCTTCTTAGAGAGTATTAAAAGAATATGCCTTATAAGTCAATCAAAATTTATTTTTTGATAGATTTTTTTTATAATCTTCTAGACTCATGTAATTGATATTTTTTAAATAAAAAATATTTTTTCATCATATACTATATTTTACTTTTGTAATGACTATGATGAACCCTATAAATCAGGGCAATGGTTTTAGAGTTATGATGAGATTATATCTATGAAATCTAAAATTCTAAAATTTTTGATTTAGAATATTTCTAGTCATAGGAGCATTGAGTAGGGGATCAATGTTCTAGATAGACTAGTACTTCCTATGTATGCTCAATGGAGAGGGTGGCTGATCTCATAAGCTACTTGTGTGAGACACTAATATAAGGATGTAGGTGCTCATTAGAGAATAAGTTCACTAAATTGATCTGATTTAAGAAACATCTTATGGAATTTACTTATCCATCAAAAGATATTTCCTTATAGTGGGAGTTGTGTATGTAATCTTTTGACCTGAGACTATCATAGAACTTTATATATATGAATCCATATTTTGGTTCATACTCATTCATGACTTAATCATATATGGAATGATCTGGATATGGTGGAATGTGTATGGAGGTTGTGAGTAGGTCAACATAGAATTGATTACTCTTGGTAAGAAGAGATCACATCCTACTTGCTCTGATCGATTGATGATTCCGAAAGTCTTTGATCAAAGCAGAATGAAAATTAGAAAGAGTTTCTAATATTTTATTAATCGAATCATCATTAAAAATTAAGAAAAATATGAGTCTCATATTGGATTTGACTGTTAGATGTGTGCCCTATATGTCAGATTGGCTGATACATTCCTGTACAAATGTAAGGGCAAATTTATAATTTTGATTATAAATGAATAAAAGATTATTCCACTATCACATTGTGTACATTATGTCTATGATACATCCTTTGAGTTAGTAGGAATGTTAATTCATATTTTCAAGAGTTAAAAATTTAAGGTATGAATTTACATAACTAACTCATAAACAGCTCCTGACCATAGGATCATCACGAGGATGGTGATCGATCCGAAAGGTTGGTGTACGATCGCTTTCTTAGGGTAGATGAATCTTGAGTCTACGGTATAGAGACACCAGAGCGAGAGTATAGGTATTCATTGAGAATGAGAGTACTGAGCGTGACTACCTCGAGCAATCATAAGGAAGTCTACCTTCTCGTCGATGACTAGCTCGATGCTGCAGTTGTATATCTAGTTCTTTGACTTGAGGTACATCGACAGTTTACCTTGAGTGTGTTATAGTTTAACTACACCATAACTCGATCTCCTAGCCATTTGAAATCCTGAGGTATATGTTGGCTGTAGCATATTCATTGTAGGAATCAGATTGCACCAAGAAGGGATCTATCAACCTCGATAGATAAGAAGAGTAGTCCTATGATGATCGAAAGATCGAGTCCTTAAGCCCATGGCCATGACAGAGTGAAATAATGGAAAAAAGTTTTTCATTAAGATTTCACATCGGACTTGTATCGATCGATTGATTCATATGACTAATGTTGGGTTTGACGAGTTCACCTTAACCCTAATTCAGTCGGGACTCATGATAGAAGAACTCAATTACACAGGTAGCTGCATCGAGAGGTTCGTCTTCATTTCTGATGGATTGCCACCATATACTGCTAGGTATCACTGATGGATTTTGGGAGCAATTAGAATGATCTTGATGATCGATCATTCTAATTATCTGAATTAGAAGAGTTCTGGTCCATCGAAAGGAGTTTCGATGATATCGATGATGAGATCATGACATATCTCATTACCATACAAAAATGAACCTAACTACATCACATAAACAAGAGTTAGGGTCTGGATGTCATCAATCAAGCTAGTCCAGTTTGATTGATTTGGATTAGATCCAATTAGGTTTAAAAAAATCGTGCTAGCACACGATTGAGCCTAACTTTCTCCTCGTGTAATCTTTTCTATCTCGACTGAGCCAAATGTGATTTGACTCACCCAGAGAATCTTGAGAAAGTTTTTCACAGTCTGACTAGAGTGAGTCCAGTTCAAAAAAATCTTGTCTTAATTCATGAGATGAATTTAAGACAACACCTGCCAATTCCTGTCACCTGCCATTTCCATTTTAGGACATCGGTCAAACGTTGACTTATGGATCTGGAACTGAAAGCCACTTGGCAAGAGGTCATTGGAGAGTTTTGTGGAGTGTCCACCTGCTAAATTAGATCTCAAAGTGGGTGCCAAGATCAGATTGGACGTGCGCCCCAAGTGGATAAGGATAGAGTCCCATGTGATGAGGACTCTATGCCTTGATCGACTCAAACTGTTGGGCGCCAATCTCACTTTTTTTATCCAGTGTTGGCACCAACAGTAGGAGGGTTTGGTGGGGTTCTTATCTGATATGATCAGATAATATCACTCCATCAATCAAAATTTTTTCAGAATTAATTAGAATTTTTGATTGGTCGAATGATGTGGCACTGCAGGTGCAGCAGGGTTTATTTAAACCCTGTCTGCACCTAGGGTTTAGAAAATCTGCTCAATCCCCAGCAAAAGCCTGATATCCCTCTACTTCTCTATGCCCCCTCTAGTCCTCTCTCTCCCCTCTTCACATCCAAGAAGTTGGGCATCCATCTGGTGCTTGTCCAAGATGTGGTGGCTCCTTGATTAGAAGGCTGCAGGGATTTGTCGAGAAGCTGCTGCTCCAGCTTCAGAAGATCTTTTGAAGATCTTTCAGATCAGATCCAGATCTGATTTTGGGAGCAGAGATTTGCAAGGAGAAGATGATCTAGATCCTACTTGAGTGGATACTGATAGAGGCCAGGCGACTGCATGACTATTTTTGAACCTTGGGCATTGCTGCGATCATCTATAGGGTAATCTAGTTACCCTAGAGGTATTTCTCTATTCCTCATGATTTTAGATTTAATTTTAGATTAAATATTAGATAATAAGAATCAGATATAATAGATCTTATATTTGAAATATTGTAGGATAATTTTTTTTAAATATTCTATCCCAGATCTCATTAGATTTGGAAGATCCTACCAGAAAAAAGATAGTTTTTCCTTCATCTGGTATCAGAGCCAGGTTGATGGCTCTATTTCAGATCTAATTTAGATCTAATTTTTATTTTTATTTATTTGATATTAATAAATTTTAGATATCATATTAGATATGATTGGATCTAAAATTAAAAAATTTAAAATTAAATCTAAGTAGATCTAACATGTATGAGATGCATGACTAGGCTAGGAATAGTTTAAACTATGAATAGTCTTGAAGTTTTATATTTTAATATGATTAAAATATAAATTAGATCTAATTTATTCTCTAATTTTTTGATATTATAAATATTATATTTAGATAAAAAAATAAAAAATAAAATTTAATTAATTCATAAGATTGATCTGCTGCATGCCTAGACTAGTTGTAGAATTATTTTAGTAACTATCTAGAATAGATTTTATATTAAATAGTTTAATTTAAATCTTATTTTTTAGATATTATATGTGATGTATCAGATCTGAAAGCATGCTAATTAGATTAGATTTTAATACATGAGATGTATGCAAAGCATGTATAAGTTAGATCTAAAATTATATATGTGATATGTAACTTAGATCAACTAGTTTTGTAGTTAAATCAATATTTTTGATTAAGGTGTTCCTCATGGCCATTCGGTCATAAGAACAAGTAGAGTTTAAGACCCTCTCCTCCCATTCAATGGGGTGTTCTTATGGCATGTAGGGGTGCTGTGCGTTTATCCTTAATCAGAAATCAGACTTACTTTTCTGCAAAATCCTGGATCCTGAAACCCTAGGATTTATTTTACATATTTTGTTTATGAACCCAAGACTTAATTAATGAATTAAGCTTATGAAATTAAATTAGGTCTAAAATTAAGAATTTCAGATCTAAGTCATTTTCATAAAATTGGGTTCGGACTTGGGTAGCTTAATTAGGTCTAGCGGTTGATCAAACCGAATCAAAAGTTAGTTAGGTGGGATCATGAAAGCTAATAATTGACCAGCCTAATAGGATTAAGTCTAGGTCAAGGTCGAATCATATTCATATGTGACTCGATCAAGTTAAGACCTAATTTGGCTTAATGGTTAGAGCCTGGATTGTAGGCTAACCCAATTGGTTCTGGTTCGACAATTTGGTGTCTAAGGTAAGTTGGGCAGATGCGATCGACTGGTTTTTAATTGGGAGCTACTCGATTGGAATGCGTTCTTATCAAGTTATTGGCATATCCCTTCCACCGATCTCACTTACTTGGCCATATGTGTCGATCCAGTTCTGATTTGAGGTGGCTAATAATTTGAGCTAGCCCATGCCACTAGGTTAGTCATAATTGTTATGACTATGTCAAGTCAAGTTTAATGAGACCTAAATCAAATCTCTCTAAGAAAATATTAAGTCTAAGATCTTCCACCATTATGGATGTGCGGGCCCTTCTTGGGGTTGATTGTTCTCGACTGGTTACAGTGGCTCAGTTGCACCAGGAAGATGCAGCCATGTCCATTAGGCATTGGATGCTACAGATTAGAGGATGGGTTGTGCTCAATATTCCAGATACGGTGAGGGACTCAATCAGGAATCTAGTTCGTGCAAATGGTGGGTTTGACTTAACTAAAAATTGAAGCAATATTCCAGACACGGTGAGCTTCATGAATTAGAGACTAAATTTTGGGTACACCATGATTAGAGAATCATTGGACAAGAGTTGTCCACTCATCGGTTGACCCATCACCAATAACTATTAGGTGAGGTGATGAGCCAGTCGGTGAGACAGCACTGTTGGGAATAGTATCCCAAAGCCAATCGTTAGCCTGTTGATAGTTGTGCTCATTTTTGTATATGTACATGAATTATGAACTCCTATGTTATGGTGAAGTCCTTAGGACTATTTAGACTCGACAAAAGAGGATTTATCGTTTAGTCCTTAAATCTGTTCGTGACCAAATGATACATTGTTACCAAGGATGACAACGTTTATCAAGTATAGGTCATTGTGTGCCATATAGGTTGGTTGTCCTCTTAACCAATAAGTGTGGAGACACTGGTATGACATACAGATGAGATGTAAGGATACATCTGCACTAAACGTGATCGACTCCGGAGCTATTTCTGCTGTCAAGATTTGCTCCGATGGGATATGAGTATAAATATCCCTCCGACCTGAGACCGCCATGATGACTTGTAAGCAACTCACTGTACTTAGACACTGGACTACCTGAATTTCTAATTCAGTGACGGAAGGCTGCTGGATGTAGTCAAGTACTTGACTTGTCGGTGCGTGTGTCAAGATGGGATTGACCACTCCAGTTTAGGAGCTGTGTACAGTCGTGTTTCAATTTAGCAAAACCTTGGTCAAGGTAGTGTTTGTGAGGAGACACAGGACTGTTTGAGTTTAGCACGATTCAGATGATCTAATCAGGGTTGACAGTTTAACCCTGAGTCATCCTAAACACAGAGGTCAAAAGGATGAATTATACAGTAACCATATTCACGTAGGTTCTGAGTGTTGCGATTGTGACTATTCGACCTATCCGATCATCGGGTACCATTGCTAGATGGTCACTTTGATTAGTACAGGAATTGGTTCCTGTGCTACCGGCTTAGGTTCAAACCGCGGGGTCACACACATTAGAGGTTCCTATCTGATCTGATGGCTGATGAAAAGTCCTAATGCTCATGGACTATGAGTCCTACATGTCTGAAACTCTGTGATCAAGAATCAAGATTCTCTGATCACGAGTCCCACACATTTTGGGTACCGGGGTCAAGAGTCCCACTGGTTTGGGACTCTTCGATCAGGGTTACATATCGATGAATTCTGATGTCCGATTACCCATCAAATTTGGACTCAATATTTATGAGAGATTTAATTAGTAATTTGATCACTAATTAACTCAATTTGATTGAGTAATTATTTTTGGATCAAGTTTAATTGAATTGGATTCAGTTGGGTTTGACCCGATTAGGTTAAGAGTTGACCTAATCGTCGAGATGGTTTGGTCCTTGATTTGATCAGGGGTTGGGCTTAATCAATTCCTAATTTCATTAGAATTTTATTGAGCTTAATTAAGCCTAATTAAGTTAGATTTAAATTAGTCTAATTGGGCCTAACTTATTTGGTTCAATTAGGTTGGTTTAAATAATGAAACCACCTTGACCCATTCTCCCTGCGCCACCTCACTTCCACTGTGCCCATTTGAATTCATGAGAAGGAAGTTCTCATGAATTTTTCCTCACGCATAGCCCTCCTCACGCCCTACTTTAATGCACCAAATGAGTGGATAAGGATGATTGGTTGGCCATTCAAATTCAAAACAAAGTTTGAATTTGAATGAGCAACCAATCTTAGCGCCTTGACCTTATCCTCTTTTAGCATCCCATTTATTACACGAGAAAATGTTTCTCATGAAATCACTCATGCACAAATTAAGCCACACCCTCCTCTTCTCATGCCCTTAGTGGATAGGGATAAATTGATTTCCATTTGAATTCAAAATTTGATTTGAATTCAAATGTGCAATTACTCATCTTTATCCTCTCACATGGATAAGACGTTTGACATTATTTTAAAAGGAGGAGAAGAGTGGGGCGTGTGCAAAAAAAATTTTGGAGAGAAAATCTGGGCATGAGGAATCCTTGTGTGCAAGGTGAAGGTTTATATCCTTTCGAGAGAAAAAGAAAGAAAAGAAAAAAAAATATACGCATGGTTTCAGTGAGTTCTTCAAGGTTTCAGCATGGAGTTTGGGAAGTGAGAAGGTGAGCTACGAGTATCGTGAGCCCACCAAATTTTAGGGAGATCTTCAACATCCTCTCAAGCATGTCTGTTGATGATCTGGAGTATCTAAAAAATCGACAGACATCGATCGAAGGAGTTCGATCAGCATCGACCGTCGAAAGGGCTCTACAACGAGCTAGCACTCGTGAGGGGTGCCGATGCGATTATATCCCATGTAGATGAAGCAATGAAAGGAATATTCATGATTTATTTTGATTGAGTTATTTTCTGTTATGTAATTAGCAATAGGATTGCTATTTATGAAATGTGCTGATATATTTGTGTAATAAATCAACATATTTGGTGAACAGAAAATAAAACCTTTCAAATTTGAAAATTATTTTCGAAATGCCAAACCCTGACCCATCAGTCCAAATACTTAATTAAAAGAATTAAGTATTGTCTAGTAGGTCTAGAATTGTGAATTAAGACCTAAGATAATTGCATAAACTTGTGGGTCAATGGGTTGATGGATTAGGTCCATAATTGGGTTAGACCTAAGGTTAGCTTAAAGAAATAGACTAAATTAGAGTAATTGATCAAATCTAATCAAAAGTTGAATTAGATTAGGTCAAGGATACTCTAGACTCAACTCCAATAGTTGTAGTTGAATGGGTCCATATCTTTAACTAGACCAAGATGGACTTAATTCATGGCTACGCAGTGGAACCCTATTTACTAAGTTGATCAAATTAAAACTAATGAACCGGTTGGTGTCTAAGGTAAGTTTGGCAGTTTGACCAATGGATTTTAAGCGGGAGCTACTCGCAGTGATTTGATCTCTGATGAGTTAATAGCTTATCCCCACCACTGATCTCACTTACCTGGCCAACCTGGTGAATTAAGTTTTGATTAGATCACTTGGTGATTAGGGCTCACCCATGTCATTAGGTAAATCAATTTGACTGATTTAGGTGCTCCTAATGCCAGCTTTAAGTAAATCTTTTTTAATCTGACTTGGTGAAGTCAGTGGGAGGATTGAAATTGGCTGGATATTTTCTTCTCATCTATTCTTTAATAAAATCTTCAAAAAAAAATTTTATTAGGTCCTAAAAATGATTAAGTTATATTGATAACTAAGTCATAGCCTCCCATTAAGTGAGTGATAATGAGTCCATTAGTTTAATAATCATTGGAGGCCCAAAGGCCTGGTACTTATTGACTAATGGAATTATCATTCATAGTATGATAATTTGGTTTGAGTCTTTCTGATGGTGGTTAGGATACCACTTGTTGCCCAGCTATGCAACCCAAGAGGGGGGGTGAATTAGGTTTCTAAAAATTTTAAGCTTAACTTATGACTTATAAGAAATGTTTGACAAAGCTAAATAAATATGGAGAGTAAAATTAATTCAAGGCTAATGGCTAAAAGCTAGAATGCAAGAGAATAATGAAAAGTTAAAGAAGAGCAATTAGGCACCCACAAACAAAAGGATTTATAGTGGTTCGGTGCCAACCTTGCACCTACATCCACTCCCCAAGCTCCTACTTGGGAATTCCAATCCACTAATCTTGTATTCAACCCGAATACAAACGTCGGAAACTCTGACTCTAGCTATCCCAAGCTAGTCCACTTGTTTCTTGGGTACAAGCCAACCCTATACACTCCGATTCAAGGTTCGGATCAACCTTCCCTTGTTTTGGAACCCTTCCAAAATAAAAACAATAACACAAACAAAGTATAACAATGAATAGCATAGGAAAGCTCCTTTAATGAGCGAATATGACTTTAAATACACTTTACTCAAAGAGAAGAAGACCCTTTTTGATTTTCTCAAGGTAGTTGGAGACTAGAATGTGCACTTGAGGAGTTGGTGAGCTTGGATCAAAGGCTTCTTGAATAGTTTGAGTGAGCTTTTGCTTAGGACTGAAAAGTTTGCTTGAAATCCCTTTTTCAAAATCTCTCTTCTTGATTCTTCTTTCCTTTTTCTTCTTATTGATTTCCACCTTTTTGTCCCTTTTATAGCTTTAAGAAATAGTGAAAAACATTCTAGACTGAAAAAGAGCCGTTAGACTGCATTAAATGAGCATTAAAAGCATTCAAAATGGATTAAAAACTAGCCGTTGTGGAAAAATTCCGTCACAGGGGTCGACTCATGGGTCGACTCATGCCTGGGGGTCGACTCATGGGTCGACCTCTGTGGAAGAACAACAGAAAATAACCAGAAGACAAGGTTCTATGATTTTTGGCCTAAAAACAGCAGAGGTCGACTCATGGGTCGACTCATGCCTTGGGGGTCGACTCATGGGTCGACTCACAGGTTGTGCCAAGCCAAAAAATCTACGTGCCAAACAGCTCATTGTGCCATGAGTTGACTCATGGGTCGACTCATGATTTTCAAACATGCATATCTTTCAAAATACAAGTCCAAAAATAATGAAATTTTCACCAATGGATCACAAATCTTTTGTTCTATCATTTGATACTTTCAAATCAGGGTTTTGGTAAAATTATAATTTTGCTCCTGAAAAGCAATAAGTCTTTTTCAAGTGAAAATCATTAGTACTCCTTCAACTGCTTTGTAATCATCAAAATCAATCTAAGGAGCAACAATCTTCCCCTTTTTGATGATGACAAAACACTTGAACAAAAGCATATATATGAATCAATGAGCATGAATTTCAAGGAATGAAATGCATTATAGGTAGTTTGAAGATAAATAGGAAATTTACTACCAACTTATAAGTGCATTTGCTTGAAAAGAAGATTGATTCTTTTGGCATGTGATACATGTGCCCATTTGCATAAATAATTTGCCCATTGCTTAATGATTTGAACATTTATTCATTTGATTATGTGATTTTGGTATCAGAATAGAAAATTTGTTTTTGTTATCAGAGCAAAGCAGAATTTACATTAGGATTTGAAAATTGTGTGTTTGAAAATATCTCATTTGCTCATTTGCTCATTTTTCAAATTTCTTGAAAATTCGCTCATTCTCATTTGATTATTTTAGTTTTAGTATCAGAGCATGTTTAACAATTAAGTGTATCAATGCATGTCTAAGAATTAATTTTTAAAGCATGTCAGAGCATGTCAAATTTTAAAATGTATCAGAGCATGTCTAATTTTAAAGCATATCAGAGCATGTCTTAGAAGTAATTTTAAAGGTTGCTCAATTGCTTTGTGCTTAGCAATTCACTCATTTTGTTATCAATCGTATTTTTGATATTTTAATTTCTCTCAATTCACTCATTTTATTTTTAAGTCATTTAATAATCTTGCTTTTGATATTTTTTTTTAATTTTTCTCCCTTTTTGACATCATCAAACATTGTTAACTCCCTCTCTTTTTTGAATACATTTTCTCTTTAGTGTTTCTTCAAACTTCTTGTGCTAATCATTAATGTTTACTCCCCCTGAATACAGCAATCATAAAACAAAATATGCCATTGAGTACCATAGATATGAATTAGCAACAAAGAGAAGATATATAATCAAAAGATGATTGATACCATTACAAAGAGTAGATATATAATTAAAAGATGATTAAAACCATAGTTGTTTCAATACATATTTCATAATATAAAAGTCAACTAGTTAACATCATTACATGGCCCAAATGACAGATCCTAGAAAGAACAACAGACATGACTAAACAATAAGGATCTAGTAGAGCTCATGACTCTATGGATCAGAATCAGATGTATCAGAGATGGGGTGGGGAGATGATGGATCACGACCAAGGACTCGTCCTCTACCCCATCTGCCTCTGCCACAAGTGGAGGTGCTGGCACGAGTAGGTGGGCGAGATGATCCTGAAGGCTGAGAAGCCATAGACTGGACTGCAAGAGAGAGCCTGATGGTGTCAAGAAGGTTCAGAGCTCTCGAAACAGACTGAAGCAGTGCAGTGAACTGTGTAGAAGCATGCTCACTAGAGCTTCTGATCTCTCTCCTCAAGAAATCAAATCCACCTTCCAATACTCCTCTAAGTCTGGCTGCCTCCGTAGATAGGTCTGAGACCTTAGTAGTGCACTCCTGTGGCTGTGGATGGGCCAGAGCTAACACTTGCCCCTGCAAGTCAAGTACTCTCCCAGTCAGTCTCAAAATGTAACCCTCGAGCTGCTGAATCCGAACTGACTGATCTGAGATCATCTGAAATACAGTGGAGATGTGGGGGATCAAGGTCTGATCAGATGCATCAAATGATGTGGATCCCGATGCAAAAGCTGAAGTGCTCCACTGACGAAAAAGCAAGGAAGCCACACGCTGAGAAATCAACTCAATCTGGTCATCATCCAATCTGATCTCTGATGGAGGTGCTCTGCTGTCTGGCTACTGAACTGGAGTGTGCCTCCTGGTAGACTCTGAAGGGCCAGCCTCTGGATCTGAAACAAACTGGATGTCTGGAGATGCTGCCCTGAAGTCATGGAGAGGTGATGAAGGACCTTCTTCCTCAGCTCTATCCTCAGCTCTGTCCTCAACTCTCTCCTCAGCTCTCTCTTCTGCACCCTTGATCTAACCACCATCAATCCTAGTGAATCCCATGCGGTGCAGAGTGTGTTGGTTGATGGTGTCAGAGTGAGAAAGCCAGCAGATGCCTCCCCCTCAAAACTAACTCCAAACCTCTTGAATACCAGTGTGAGGGCCATACCAAAAGGCAGATGTGCCTTGGATCTATTCAGTGTTTCTCTCATGGCCTCAATCATTAAAGCAGGGAGGTTTAAGGGGGTTTAGGTGATCACATGAAACATTATGCATATGTCTCAGCCTGAAAGGAGGTCATGTCTACCACTTCTCGGGAAGAAAAGTTTTGTTACCAATTGATGTAGAATTCTCATTTCAATTGACAGGATCTTGGCTTCTAATTTATTTAGGCTTCCCGAGTAAGTTCCTCCTAAAATCACATTGATCCCTTCTTCCTTCACTGGGAGTTCCATGTTTGAATATCCCTCACAGGGCAAATGAAGAATCTCTCCCAAAATAATAGGATCTAAGCAGATATCAATTCCCTTAACAGAAGATGTTTTTGTTCCATTGCCATAGTGCAAATTCAGATAAAACTCTCTAACCAAATCTACATATGTAACTTCTTTAAGAGAACAGTAAAATCTCCAACCCTGGTTTTTGATCTTTGAACCAATGGAGAAACCCTCATTTTCAAAAAAATCTGAAGTCAACATTTTTGTCGGTTTTTACCTTTCTGACAGAGAGAGGAATTTTGCTAGGGCTAAGAGGAGACTGAGAGGGACCTGGTGCAGACGCTGAAGCCGGAATGGGAGCAGAAGAGGTCTGAGAAGCTTGCCTTTTCCTGCGGATGCCTTCTTCCAGCTCACGGACTAATTTTCTTCTTTGAGGGAGTTTCATCTTTGGTGCCATTCTCACCACAAGAGCAGGCAGGGAGACTCGGAAGATCAAATGGGTGAGGAGAAGGAGGGTTACTAGAGGATGGAAAGGGATTTTGGTGGAGAGAAATGATGATTTTGAGAAGAACGGTGGAAGCTAGGGCACGCTCCAACCACTTCAATCAAGGGAGAAAGATGCGAGAAGCTCCTTTCCCAAGGGGTGATTTGAGGTGGAGATGTGAAGGGAGAATGATCTTGGGCTAAATCCTTGGTTTTGGAGAGAACGAAGATGAGGACGACGAGTCTTGGAGGGAGGAAGACGAAGAAAAAGAAGGGGTCGGCTCATGAACGGGCTTTAAGTTAAAAAGAAAAGAACCTGTGGGAAGTTAGCCAAGAATTTTAAGTATGCCATTGGGTCGACCCTAAGGGGTCGACTCATGATTCACAAAATTTCAGAAAAAATATGAATAAATTCCAAAAAAATTCAAAATTTTGGGAGAAGAAATTTTGTTTAATGACAAGTTGTGAGAATAATAATCTTGAGCTTTTAGGTCCAAGAGAGATGATGAAAATTGAGCTCAAAGAAGTTTTGACATTGATTCCTTGGATTTGGAGAACATTTATGCAAAAGGATCAAGAATTCCTAGATTTCTCCTAATTTCACAGAATCTATCCTCACTAAGGGCCTTTGTAAAGATATCAGCTAATTAATTTTTAGTGCTAACATAGTCAAGAATTATATCTTTGTTTTGAACATGTTCTCTTATAAAATGATGTCTTATTTCAATATGTTTAGACCTTGAATGTTGAATTGAATTTTTAGTAAGATTTATGGCACTAGTGTTATCACATCTTATGGGTGTTTCATTAAGTTTGATACCAAAGTCTTCGAGTTATTGCTTAATCCATAAGATTTGAGCACAACAACTTTCGGCTGCAATGTATTCGGCCTCAGCCGTAGACAGTGCTACCAAATTTTGTTTCTTGCTAAACCAGGAGATTAGGTTAACTCCAAAAAATTGGCAAGTTCCACTAGTGCTTTTTCTATCTGATCTACATCCAGCAAAATCAGCATCTGAATATCCTATTAAGTCGATTAATGAGTCCTTAGAGTATCATAATCCTAGAGTTTGAGTACCATTTAAATATCTAAGGATTCTTTTAACAGCATTCAAGTGAGAACCTTTAGGATTAGATTGAAATCTAGCACACAAACAAACACTAAACATGATATCAGGCCTACTTGCAGTTAAATATAATAGAGAGCCAATCATACCTCTATATTATTTTAAGTCTACACATTTACCTTCTTCATCCTTGTCAAGCTTACATGAGGGGCTCTGGGTGTGTCAATTGGTTTGGAGTTCTCCATTCCAAATTTTTTGAGTAATTCCTTGGTGTACTTGCTTTGGGTGATGGAGATTCCTTTCTTTGTTTGTTTGATTTGGAGTCCGAGGAAGAAAGTAAGTTCTCCCATCATGCTCATCTCGAACTCTTCCTGCATGAGCTTAGCAAAGTCTTGACAAAGAGATTCATTAGTAGACCCAAAAATAATGTCATCGACATAAATTTGTATAACTAACATATCATTTTGATTCCTTTTAATAAAGAGGTGTGTCTACATTACCTCTTGAAAAATCATTATTTAGTAAAAATTTGCTTAGCCTATCGTACCAAACCCTAGGTGCTTGTTTTAATCCATATAGAGCTTTATTTAATTTAAAAACATGATTAGAAAAAGCATGATTTTCAAATCCTAGGAGTTGTTCTACATAGACTTCTTCAGCAATATATCCATTCAAAAATGCACTTTTGACATCCATTTGAAATAATTTAAATTTCATAAAGCAAGCATATACAAGTAGAAGTCTAATGGCCTCTAATCTAGCAACAGGTGCAAAGGTCTCATCAAAATCAATTCCTTCTTCTTGATTACAACCTTTAGCAACCAATCTTGCTTTATTTCTTATTACATTTCCATGTTCATCTAATTTGTTCATAAAGACCCATTTTGTGCCAATTATTGAATAATTTTTAGGTCTTGATACTAAGGTCCATACATTATTTCTTTCAAATTGATTAAGTTCCTCTTGCATTGCATTAATCCAATTATAATCATTTTCAGCTTCTTCAATAGTTTTTGATTCAAGATAAGATACAAAAGCACAATGATTAAATACTTCTCTAAGTGAAGAACGAGTTTTTACCCCATGCATAGGATCACCAATGATTAGCTCCTTAGGGTGATTGTAAACATACCTCCATTCTTTGGGTAGGTCATTTGTACCTTGAGGTTGTTCTTGATGTTCTTCACCTCCCTCATCCTGTTTGTCTTCATGTTCCTTATCCTCTTGAATTGTTGAATCTTTCAGAGTGATCTCCTTCATTCCTTCTATAAGAGGATCTGCATCATCAACACTTTCATTCTTCCTTGAAGGAAGATCGTTAGATTCATCAAAAACAACATGTATGGACTCCTCTACTGCTAAGGTTCTTTTGTTAAAAACTCTAAAAGCTTTACTAGTGGAGGAGTAACCAAGAAAGATTGCTTCATCTGATTTTGCATCAAATTTTTCAAGTCTTTCTTTACTATTATTTAATACAAAACATCGGCAACAAAAAATATGAAAATATGCAATATTAGGTTTTCTTTCTTTCCAAAGCTCATAGGGGGTTTTCTTTAAAATTTGTCTAATCAAAGCATGATTTAAAATGTAACATGCTGTGTTAATTGCTTCCACCCAAAAATATCTTGGAAGGTTGCTTTCACATAGCATGGTACGGGCCATTTCTTCTAAGGTTCTGTTTTTCCTTTCTACTACCCCATTTTGTTGGGGTGTCCTAGGTGCAGAGAAGTTATGGCCTATTCCTTTTTCATCATAAAAATTTTCAAAGTCTTGATTTTAAATTCAGTTCCATGATCACTTCGGATATTTTGAATTGAAAATCCTTTCTCATTAGTGACTTTTCGATAAAATTTAGTGAAAACATGAAAAGTTTCATCCTTGTGTGCCAAAAAGAAAACCCAAGTAAAATGAGAGTAATCATCTATAATTACAAAACCATATCATTTTCCTCCTAGACTAGTGATTCTAGTAGGTCCAAATAAGTCCATATGCAAAAGCTCTAAGGGTCTAGAGGTTGAAACAATATTTTTGGATTTAAATGAAACTCTTGTTTGTTTACCTAGTTGGCATGCATCACAAATTCTATCCTTTTCAAAATTCAATTTTGGCAAACCAAGAACTAATTTTTTCTTAATTAATTTTGAAAGAGAATGCATGCTAATGTGTGCAAGTCTGCGATGCCAAAGCCAACTAGTCTCATTAATTTTAGCATTCAAGGATACTAGGCATTGCATGTTTATTTTGGCTAAATCATTTAAATCTACCATATAAACATTACCATGTCTATGTCCAATAAATTTAATGCCATCATTAATAGGACTAGTTACAATACAAATAGACGATTCAAAAACAACTTTATATTCTTTATCACAAAATTGACTAATGCTTAGTAAATTATGCTTTAAACCATCTACTAACAAAATATTTTTAATATATTTGGAGGGAGTGATACCAATGTTACCTATACCGATGATCTTTCCTTTGTCATTGTCCCCAAAGGTGACCATCCCTCCATCTTTAGCATCAAGAGTGATGAATTGGGATTCATCACCAGTCATGTGTCTCGAGCATCCACTGTCAAGATACCATTTCCTGTTTCCTCCTTGGGATGCTAGACACACCTGCAAGCAAAAGTCAAGTTTTTGTTTTAGGTACCCAAGCTTTCTTGGGTCCTTTTTGGTTAGTCATAATGGTTCCTTTTGGGACCCATATTTTCTTTACAGTTGAGTTTGCAGACTTGTTAGAGAAGCAAGTGTATGACTTATATCCTACTCTACCACATTTGAAGCAAGTAATATTAGAAGACTTGTTACTTAAAGAGTTTACATAAATATTTTTCAGATATTTTTATTTCTTCAAGGGGTTATAGCCAAGTCCAGCCTTATCATACACGACCTTTTAATTATGAAGAATCATATTAAGTTTATTTGAACTCAAGGTGAATTTTTCTACTATTGGTTTTAGCTTGACAATTTCATTCTTTAAACTTTGATTTTCTTGAAGCAGGATGGATTTTTCAATTGAAATATTTTCATTTTGTTTCAATAAAGATTGATTTTTTAATTTTAGATCTTTGTTCTTCATCCCTAGTTTCTTTAATTCATCAACTAAATCATAAAAAGCTTCATGTAATTCTTCAAATGTAAAGTCACTAGGAGTTTCGAAAATTACCTCATTTTCGTGTGCCATAAGGCACAGGTTGGCTTGTTCGGTTGAGTTTTTCTCGTCGGAGCTTGAGTCATCACTCGCACTCTAAGTGGCCATCATGGCCTTCTTCTTGTACTTCTTGGGACCTTTCTTCAGTTGTGGGCATTCGGATTTGAAGTGTCCCGACTTCTTGCATTCGTAGCAGATAAGGGGTTGGTCTTTCTCTTTTTCTTTGCTCTGTTCCCCTTTTGTGAATGGCCTCTTCCTTATCCCTTGTTTCTTTTTTCTCAAAAATTTCTTGAATCTTCGGGTAATGAGTGCCATCTCTTCATCCTGTTCTTCATCTTCAGTGTCATCAGTTTCTTCATTTGGTGGAGCTGTGGATTTGAGGGCAATTGTTCTTTTCTTTTTGACTTCTTCCTCTTGATGTTGCTTCATGCTTAGCTCATAGTCATCAATGATCCAAGAAGCTCTTCCAAGGATAGAACGTTCAAGTCCTTAGCTTCTTGGATGGCAGTCACTTTGGCTTCCCAAGTTCTTGGTAAGGACCTGAGAATCTTTCTTACAAGCTCACTGTTAGTATAGGACTTATCAAGACTCTTTAAACCATTAATAATATCAGTAAAGTGAGTAAACATTCCAGTTATGGACTCATCATGCTCCATTTTAAACAATTCATATTTATGCACAAGCATGTTGATTTTAGACTCCTTTACTTGATTGTTCCTCATGGGTTACTTCTAATCTATCTCATATTTCTTTAGCAGATGAGCAAGTAGAAATGCGATTAAATTCATTAGCATCAAGAGCACAATAAAGAACATTCATTGCTTTAGCATTTAATTGGGCCATCTTCTTATCAACCTCATCCTATTCTTTCTCGGGTTTGGCTGATTCCACACCATCTATAAATTTAGTGGGTGTGTGAGGACCATTCACTATGATACTCTACATATCATAGTCGAGTGCTTGAATGAATATTTTCATCCGAGCTTTCCAATAGGTGTAATTAGACCCATTGAAAAGTGGAGGTCGGTTGGTGGATTGCCCCTCGGCTAAAGAAGTGCCGACTTGAGTTGCCATAGATCTTTGGCTCTTTGATTGTTTAGATCAAAGTAGGGCTAGAGCACCGGGCTCTGATACCACTTGTTGCCCAGCTATGCAACCCAAGAGGGGGGGGGGTGAATTGGGTTTCTAAAAATTTTAAGCTTAACTTATGACTTATGAGAAATGTTTGACAAAGCTAAATAAATATGGAGAGTAAAATTAATTCAAGGCTAATGGCTAAAAGCTAAAATGCAAGAGAATAATGAAAAGTTAAAGAAGAGCAATTAGGCACCCACAAACAAAAGAATTTATGGTGGTTCGGTGCCAACCTTGCACCTACATCCACTCTCCAAGCTCCTACTTGGAAATTCCAATCCACTAATCTTGTATTCAACCCGAATATAAATGTTGGAAACTCTGACTCTAGCTATCCCAAGCTAGTCCACTTATTTTCCGGGTACAAGCCAACCCTATACACTCCGATTCAAGGTTTGGATCAACCTTCCCTTGTTTTGGAACCCTTCCAAAATAAAAACAATAACACAAACAAAGTATAACAATGAATAGCACAGAAAAGCTCCTTTAATGAGCGAATATGACTTTAAATACACTTTACTCAAAGAGAAGAAGACCCTTTTTGATTTTCTTAAGGTGGTTGGAGACTAGAATGTGCACTTGAGGAGTTGGTGAGCTTGGATCAAAGGCTTCTTGAATGGTTTGAGTGAGCTTTTGCTTAGGGCTGAAAAGTTTGCTTGAAATCCCTTTTTCAAAATCTCTCTTCTTGATTCTTCTTTTCTCTTTTTTCTTATTGATTTCCATCTTTTTGTCTCTTTTATAGCTTTAAGAAATAGTGAAAAATATTCTAGGCTGAAAAAGAGCCGTTAGACTGCATTAAATGAGCATTAAAAGCATTCAAAATGGGTTAAAAACTAGTCGTTGCGAAAAAATTCCATTACAGGGGTCGACTCATGGGTCGACTCATGCCTGGGGGTCGACTCATGGGTCGACCTCTGTGGAAGAACAACAGAAAATAACCAGAAGATAAGGTTCTGTGATTTTTGGCCTAAAAATAGCAGGGGTCGACTCATGGGTCGACTCATGCCTTGGGGGTCGACTCATGGGTCGACTCACAGGTTGTGCCAAGCCAAAAAATCTACGTGCCAAACAGCTCATTGTGCCATGAGTTGACTCATGGGTCGACTCATAATTTTCAAACATGCATATCTTTCAAAATACAAGTCCAAAAATAATGAAATTTTCACCAATGGATCACAAATCTTTTATTCTATCATTTGATGCTTTCAAATCAGGGTTTTGATAAAATTATAATTTTGCCCCTGAAAAGCAATAAGTCTTTTTCAAGTGAAAATTATTAGTACTCCTTCAACTGCTTTGTAATCATCAAAATCAATCTAAGGAGCAACAGTTAGGTTGGCCGACCAAAGTCAGGCTTGATCATTTATTGGTCCGATTCACCAAATCAAATCATGTTAATGGTTGGACCTAACCAGATTTTTTCAGTGGAGGCCAAAGCCTACTGATTAAGTTCTGGGACAAAATTAATTACTAGAAGTTGTTTAGAGAAACAACTGGTTATGAACCTACCCATAGATGCATATGGGTTGACCAACCAAAGTTGGGCTCGTGTGTAGTCTGTGTGGATTCTAGTACCCACTAAGGAATTAAAGTAATTCCTCGAATTGGAGGTTGAGGCTACCAATTCATAAAAATACTGGGAGAAACTTTAGACTAAAGTCTAAGTCTTTAGTATTAATAATTTATGTACTAATATAGGTCTGGTTTTTTTTTATGCAGCTATGGCCACTACCCTGTCGCTCCGATCATTATTAGATAATGACAAGCTCATAGGACCTAATTTCGATAGCTGGTATCGAAAATTAAAAATCGTCCTTGAGTATGAGCGGATCCTTTATGTAGTAACAGATCCGACAACTGAGGAGCCAACCCTGAATGCTAGAGGGACGGTCCGAGATACTTACCAGAAGTGGCTCAACGACCGCACCAACATCCGGTGCATAATGCTGGCGGCAATGAATGATGAGTTCAGTCGCAGGTTTGAGAACGTCCAGCCACAGGAGATGCTTCAAATGTTGAATGACTCTTTTGGCGTGCCTGACGACGTTGAAAGGCACAAAACTAGTTGTGCCATTTTCAATGCTCGGATGAGGGATGGAGCCTCAGTCACTGATCATGTACTGTACATGATCGAAATGATTGAGCACCTAAGTAAACTGGGTTTTCTCCTGCACGAGCAGCTCAGTAAGGATGCGATCCTTAATTCTCTGCCCAAGTCCTTCCTTCCCTTCCTTACTCATTTTCGAATGATAATGCCTGCAGTGAACTACCACGGCTTGTTGGGATTGCTGCAGAACTTTAAGAAGGATCACCAGCTCCATAAGGAGTCGGTGAATGTTGTGGGAGGGTCTTCTTCTAGTCATCGACCCTTTAAGAAAGGGAAGAAGAACAAGAAGAAGAAGAATAAGAAGGTACAGCTGCATGCTGGGACGTCTGCACAGGATCAGACCAAGAAGCGCAAGCCCAACCAGAGCCAGGCGGAGTGCTTCTTTTGCAAGAAGCAGGGGCACTGGAAGAGGAATTGTCCTCTATACATTGCCCCACTGGATCCGAACAGGCCAAAGAAGAAGCAAGGTACTTATATGATAACACCTTGCAACTTTTCCATTTGTGATACTACTACCTGGGTATTGGATACCGAAAGCCCTTATCATATTTGCAATTCGATGCAGGGTCTGCAGGTCAGTAGGAGATTTGATGAAGGCGAGAGGTTCCTAAACGTTGGAGATGGAAGCAAAGTTTCAGTTCTAGCATTAGAAATCATGAACCTTGTAATCAATTCTTGAAATATAATTCTGAGTGAATGTCACTATTATCCAAGCTTTTTATTAAATATTATTTTTGTAGGCCTTTTGGCCATGAACGGTTATCAATTTTTAATAAAAAGAAATATTTGCAATATCATTTTGAATGGGTTACAATGTTTATTGGACAACTTTATAATGGAATTTACTTTCTATCACAACCTGTTAATGTGGTTCAAACCTCCGATAAACGCCCTAGAATAGATAATGTGTCAGAAGTCTACCTTTGGCACTGTAGGCTAGGTCATATCAATAAGAACAGGATAAACAGGTTGGCTCAAGAAAGAATTCTTGAAGTAGGTGATTTTGAATCACTTCCAACCTGTGAGTCCTGTCTTCTTGGTAAAATGATCAAGTCACCTTTTACTGAAAAAGATGAGCGAGCTAGTGAACTCTTGGGTCTGGTACATTCTGATGTATGTGGACCCATGAGCACAAGTGCAAGAGGTGGATATTTTTACTTCATAACCTTCACAGACGACCTATCGAGGTATGGGTATGTCTATTTAATGAAGCATAAGTCAAAGTCGTTTGAAATGTTCAAACTATTCCGAAATGAGGTAGAAAAATAAACTAAGAAGTTTATTAAAACTCTTCGATCTGATCGAGGAGGTGAATACCTTTCTAATGAATTTCTGACATATCTTGGAGAGAATGAAATTCTCTCTCAATGGACTCCTCCTAAAACACCACAGTATAATGGTGTATCTGAAAGGAGGAATCGACCTTGTTGGACATGGTTCGATCCATGATGGGATTTGCTGGTCTGTCGATCTCCCTCTGGGGATATACGCTCGAATCGGCTTGTTACCTTCTAAATAGAGTTTCGAGTAAGTCTGTAACCAAAATGCTATATGAGATATGGATAGGACGTAAGCCAGTACTCTCGCACCTTAGGATTTGGGGGTGTCCGGCTTATGTTAAATGTTTAATTACGGACAAGTTAGGACCTAGGTCTGACAAGTGTAATTTTATAGGATACCCAAAAGAGACCAAAGGGTATTATTTCTACCTGACTGATGAGCAAAAGGTATTTGTCAGTCTTAAGGCAATCTTTTTGGAAAAAAAGTTCCTTGGTGAAGGGACTGTTGCCTCTAAGGTCGAACTTGATGAAGTTCGACAGGTGGAAAAACTGATACAAGTTGCTGAACCTGAATCGGATTTGATTAGATCAGATCCGGAGCCCATTGTTCAAGCACCCATAAGGCGATCTGGTAGAGTACCACGTCAACTGGACAGATACTATGGTTTCTTGGTCCGCGATGATGATCCTATCAAACTTGATGAAAACGATAAGGATTCGATCACCTACATGGATGCAATGCAGAGATCCGACTATGAGAAATGGCTAGAGGCCATGAAATTCGAAATGGAGTCCATGAAGGTCAACGATGTGTGGACATTGGTTGACCCACCCGAAGGAGTAAAACCCATAGGGTGTAAGTGGGTCTTCAAGAGGAAGAGGGGCGCAGACGAAAAGGTGAAAACCTATAAAGCCCGTCTGGTTGTCAAGGGATATCGTCAACGTTATGGTATAGACTATGATGAGATATTTTCTCCTGTGGTAATGTTCAAATCCATTCGGATTATGCTTGCGATAGCTATCCATCTGGACTATGAAATCTGGCAGATGGATGTGAAGATAGCTTTCCTAAATGGAGAGCTGGATGAAGAGGTGTATATGATACAACCTGAAGGATTCATATCCACTGATGAGTCTAAGGTGTGTAGACTACAGAGGTCCATTTATGGACTTAAGCAGGTATCTCGAGGTTGGAACATACGTTTTGATAGGATGATCAAGACGTATGGCTACGTTAAGAACGGAGAAGAGCCCTGCATTTATAAGTGGGCTAATGGTCCAGTAATGATATTTTTTGTATTGTATGTGGATGATATTCTCTTAATCAAGAATGATGTCCCTGTATTACAGAGAATAAAGATTTGGCTGTCGTCACTGTGGGAGAAATTCAGTGCAGGGGTAAAATGGTAATTTTAAAATTTTTTCAAAATCATGATTTTACAGCGAAAATATATTAATTAATCTAATTAATTAACATGAATTTATCCTACACTAGGATCTAAATATGATATATAGCATGCATTCATTTAAATTTGAATTTCAAATTCAAACAGTTAACACTTTACTGTAATGTGTTCAAAACACAATACCTTTGTGCGGATAGTAGATCACCGCAATCTGATCACCGTCAGGAGAGTCTGATCATCACGATGCAGCCACACAGTGTATCTGGTCTCTGTAGATCATCCACACGAAGCTTCCGATCTGATCGACTCCTCACGAGTGCTAGCTCATTGTAGAGCCCTTTTGACGGTCGATGCTGATCGAACTCCTTCGATCGATGTCTGTCAATTCTTCAGATACTCTGGATCATCAACAGACATACTTGAGAGGATGTTGAAGATTTTCCTAAAATTTTGTGGGCTCACGACACTCATAACTCACTTTCTCACTTCCCGAACCCCAGGCTAAAACTCTAGGGAACTCACCGGAAACCTTGCCCCCACTTTTCTTTTTTTTCTTTCTTTTTCTCTTGGAAGGATATGGACTTCCTTCTCATGCACAAGAGTTCTCACACCCCAAAATTTTTCTCCAAAAATTTTCTTCTTGCACGCCCCACTCTTCTCCTCCTTTTATAACAACATCAAACGTCTTATCCAAAAGAAAGGATAAAGATGAGTAATTGCACATTTGAATTCAAATCAAATTTTGAATTCAAATGGACACTAACTCATCCCTTATCCACTAAAGGCATGAGGCATGGCTTAAATTGTGCATGGAGTGATTTCATGAGAAACCTTTTCTCATGTAATAAATAGGGCGTAAAAAAAGAGATAAGGTGCAAAGATTGATTGCCCATTCAAATTCAAACTTTATTTTGAATTTGAATGGCCAACCAATCATCCTTATCCATTCATTTGACACATCAAAGTGGGGCATGGAGAGGGCTTGGCATGAGGAAAAAATTCATGAGAAGTTCCTTCTCATGAATTCAAATGGGTGCAATGGAAGTGAGGTGGCATATGGAGATTGGGTAAAGATGGTTTAATTATTTAAACCTACCTAATTGAACCAAATAAGTTAGGTCCAATTAGACTAATTTAAACCCAACTTAATTAGGTTTAATTAGGCTCAATAAAATCCTAATCAAATCAGAAATTGACTAAGTCCAACCCTTGATCAAATCAGGGACCAAACCATCTCGACGATTAGGTCAACTCTTAACCTAATCGGGTCAAACCCAACTGAATCCAATTCAATTGGACTTGATCCAAAGATAATTACTCAATCAAATTGAGTTAATTAGTGATCAAATCACTAATTAAACCTCTCATAAATACTGAGTCCAAATTTGATGGGCAATCGGGCATTAGAATTCATCGATATGTAATCCTGATCGAAAAGTCCCAACCAGTGGGACTCATGACCCCGGTATCCATAATGTGTGGAACTCATGATAAGAGAATCTTGATTCTCGATCACTGAGTTCCAAACATGAAAGATTCTACACCAGCCATCAGATCAGATAGGAACCTCTAATGTGTGTGACCCCACAGGTTTGAACCTAAGCTGGTAGCACAAGAACCAATTCCTGTACTAATCGAAGTGACCATCTAGCAATGGTACCCGATGTCCGGATAGGTCAAATAATCACAATTGCAATACTCAGAACCTACATAAATATGGTTACTGTATAATTCATCCTTTTGATCCCTATGTTTAGGACGACTCAGGGTTAAACTGTCAATCCTGATCAGATCATCCGAATCGTGCTCAACTCAAATAGTCCTGTGACTCCTCACAAGGACTACCCTGGCTAAGATTTTGCTAAATTGAAACATGACTGTACTCAGCTCCTAAACTAGAGTGGTCAATCCCATCTTGACACATGCACCGACAAGTCAAGTACTTGACTACACCCAGCAGCCTTCCGTCACTGAATTAAAAATTCAGGTAGTCCAGTGCCTAAGTGAAGTGAGTTGCTTGCAAGTCACCGTGGCGGTCTCAGGTCAGAGGGATATTTATACCCATATTCCATCAGAACAAATCTTGACAGCAGAAATAGCTCCAGAGTCGGTCACGTTCAGTGCAGATGTACCCTTACATCTCACCTGTATGCCATACCAGTGTCTCCACACTCATTGGTTAAGAGAATAACCAACCTATATGGCACACAACAACCTATGCTTGATAAATATTGTCATCCTTGATAACAACGTATCATTTGGTCGCAAACAGATTTAAGGACTAAATGACAAATCCTCCTTTGTCGAGTCTAAATAGTCCTAAAGACTTCACCACAACATAGGAGTTCATTAGAAGAAATATTTTGTGATGAAAAAATATCAAAATAATTTTTATTAATTCATAATTTATGTACATATACAAAAATAAGCACAACCGTCAACAGGCTGACGATTGACTTTGGGATACTATTTTCAACAATCTCCCACTTGGTCTAAAGCCAATTGGTGCAGTATCTAATACCTATCTTCGACTTGTAGTTGTCGAACTCCTTCACTGCAATGACTTTAGTGAATAGGTCAGTCGGGTTCTCCTTCCCATCGATCTTCTGAAGATCGACGTCTCCTCGATCCATAATTTCTCGGATGAGATGGTAGCGGCGTAGAATATGCTTCGTCCGCTGGGGTGCCTTTGGTTCCTTCGCCTGAGCAATGGCTCCAGAGCTGTCACAGTAGAGCAGAACTAGACCAACAATGGAGGATGCTACTCCGAGCTTGGTGATAAATTTCCTCAGCCACACTGCTTCTTTGGCAGCATCTGATGTAGCGACATACTCTGCCTTGCAAACTGAATCAGCCACTACGTGCTGCTTGAAACTTTTCCAGCAGATAGCCCCACCATTAAGGGTAAAAATAAATCCCGACATACTTTTGCTGTCATCGTGATCAGACTAGAAACTAAAGTCTGTAAACCCTATAAATCTCAAGTCCGATTCACCATAAACAAGCCACTGGTCCTTAGTATTTCTTAAATACTTCAGGATGGTTTTAACAACCTTTCAATGATTCTCTCCTGGATCAGATTGGTATCTACTCACTACCCCTAGTGAGTATGCCACATCTGGTCGTGTACATGTCATGGCGTATATGATAGATCCCACTACCGAAGCATATGGAATCCTACCCATACGCTCTCTCTCTTGAGGTGTTGTCGGACAATCTCTCTTCGAGAGAGAAATTCCATGGCCTATGGGAAGATAGCCTTTCTTGAAATTCTCCAATGTGAACCTCTTCAGCATAGTATCAATGTACGTGGATTGAGATAAATCAAGCAACTTTTTAGATCTATCCCTATAGATCCTCATCCCTAGGATGTAGGAAGCTTCTCCCAGACCCTTCATGGAGAACTGTGACGACAGTCAAATCTTTATTCCCTGTAATGCAGGGACATCATTCCTGATTAAGAGAATATCATCCACAAAAAATACTACTACTGGACTATTAGCCCACTTATAAATGCATGGCTCTTCTCCATTCTTAACGAAGCCATACGTCTTGATCGTCTTATCAAAACGTATGTTCCAACTCCGTGATGCCTGCTTAAGTCCATAAATGGACCTCTGTAGCCTGCATACCTTAGACTCATCTGTGGATGTGAATCCTTCAGGTTGTATCATATACACCTCTTCATCCAGCTCTCTGTTTAGGAAAGTTGTCTTCACATCCATCTGCCAGATTTCATAGTCCAGATGGGCAGCTATTGCAAGCATTGTTATGATCCAGGTGGTGTGCCCAAGGCCCAGGGGACCAAGGCTAAGGCCAAGGACCATCATTCATGAGGGCTTCATGGAAGCTCTAGGGCTAGTTGGGCCCTAGGTTGAAAGGCTGTGGGCCTTTCGGGTTCTTGAGGTCTAGGTTATGTGGGTCTCAAGGAACCAATTCTTTATGGGCCAGGTCTGGGCCCAGGATAGGTGAGATTAGGTCAAGTCATGGGTGTACATGGGCTTGGGTTAACCTAATCTCCCATAGAGTTGGTCAAGGGAGTTTTGGGTTTGGGTCACTTGACCTTGTGTTTATATATACATGCACTGTATAGGTTTGATTAAGCCAAGGAATACGAAAACCCTTTCTCCCAAGTCTCTCTCTCTCTTATCCCTCTCTCTTCAGCTATTCTTCATGCCCCAAGAGCAAGAAACCCTAAGGTTTCTTGCCGCCAGGTCCATAGAAGGCAGGAAAAGCAGGGGAGGCGCTAGCCCCTCCCCCTTTGTACCGCCAACCATATTGCCTCTCCCTCTCTTTCAGCCATCCAAACATCAGGTTCGGGATTTGAAATCTCTTTCTATGAGGTTGGTACAAGTTTCTCTCAGATCTGGAGTTGATCTGAGGTCGTTTGAGACGCGGGTGAGATCTCCATCAATAGATCTACAGGAAAGGCTGCAGCAGGACAGATCTGCAAGGTCTTGTTCTATCTATCTTCTTTCCTATCTAGAATACCCCGATTTAAGATTTATAATTGAAAGACCTTAGTCCAGGCCTGATCTGGTTGGGTACCAAATCTTGGATTTTTTAGAGGTGATCTTAGAGGCATTCTTCATCTGGAATGAAAGGCTGACGAAGAAGACAACAACCAGGCTGATTTCGTCAAGGGCCTTCGATCGAGTCCAGAAGTCTTCAGATTTGTTTGTTGCTGGTTCTGCTACACCCAAGGTCCATGGGAGGAGCCAGGATCATGCTTCAATAGTTGGTATCAGAGCCACGATGGTGAAAAAGTGGTTCCAAGCATGAGAAGTTGAAGATCCCAAGTGCTGAAAATTTTCAGCAAGGTACCATCAAGGTATATTCTACACTTCTTGATTTTATATTGCTTGTTTGGCTTAGATCCAGTCATGGGCAGCAATATGAAGGTTGATTTTGAGAAGTTTGATGGCAAGAAAAATTTTTCCATGTGAAAAATCCGGATGGAGGATCTTCTGGTGCAAGCAGATCTGGATCAGGCTTTGGATGAGAAGCCTGAGGGAATGACAGATAGACAGTGGGCATCGTTGGAGAAGAAAGTATGCTCGGTGATCAGAGGATGTTTGGCGGATGTGGCATTGTATTCGGTTCTGGAAGAAAAGACCCCGAAGGGTCTTTGGTCGAAGTTGCACACCATGTATATGGGGAAGAATATGTGCAACAAGCTAATGCTGAAGAAGAGGTTGTACAGTCTTCGGATGCAGGAGGGATCTGATGTGATTGGCCACATTTAGAGGTTTGACCAGTTGTGCACGGAGTTGATGAATATCGGGGTGAAGCTAGATGAGGAGGATGTCCCTGTTGCTTTTGTGTTCGCTGCCAGGATCATATGACTCTTTGGTGACTACACTGCTCTACGGCAAAGAGACTCTGGAATATGAGGACATGGTCTCGGTGCTGAGGTCTAATGAGCAAAGGAAAAAGTTGACCAGAGATCAGGCTCCCCAGGAGGGTTTGGCAGTAGGGGAGAGGACAGGTAGTGATAGAGGCAGAAGCAAGTCCAGGGGGCGGTCCAAGTCCAGAAAGGGAAAGAAAGAGACGAAATGCTTCAAGTGCAACGAGTTCGGGCACTTCAAACGAGAATATCCACTATGGAAGAGCAAGAAGGGAGAAAGAAGTGGCTCAGAATCAGTGAGTGCAGTTGCTGGGCAGCAGGTGGAGGATGATCTACTTGTGGTATCGATGGTCATAGGCATTACACAGAGGAGTGGATACTAGACTCTGTGTGCTCACATCACTACACAACACACAGGTCTTGGTTTGCGACATACACCAAGACAGATGAGGGATCAGTGACTCTAGGCGACAATCATCCTTGCAAGGTGGCTGGGATAGGGACAGTCAGGGTGAGGATGTTTGATGGGATTATGAGGACATTGACAAATGTAAAGCACATCCCGGAGCTGGAAAAGAATCTAGTGTCACTAGGCTACTTGGAGCGTAGTGGATACAACTTCAGCAGTAGGGCTAGAAGCGGAGTATTAAACATCTCCAATGGAGCTATGGTGGTGATGAGAGGTAGGAGGTTGGACAATAATCTCTATCGCATGGAGGGATCTGTGGTGACCGAAGAGTCTGATGCAGCAGTTACATCACAGGACCAGCAGGGGGCTTACAGGATGTGGCACTACCGCCTAGGCCACATGGGTGACAAGGGGCTGAGGGAGTTGAGCAGGAGAGGACTCATCTTTGATCTGGAGGATGGTGCTACAGGGGAGATCTGTGAGCCTTGCCAGATGGAAAAGCAGAGGAGAGTTCAGTTCAACATCAATACAACCTGCAGTGCAACCCCTCTGGAGTTAGTACACACGGATGTGTGGGGACCAGCCCTAAATTCAGCTAGGAATGGGGCCAGATACTTTGTGACCCTCATTGATGATTTCTCAAGAAAACTCTGGATTTACTTCATGAGAGAGAAGTCTGAGGTCTTCACCAAGTTCAAAATCTGGAGAGCTGAGGTGGAGAAGGAGCAGGAGAGGAGCGTGAAGTGTCTGAGGTCAGACAATGACGGGGAGTACACCAGCAGAGAGTTCCAGGACTACTGTGAGGAGTGTGGGATCAGGAGACATTTCTCAATTAAGGAGACTCCACAGTAGAATGGGGTGGCCGAGGGGATGAACAGAACACTTCTAAAAAAGGTACGATGCATGAGGCTGCAGATAGGGCTTCCAAAGGCGTTCTGGGTTGACACAGTTGATGCAGTGAGTTACTTGGTCAATCGATCACCTCACTCCAGGTTGGATGGCAGGCTTCCAGAGGAGGTGTGGTCTGGAAGGACAGTTGGGCGGGGCCATCTATGGGTATTTGGGTGCACGGCCTATGTGCACATTGGAGCTGGTGAGCAGAGCTAGCTAGACGTCAGATCATGCAAGATGGTATTTCTAGGCTATCCATGAGAAGTTAAGGGATACAGGCTGTGGGATCTCTTGGAAAAGAAGGTCATCATTAGTTGGGATGTGACTTTTGATGAGGAGTCAGTCCTACGGAGGCGAGCAGGCATGGAGGAGCAGGAGGAGGTCCAGCAGGGCGCTGCTGGACAACTTACCTCTTTGATTTTGCCTCTTGCAGGTACTGTGGGAGGACATGACATTCAGGTAGAGAACCTACCTAAGGTGTCTCCACAGGTGGAGAGAACTCGGATAGATGATCGAGGCGAAGAGGTCCAGCAGGAACGAGCTGGACCGAGGACTGATATCGGTGTTGCCCTACGTAAGCCCAAGCGGACCATCAGGCAACCGGACCGATATGACTTCGAGGAGATGCTGTCATATGTCTTGGTGACAGCGAATGGAGATCCATATACGTATCAGGAGGCTATTAAGAGCCAGGACAGAGAGCGGTGGATCCAGGCGATGTCCGAGGAGATGCAGTCTCTCCACCAGAACCAGACGTGGCGATTGCTGCAGTTGCCACAGGGGAAGAGGCCCATTGGCTGCAAATGGGTCTACAGTCGCAAGGAAGGGCCTTCAGAGCAGGGAGGTATCAGATTCTGAAAGGAATATGCCCTATAAGTCAATCAAAATTTGTATTTTGATGGGATTTCCTTGTAATCTTTCAGACTTATGTATTGACTCTTTAAATAATAAAAGGCATTTTCATCATATGTTGCATCTTACTTTAGTAATAATTATGATGAACTCCATAAATCAGGAAAATGGGTTTAGGGTTATGATGAGATCATACCTATGAGATCTAAAATCCTAAAAATTCTGATTTAGAATATTTCTAGTCATAGGAGCATTGAGTAGGAGATCAATGTTCTGGATAGATTAGCACTTTCTATGTATGCTCGATGGAGAGGGTGGCAGATCTCATATGCCACTTGTGTGAGATACTAATACAAGAAAGTGGGTGCTCATTAGAGAATGAGTTCACTGAATTGATCTGACTTAAGAAACATCTTATGAAATTTACTTACCTGTCAAGAGATGTTTTCTTATAGTGGGAGTTGTGCATGTAATCCTTTGACCTGAGACTACCATAGAATCTTGTATACATGAATCCATATTTTTGGTTCATCCTCATTCATGACTTAGTCATATACGGGGTGTTCTAGATATGGTAGAATATGTATGGAGGTTGTGAGTAGGTCAACATGGAATCGATCACTCCTGGTAAGAGGAAATCGCATCCTACTTGTTCTGATCGATTGATGATTCAGGAAGCCTTTGATCAAAGCAAAATAAAAATTAGAAAAAGTTTCTAATATTTTATTAATTGAATCATCATATAAGATTGAGAGAAATATGAGTATGATATTGGATTTGACATCATTCCATATCCAGAGTCATATTCGGGGTGCAGGGAGATCGCAGGATCAAATTGCACGATAACTTTCCACTGAAGGGTATTTTTGGTATTTTATCAAAAAATTTCATATCTTTCAGGTAGACATGATACGTTGCTAGACGTTAATCTTATCTTATGGGTTTGATCGAATTAAAGAGTTTAATTCAATCACCAATTAGAAAGAGTTCTAATTGCTGAAATCGGGTTAGCTCGATTGGATCTAGATCGGTTAGATTAAATTCTAATCAAATCAAATCGACTTGAACTCAGACCTATTTCTGGCTAGATGTGGAACCCAATGGGTCACACACAAAGAGTATTGATCAGGGGTCTAATTGAATTAGATCATGTTTGCAAAATTGACATGCTAGCACATGTTGCAAAAAACTAACTCCTTGTTTCGAATCGGGTTTAAAATTGATTCCAGATTGGGCTAATTAAAGCTAAATTAATTCAAATCAATTTTGTATTTGAGTTGGTTCAACCCTTTGCTGCTTGTACCAAAACTTTGGAGCCAGGAAACCAATTCTCCATGAGTCAAGAATTTTTCTTGTGCATGGGTGCAGTTTTTGTGTGCAGAAACAGTTTTCGCATCCCATGAGATGGGATGCCTCATCCTCGAGCTTATCCTATGTTTCATGATGAAATAAATTTTTAGATGATTCCTAACTTTATTTTGAGAGTCAAAAACTTTTTTGAAGTTAAAATTCCTTCTGTTTTAATCGTGGAAATTTGTTGAAGTTGAAAATCCTGTCAGCTTGATCCATGCGCCTGACCAAGAGTCCAACTTGTGAAGGACTCTAACCCATTTGTCACGCCACTTTTTAATCTAAATTTTTTTCCACGACATTCTCATGTTAGTGCCTTAATTTTTGGCCATTGGATGGACAAAATTATATTAATGGGTGGTGGAAAAAAATTATTCCATGCGAAGCTGCGCGACTCATCGAAGAATCATCGAGAAAAATATTTCGAAGAGTCCTTCTGCATGAAGCATCTCTTGGATTTTTTTCTGATGATTGCCATGTATCAAAAACTTTCAGATAGGCATGATAATTCATCAGGAGGTGTGAGATTTTTTGATGGATGCGAGATGATGCGTGGAAGGGGCGCGAAAAATTCTCGAAGGCAACCCATCGCTAAGTATTTAAAGGGGGGTGCGCTGGGGGATTGGATTGATTCAGATTTTCAATTCTTCCTTTCTTTCTAACATCCTCTTCCTATTGTCCAATTAGTCTCTTCCTTCTCTTGTTAGGATAAGTCTAAAAATAGAAAGGACAAGTCCGATTTTAGGACAAGAGTCTAGGAAGAGAATTAAGGAAGACAAGGAGAGAAGAAAGGTAGGGATAGGAAGGCTAGGAGAAGAAGAAGAGCGTCTTGAGATCCTGGTGTTCAAGAAAATTCTCAGAGTGAGAATTTTGGAGGAGGAATCATCTCAAAGAGTTGGTGTCCTAATCATAGCCCTGTGTGGATCACCGTTGGAGGGCGAACACTTGGGCGCCTGGTGGAGGTTCTGTCGAAATTTGGATTAAGCGCTGCAGGTATTCTTCTATAACTTAAATTTAATCTTGAATTTATATTATATATGATTGTTAATCATCAAAGAGATACTGGTTTAAGGGTTTAATATTTAGGATTTCTTTATTAAAATTTTAAAATTCATTATGTTTCCACTATGCATGCCCACTCTGAATCCCTATAGTGGTATCAGAGCCGGCCTTGTTTGGTTCAATCATATATAGATAATATTTATGTGATCCATAGTATGATTTATACTATAAAATGATTTATGCTTTCATATGATGATATGAAATAATACATATATCATTCACCACTTCATCATCTTGACATAAGGTTGTCCTAGCATAACGAAATTATGCTACAAGGTTGTCCTAGGATGATGAATGTCCATATGTTACACTTGCACATGTAGAAAATTTTAATGTTGATATATAAATGGGTATTATGTAGTTAGAATGTGCATGAGACCAAATAAAAGCCCTCATTAGAAAATTATATTAAGTGGTAGTGATATGCAACTATGGGTTAACCAATTCTTGATCAATTGATCAATTGGTGTCTAGGAAAGTGCTATAGGTGGTTTTTTAATTGGTTCCATTGTCTGACCTGGCCAATTTATTGATGTCTAAAGAAAGCAACGGGGAGACCCCCACCTTACTTACCTGGCCAATTTGATTAAGCGATCTTGATATTGAAAAATCCTAATGTTGAAAACACTATTAAGGGCCTTCCTTCATGCTAGGTTAATGTTACATCACGAACTATGGCTAGTTTGTTGTGTTAACATGAGGCTTGTCATAAGGATTGATATAACATAATCCTGGTGTATAGAAGATGCTTGCAGCAACTTTGAATATACTGCTTTGTTATGTAACACAAGGGCAGTTATATTAGAATTTGACTGTATTGAAATGAATGGTCTAACTTAACTAAAATATTATAGCTTGTTGTGTTAACACAAGGCTAATAATATTTTAGAGGCCAAGATATAATATTGAAAATTGTATGAGATGCAATTGGAAATAGTTTCCTACCTATGAACTCATAAGGGTTTGTTGTGTTAACACAAGATTATTATGAGGAATTAGGGTCTCAATCCCACTAAGATAAATATAACATATGTCTCGTTCATCATAGTAGAGGGTTATGATGTTCGATAAAATAGTGGGAGGTACAATTAAATCTAAAGATCTTATTTAATTATATGAGTTAATATGAGTTGTTTGCTTATGTAATATTCTTTAATTATTGTAGATTAAATTTTACAAATGGTATCTTCACTGTCATTGCGAGGAATTTTAGATTCCAACAAGTTGACCGGTCCCAATTATGTGGACTGGTTGAGAAATTTAAAGATCATACTCACTCAGGAGAAACTCTCCTATATTTTTGACATCTCTGAACCACAAGAGGTTGGGGATGATGCCACAGAAGAGGAGGTATCCACATACAGGATGTGGAAGAATGACAGTTTGACTGTCAAGTGCATCATACTGGCCTCTATGAGCAATGAGTTGCAGAGGCAGCATGAGAGCATGGATACTCAATCCATACTCCTCAATCTTAAAGAGTTGTATGGAGAACAGAGTAGAACTGCTAGATATGAGATATCTAAGCAGTTATTCCGTGCTAGAATGACTGAGGGATCATCCGTACAAGACCATGTCCTGAAGGTCATTGATCTGATCACTAGATTGGGTCAACTTGGTTTTGTGATGGATGGAGAATTAAGTCAGGATTTGATCCTGCAATCTCTTCCCAAGTCATTCGCTCAGTTTGTTGTGAACTATCATATGAACAAACTGAATACCTCCTTACTTGAGTTGTTAAATATGCTTAAGACAGCTGAGAGCCATATTAAGAAAGAAAAGGCTCCACTTCTTCTTATGGGTAAAATCTCTAAGAAAAATTAGGTATTAAGGGTTCAAAGAAAGTACTAAATCCTAAGGGTGGCAAGATGAAGAAGAAGGAGAAGAAAGTCTTCGGACAGTGTACCTATTTTCACTGCAGCAAGGCAGGACACTAAAAAAAAATTGCAAATTATATCTTGCAACTATAAAGGCAGGTGCAAGTGATGCACCAAAAGGTATGTATGAGATACATACAATTTTGTCATTAAGTTCTTCCAATTCAGACTCTTGGGTATTGGATACTACCTGCGGTTCTCATATCTGCAAGTCGTTGCAGGGGCTGCAGAACATTAGAGTGCTGAAGAAGGGTGACTTCGAGCTCTATGGCGCTGGAGGAGAGTCAATCCAAGTAGAGGCTGTAGGGACATATATGTTAAAGTTACCTTCTGAAAAGATCTTAGAGCTAGAAAACTGTTATTATATGCCTAAGATCATTAGAAATATTATTTCTGTATCATTACTATTGCAACGAGGTTATGAAATAAATGGAAAGAAAAATAGTTGCTCAATTTCTTTTTCTAATGAAATTATCTGTCATGGTATTATTAATAATGGTCTTCTAATTCTATCTAATGATAATGTTTTTCATATTAATGAAAGTAAAAAGTGAAAGAGAGAAGAGTTGAATAATACTTTACTTTGGCATTATCGACTTGGTCATATAAGTGAGACAAGGATTAACAAGTTATACAAAGAAGAGTTCTTTGATCCTTATGATTATGAATCATTAGGTACTTGTGAATTTTGTCTTATGGGAAAAATGACTAAGACTCCATTTAGTGGACATGGAGAAAGGACAAGTGAGTTATTAGGACTTGTACATACTGATGTATGTGGTCCTGTGACAACAGAAGCCAGAGGAGGATACTCTTATTTTATAACGTTCACTGATGATTTATCTAGGTTTGGATATGTGTATCTTATGAAACACAAGTCTGAAGCCTTTGATAAATTTAAAGAGTATCAAAGTATGGTCGAGAAATAAACTGGAAAAAGTATTAAAATCCTTCGATCTGATCGAGGAGGAGAATACTTATCCAATAAATTTTTAGATCATCTTAAAGAAAATAAAATTCTCTCAGAATGGACCCCTCCCTATACACCACAGCTAAATGGTGTAGCAGAAAGGAGGAATCGCACTTTATTAGATATGGTGCGGTCCATGATGTGCCTTACAGATTTGCCAATTTCTTTCTGGAGATATGCCCTAGAAACTGCTGTCTATATCTTGAATAGAGTACCTTCAAAATCTGTACCAAGCACTCCATATGAGATATGGAGAGGAAAAAAGCCTAATCTTAAGTATCTTAAGATATGGGGCTGTCCAGCTTATGTTAAAAGAAATTTTGGACATAATCTGAGTACTAGGGTAGATAAATGCTTGTTTGTAGGTTATCCTAAAGAGAGTATAGGATACCTCTTTTACCATCCTACTGAACATAAGGTGTTTGTCAGTAAATATGCCACTTTTATGGAAAAAGAGTTTATCCTAGAAAGAGGCAGTGGAAAGAAAATTGAACTTGGAGAAGTCAAGACCTACAAATGCAAGCACAAGATGATCCTCAACCAAAAATATCCATTAATGAAGTACAAACACAAAGTACACCTCCTTTTCGAAGGTCGGATAGGGTGCGGAATGCACCTATGAGGTATGGGTTCGTTATTGAGAATAATGAAGCCCACATCATTGAGAATGATGAATCTTTGACCATACGGAAGCCATCATGAGAAGGGACTCAGACAATGGCTAGAGGCTATGAAATCCGAAATGGACTCCATGTATTCCAACCAAGTGTGGACTTTGGTTGATGCACCAGAGGGTGTGACCCCTATTGGATGCAAATGGGTCTATAAGAAAAAGATTGGAGTGGATGGCCAAGTTGAAACCTATAAAGCTAGATTAGTAGCCAAAGGTTTCAGGCAAAAATAGGGTATTGATTATGATGAAATATTTTCACCTGTTGCCATACGGATTATGCTTGCAATAGCAGCATACCATGATTATGAGATTTGACAAATGGATGTGAAGACTGCCTTCCTTAATGGTTATCTTGAGGAAGAGGTTTACATGTCTCAGCCAGAAGGGTTTGTCTCAAAAGGGAGAGAAAATCAGGTATGCAAGCTTAAGAAATCTATTTATGGATTAAAACAGGCCTCGAGGAGTTGGAACATCCGATTTGATGTTACAGTCAAAGAGTTTGGCTTTATCAAAAATGTGGATGAACCTTGTGTATACAAGAAGACTAGTGGGAGTGCCATTATCTTCTTAGTTTTATATGTGGATGACATACTTCTTATTGGGAATGATATCTCAATGTTACAATCGGTCAAGACATGGCTATCAAGTAAGTTTTCCATGAAGAATTTGGGTGAAGCATCCTATATACTAGGTATAAAGATCTATAGGGATAGATCTAAGAGGATGTTAGGCTTATCCCAATTCAGGTACATAGACTTAGTGCTAAAGAGGTTTAGCATGGATGGAAGTAAAAGAGGTTATTTACTCATGAGTCAAGGCATACATCTCTCTACAAGGATGTCTCCTAAAACACCGGAAGAGAAAAATAGAATGAGTTCTATTCCCTATGCTTCGACAGTAGGGTCGATCATGTATGCTATGCTATGTACTAGGCCTGATGTTGCCTATGCCTTAGGCATAGTTAGTAGATTTCAGGCTGATCCAGGAGAAGATCATTGGAAAGCAGTGAAAAATATTCTTAAGTACCTAAGAAGGACTAAAGATATTTTTTTAGTATATGGAGGATCTGATTTAAAACTAAAAAGTTATTCTGACTCTAGTTTCCAATCAGACCCTGATGATAGTAAGTCCACTTCAGAGTATGTCTTTACTCTTAATGGTGGAGCTGTTAGTTGGAAAAGTTCCAAGCAGCAGACTGTAGCTGACTCAACCACTGAGGTAGAATATATAGCTGCAAGTGAAGCCACCAAGGAAGCTGTCTGGATGAAGAAGTTCATCACTGAGTTGGGTGTCGTTCCTGAGATTAAGAATCCAGTACCACTTTACTGTGATAATACTGGAGCAGTTGCTCAAGCAAAGGAACCAAGGTCTCATCATAAATCCAAGCACATTCTAAGACGCTTCCATCTCATTCGTGAAATAATCGAAAGACAAGATGTTGTCATTGAACGAGTAGAAACAAAGAATAACATAGCAGACCCATTCACTAAGGCTCTACCACAGCAGCAGTTCGATCGCCATCTTGATTGTATGGGGATAAAATATAAGGGCGATTGGCTTTAGTGCAAGTGGGAGATTGAAAGGAATATGCCCTACACGCCAATCGAAATTTGTATTTTGATGGGTTTTCCTTGTAATCTTTCAGACTTATGTATTGACTCTTTAAATAATAAAAGGCATTTTCATCATATGTTGCATCTTACTTTAGTAATGATTATGATGAACTTCATAAATCAGGAAAATAGTTTAGGGTTATGATGAGATCATACCTATGAGACCTAAAATCCTAAAAATCCTGATTTAGAATATTCCTAGTCATAGGAGCATTGAGTAGGAGATCAATGTTTCGGATAGATTAGTACTTTCTATGTATGCTCGATGGAGAGGGTGGCAGATCTCATATGCCACTTGTGTGAGACACTAATACAAGGAAGTGGGTGCTCATTAGAGAATGAGTTCACTGAATTGATCCGACTTAAGAAACATCTTATGGAATTTACTTACCTGTCAAGAGATGTTTTCTTATAGTGGGAGTTGTGCATGTAATCCTTTGACCTGAGACTACCATAGAACCTTGTATACATGAATCTATATTTTTGGTTCATACTCATTCATGACTTAGTCATGTACGGGGTGTTCTAGATATGGTAGAATGTGTATGGAGGTTGTGAGTAGGTCAACATGGAATCGATCACTCCTGGTAAGAGGAAATCGCATCCTATTTGTTCTAATCAATTGATGATTCAGGAAGCCTTTGATCAAAGCAAAATAAAAATTAGAAAGAGTTTTTAATATTTTATTAATTGAATCATCATATAAGATTGAGAGACATATGAGTATGATATTGGATTTGACATCATTCCATATCCAGAGTCATATTCGGGGTGCAGGGAGATCGCAGGATCAAATTGCACGATAACTTTCCACTGAAGAATATTTTTGATATTTTCATCAAAAATTTTATATCTTCTAGGTAGACATGATACGTTGCTAGACGTCAATCTTATCTTATGGGTTTGATCGAATTAAAGAGTTTAATTCAATCACCAATTAGAAAGAGTTCTAATTGCTGAAATCATGTTAGCTCGATTGGATCTAGATCGGTTAGATTAAATTCTAATCAAATCAAATCGACTTGAACTCAGACCTATTGCTGGATAGATGTGGAACCCAATGGGTCACACACAAAGGGTATTGATCAGGGGTCTAATTGGATTAGATCATGTTTGCAAAATTGACATGCTAGCACATGTTGCAAAAAACTAGCTCCTTGTTTCGAATTGGGTTTAAAATTGATTCCAGATTGGGCTAATTAAAGCTAAATTAATTCAAATCAATTTTGGATTTGAGTTGGTTCAGTCCTTTTCTATATGTACCAAAAATTTGGATCCAGGAAACCAATTCTCCACGAGTCAAGAATTTTTCTTGTGCGTGGGTGCAGTTTTTGTGTGCAGAAACAGTTTTCGCATCCCATGAGATGGGATGCCTCATCCTCAAGCTTATCCTATGTTCCATGATGAAATAAATTTTTGGATGATTCATAGCTTTATTTTGAGCATCAAGAATTTTTTTGAAGTTAAAATTCCTTCTGGTTTAATCGTGGAAATTCATTGAAGTTGAAAATCCTGTCAGCCTGATCCATGCGCCTGACCAAGAGTCCAACTTGTGAAGGACTCTAACCCATTTGTCACGCCACTTTTTAATCTAAATTTTTTTCCACAACATTCTCATGTTAGCATCTTAATTTTTGGCCATTGGATGGATAAAATTACATTGATGGGTGGTGAAAAAAAATTATGCCATGCGAAGCTGCGTGACTCATCGAAGAATCATCGAGAAAAATGTTCCGAAGAGTCCTTCTGCATGAAGCGTCTCTTGGATTTTTTTCCGATGATTGCCATGTGTCAAAAACTTTCAGATAGGCATGACAATTCATCAGGAGGTGTGAGATTTTCTGATGGATGTGAGATGGCGCATGGAAGGGGCGCGAAAAATTCCCGAAGGCAACCCATCGCTAAGTATTTAGAAGGGGGTGCGCCGGGGGATTGGATTGATTTAGATTTTCAATTCCTCCTTTATTTCTAATATCCTCTCCCTATTGTCCAATTAGTCTCTTCCTTCTCTTGTTAGGATAAGTCCAAAAATAAAAAGAACAAGTCCAATTTTAGGACAAGAGTCTAGGAAGAGAATTAAGGAAGACAAGGAGAGAAGAAAGGTAGGGATAGGAAGGCTAGGAGAAGAGGAAGAGCGTCTTGAGGTCCTGGTGTTCAAAAAAATTCTCAGAGTGAGAATTTTGGAGGAGGAATCATCTCAAAGAGTTGGTGTCCTGATCATAGCCCTGTGTGGATCACTATTGGAGGGCGAACACTTGGGCGCCTGGTGGAGGTTCTGCCGAAATTTGGATTAAGTACTGCAGGTATTCTTCTATAACTTAAATTTAATCTTGAATTTATGTTATATATGATTGTTAATCATCAAGGAGATACTGGTTTAAGGGTTTAATATTTAGAATTTCTTTATTAAAATTTTGAAATCCATTATGTTTTCACTGTGCATGCCCATTCTGAAACCCTACAGATTCAAGGCGAGGTTAGTGGCTAAGGGATACTCCTAGAAGGAAGGCATCGACTTCAGCAAGGTCTTCTCTCCCGTCGTCAGACATACTTCCATCATAGTGTTGCTGAGCATTGTAGTAGCTCAGGATTTAGAGCTGAAGTAAATGGATGTCAAGACGGCATTCCTCCATGGGCATTTGGAGGAGAGGATTTACATGGAGCAGCCACCCAGTTTTAGGGATCCAGGATTAGAGGAAAAGGTTTGTTTGTTGCAGAAGTCACTGTATGGACTGAAGCAGTCACTGAGGCAATGGTACAAGCGGTTCGACTCCTATGTGCGCAGCATTGGACTTTTCAGGTGCGAGTTTGATCCCTGTGTTTATGTTCAGTCTCTTGAGGATGGTTCTAGGGTGTTCCTACTCTTGTATGTGGATGACATGCTTATAGCATGCAAGAGTAGGAAGGTTGTGCAGGATCTGAAGGTATCCTTATCTCGGGAGTTTGAGATGAAGGATTTGGGCCCTGCAAGGAAGATCCTAGGCATGAAGATTTTCAGAGACCGAGCCCGGAGGGTGCTGCATCTATCTCAGGGGGGCTACATATAGAAGGTCTTAGAGAGGTTCAGGATGAAGGGAGCAAAGCTGGCAGAACTGCCACTTGCCGATCACTTCAGACTCTCGAAGACCATGGCGCCACAGATTGAGGTGGAGGCTCAGGAGATGGAGACGGTCCCTTATGCTTCAGGAGTTGGGAGCTTGATGTATGCGATGGTCTGTTGTAGGCCAGACATCGCTCATGCAGTGAGTCAGGTTAGCAGGTTCATGGTGCAGCCTGGCAGGGAGCACTGGAGAGCTTTGAAGTAGATATTCAGATACCTGACGGGTTCAGTTGGAGTTGGCATCTACTACGAACAGTGAGGAGGTGCAGTGGAATACTCTGACATGTCCAGGGAGGCTCAGGGGTTGATTGGTGGTTATGTAGATGCAGACTTCAGTGGAGATGTGGATACCCGGAGGTCTACGATAGGCTTCATCTTTAGCCTGTATGGAGGTCCTATTTCTTGGAGATCGAGTCTGCAGCCTATCATGGCCCTATCCACTACAGAGGCAGAATACTTTGGGTTGACAGAAGCAGCTAAGGAGGCAATTTGGCTGAAGGGTTTGTTGACGGAGATGGGCCTTACTCAGGAGGCCATTAGAGTGCACTGTGACAGCCAGAGTGCACTCTACTAGCACAGAACTCAGTCTATCATGCAAGGACAAAGCACATTGACATTCGGTATCATCGAATCAGGGAGCTTGTGGAGATGGCGAGGTGGAGCTAGTAAAGGTACACACCAAGGAGAACCCAGCTGATGCACTTACGAAGGTACTTCCACGAGACAGCTTTCAGAGATGTGTTGAGCTGATTCGGCTGATGGACAAAGTGGAGCTGGTTGAGGCCTTGAGATACCAAGGTGGAGATTATTATGATTCAGGTGGTGTGCCCAAGGCCTAGGGACCAAGGCTAAAGCCAAGGTCCATCATTCATGAGGGCTTCATGGAGGCTCTAGGGCTAGTTGGGCCCTAGGTTGAAAGGCTGTGGGCCTTTCGGGTTCTTGAGGTCTAGGTTATGTGGGCCTCAAGAGATCAATTCTTTATGGGCCAGGTCTGAGCCCAGGATAGGTGAGATTAGGTCGAGTCATGGGTGTACATGGGCTTGGGTTAACCTAATCTTCCATAGAGTTGGTCAAGGGAGTTTTGGGTTTGGGTCACTTGACCCTGTGTTTATATATACATGCACTGTATAGGTTTGATTAAGCCAAGGAATATGAAAACCCTTTCTCCTAAGTCTCTCTCTCTCTTCTCCCTCTCTCTTCAGCTATTCTCCATGCCCCAGGAGCAAGAAACCCTAGGGTTTCTTGCCGCCAGGTCCATAGAAGGCAGGAAAAGCAGGGGAGGCGCTAGCCCCTTCCCCTTTGTGCCGCCAACCATATTGCCTCTCCTTCTCTTGCAGCCACCCAAACATCAGGTCCAGGACTTGGAATCTCTTGCTATGAGGTTGGTACAAGTTTCTCTCAGATCTGGAGTTGATCTGAGGTCGTTTGAGGCGTGGGTGAGATCTCCATCAACAGATCTATAGGAAAGGCTGCAGCAGGATAGATCTACAAGGTCTGGTTCTATCTACCTTCTTCTCTATCTAGAATATCCTGATTTAAGATCTACAAATTGGATGACCTCGGTCCAGGCCCGGTCTAGTTGGGTACTAGATCTTGAATTTTTTAGAGGTGATCTTAGAGGTGTTCTTCATCTGGAACGAAAGGCTGATGAAGAAGACAGCAACCAGGCTGATTTCGTCAAGGGCCTTCGATCGAGTCTAAAAGTCTCCAGATTTGTTCGTTGTTGGTTATGCTGCACCCAAGGTCTATGGGAGGAGCCAGAATTATGCTCCAACAAGCATAATCTGAATGGATTTGAGCATTGCCACAGGAGAAAACGTCTCGTCATAGTCTATACCATAACGTTGACGATATCTCTTGGCAACAAGACGGGCTTTATAGGTTTCCACCTTTCCGTCTGCACCTCTCTTCCTCTTGAAGACCCATTTACACCCTATGAGTTTTACTCCTTCGGGTAGATCAACCAATGTCCACACATCATTGACCTTCTTGGACTCCATTTCGGATTTCATGGCCTCTAGCCATTTCTCAGAGTCGGTCTCTGCATTGCATCCATGTAGGTGATCGGATCCTCATCGTTTTCATCAAGTTCGATAGGATCGTCATCCCAAATCAAGAAACCATAGTATCTGTTCAGTTGACGTGGTACTCTACCAGATCGCCTTAAGGGTGCTTGAACAATGGGCTCTGGATCTGATCTAATCAAATCCAGTTCAGGTTCAGCAACTTGTGTCGGTTTTTCTATCTGTCGAACTTCGTCAAGTTCGACCTTAGAGGCAACAGTCCCTTCACCAAGAAACTTCTTTTCCAAAAAGATTGCCTTAAGGCTGACAAATATTTTTTGCTCATCAGCTAGGTAGAAGTAATACCCTTTGGTCTCTTTTGGGTACCCTATAAAATTATACTTGTCAGACCTAGGTCCAAGCTTGTCCGTAATTAAACGTTTAACATAAGTCGGACACCCCCAAACCCTAAGGTGCGAGAGTACTGGCTTACGTCCTATCCATATCTCATATGGCATTTTGGTTACAGACTTACTAGAAACTCTATTTAGAAGGTAACAAGCCGATTCGAGCGCATATCCCCAGAGGAAGATCGGCAGACCAGCAAACCCCATCATGGATTGAACCATGTCCAACAAGGTCCAATTCCTCCTTTCAGACACACCATTATGCTGTGGTGTTTCAGGAGGTGTCCACTGAGAGAGAATCCTATTCTCCCCAAGATATGTCAGAAAATCATTGGAAAGGTATTCACCTCCTCGATCAGATCGAAGAGTTTTAATACACTTTTCAGTTTATTTTTCTACCTCATTTCGGAATAGTTTGAACATTTCAAACGACTCCGACTTATGCTTCATTAAATAGACATACCCATACCTCGATAGGTCGTCTGTGAAGGTTATGAAGTAGAAATATCCACCTCTTGCACTTGAGCTCATGGGTCCACATACATCAGAATGTACCAGACCCAAGAGTTCACTGGCTCGCTCACCTTTTTCAGTAAAAGGTGACTTGGTCATTTTACCAAGAAGACATGACTCACAGGTTGGAAGTGATTCACAATCACCTACTTCAAGAATTTCTTCTTGAGCCAACCTGTTTATCCTATTCTTATTGATATGACCTAGCCTACAGTGCCAAAGATAGACTTCTGACACATTATCTATTCTAGGACGTTTACCGGAGGTTTGTGTAGGAACCAGATCTAGGGTTTCAGGGTTAGATCTTGAAACTTTTTCAAGATCATACAACGGAAGACTAAAATAAATCAAAATTTATTTTCTAAAACTAGAGAATCCCTAGATCTAAGATCCCATTATATGATTATTACATAGCATTAAATCAGAAATTAAAGTATATAAATATAGAATGAACTACATGTTGATCATATCAACATGTTTCTATACCACATCTAATGTATGTATTAAACAATAGATCAGATCTATTACCTTGCAAGTTAGATGCTCTAACCTCGCTGATCCGAGCTTAAGGATGATGTTGCAAGCCGCATACGCATCCGGCCTCTAGGAGTCGTCCACACGAGCCCACGAATCTCGATCAGAAGTCCTGCTTCAGGAAATCAGCATAGTATGCTAGTACTGCGCTGATCCTTCTTTGATGGTTGATCAGGTGCCTCCTTCTTCTTGATTTGGACTCTTCCAAAGATGGAAAGTGAAAGGAGGAGTTTCAAATCTGAGATGCTCTCAGAAAACTCAAGATAGAGGGAGGAAAGATATGAAAACAAAAAACCCTAGAAGAAGACCCTCTTCTTCTTCACGTTTTTCTCTCTAGACACCCTAACTTGCATCTTTTATATCTCCACGACCCAAAGGTTTTTCTCTCTGATTTTTGGATGGCGCAAAGGTCTCTCAAATCTATATCTTCTTGTAAAATTTTATAAAGAAACTTATTTTATATAGAGAGATATGATAGAGTCCTTGTCTAGGTCAAATACCTAGTCAAGGCTTATCCAAACATGGCAAGTTAAGGGGCGCCCAACTCTTGAGCACCTCCTCCATATTTTTGTACATGGATCACTAGAAAAAGGTGCACAATGTATTCCCTAAAAGCCACAAAAATTCCAAAAAAAAATTTAAATAAATTCGGTGCAAAATTGAAAGAGTTTTGGATTTCTAAAACTCTATCTCATAGAATTTGAAATCCAAACTTATTCCTTTTTGATTTGATCCAAACCACCTTCCATGTAAGAAAGAAGAGAGAAAACCTTTTGTGAACGTGGGAGAGACCTGGGAGAGGGCTTTTGTCACACAAAATAAGTGGAGATTAGTGTTGAATAAGAGAGAGAGCGTGGGGAAGGCTTATGTGGCGCAAGGTGGAATCCTAGTCTTACTAGGATTCTATCTTATGACTTGTTTTAATTTGGTTTCCCAAATCAAATCAAACCAAAATTAGATCAACCTAATTAAAATAGATCTTAACCCAATTAAATAACTAATTTAATCAGATTAAATTAGATTTAAATCTGATTTAATTTTCTAATCAAATTAGAAATTAGATTGACTCAAGTCCTAGTTGAACTAGGACTAGTTTTTCCTTGCACTTGGCTTATCCAATAAACCAATTGAACTTGATCCAATCAAGTCTAAAATAAATCTAATTAAATTATATTTAATTAAACTTAATCTCAGCCCATTGGCTTAATCAAATTAAGCCAATTAGCAATTAAATTGCTAATCGATCCTCCTGCAATACTTGCACTGGGTTAATGTCAATCATATTGATCATTTAACCCTAGAACGATTCTTAATCGTTGATCAACCATCCGATCGGATCATGAACTCTAATGTGTGTGACCTCATAGGTCCGAACCTAAGCCGGTAGCATAGGAATAAATTTTTGTACCAATCAAAGTGACCATCTAGCAATGGTACCCGACGATCGGATAGGTCGAATGTGTAGAACAACATCCTTAGAACCCATGTGGATATAGTTTTCATATAATTCATCCCCTTGACCAAAATGATCATAGGACACTTCAGAGTTCAACTGTCAACTCTGATCAGGTTGTCCATATTGTATTTCAAAATATCAAATCCATTTGATGGATTACCCTGGCCAAGGTTTTGCTAAATTGAAATACAGCGACTCATTCTTCTCCAACTCTTGGAGTGGTCAATCCCATCTCGATCACACTCTGACTTCACAAGTCCTTGATTGTGCCTAGAAGCCTTCCATCCCTGAATTAGAAATTCAGTTAGTCCGGTACCAAAGCACAGTGAGTTGCTTGCAAGTCACTGAGGCGATCTCAAGTCTAAGGGATACTTATACCTATATCCCATCAGAGACATTCTCGACAGCAGAATACTCTAGAGTTGGTCACATTCAATGATGATGTACCCTTATATCTCACCTGTAAGCCATACCAGTGTCTCCACACTCCTTGGTTAAGAGGACAACCAACCCATATGGCCTACAGCGACCTATGCTCGATAGAAGCTGTCGTCCTTATTAACAGCTTATCATTTGGTCGTGAACAGTTTTAACTACTAATCGATAAATTCTCTCTTTATCGAACTTAAATAGTCCTAAGGACTTCATCATAACAACGGAGTTCATTAGAAGATGAAAGCTTATGATGAAGATGCCAAATATATTTTATTTATTAACAAATCAATTACAATATTTGGTTGCTCAACCGTCAACAGCTTGACGATTGGCTTTTTGGGACACATTTCCCAACAACTCCCACTTATCCTAAAGCCACTCGGCACAGTATCTAATACCCATCTTCAACTTGTGGTTGTCGAACTCCTTTATCGCCAGGGCTTTAGTGAAGGGGTCGGCTAGGTTCTCCTTTCCGTCGATCTTCTGAAGGTCGACGTCACCTCGATCCACGATCTCTCAGACCAGATGGTAGCGGCGCAAGATGTGCTTCGTCCGCTGATGTGCTTTGGGTTCCTTCACCTGAGCTATGGCACTAGTGCTGTCGCAGTAGAGCAGGACTGGACCATCAAGGGAGGGTGCTACTCCGAGCTCGGTGATGAATTTCCTTAGCCACACAGCTTCCTTCACGGCATCCGATGCTGCGATGTACTCCACTTCACAAACAGAGTCTGCCACAGTATGCTGCTCGGAACTCTTCTAGCAGATGGCTCCACCATTCAGAGTAAAGATATAATCCGACATGCTCCAGCTATCATCATGGTCAGATTGGAAGCTGGAGTCTGTGAACCCCACAAGTTTCAGATCTGACTCGCCATAAACCAACCATTGGTCCTTAGTATTTCTCAAATACTTAAGGATAGCTTTAACCACTTTCCAGTGATTTTCTCCAGGATCAGATTGGTATCTACTCACTACTCCTAGTGAGTATGCCACATCTGGTCTTGTACATGTCATGGCATACATGATAGATCCCACGGCTGAAGCATATGGGACTCTACTCATACGCTCTCTCTCTTCAAGAGTTGTCGGACAATCCTTCTTAGAGAGAGAAATTTTATGGCCTATCGGTAGATAGCCCTTCTTGGAATTCTCCATGCTGAACCTCTTCAGCACAGTGTCTATGTACATGGACTGGGATAACCCAAGCATCCTTTTAGATCTATCCCTATAGATCTGCATCCCTAGGATGTAGGATGCTTCACCCAAGTCCTTCATGGAGAACTGTGATGACAAACAAACTTTTATTCCCCGTAGTCTGGGGATGTCAATCCCGATTAAGAGAATATCATCCATGTACAAGACAAAGAATACCACAACTGGACCATTTGCCCATTTATAGATGCAGGACTCTGCTCCATTCTTAATGAAGCCATACGTTTTGATCACCTTATCAAAATGCATGTTCCAACTCCGAGAAGCTTGCTTCAATCCATAAATGGATCTCTGAAGCTTGCACACCTTGGACTCATCTATGGATGTAAACCCCTCAGGTTGTATCATATACACCTCTTCGATCAGCTCTCCATTCAGAAAAGCTGTCTTTACATCCATCTGCCAGATCTCATAATCCAGATGGACAGCTATTGCAAGCATTATCCAAATGGATTTGAGCATTGCCACAGGGAAAAACATCTCGTCATAGTCAATACCATAACGTTAACGATACCCCTTGGCGATCAGACGGGCTTTATAGGTCTCCACCTTTCCGTCTGTGCCCCTCTTCCTTTTGAAGACCCATTTACACCTAATGGGTTTAACCCCTTCAGATGGGTCAACCAATGTCCATACATCGTTGACCTTCATGGACTCCATTTTGGATTTCATGGCTTCAAGCCATTTCTCAGAATCAGGTCTCTGCATTACATCCATATAGGTGATCAGATCCTCATTATTCTCATCAAGTTCGATGGGATCACCATCCCGGACCAAGAAACCGTAGTATCTGTCCGGCTGATGCAGTACTCTACCGGATCGCCTTAATGATGCAGGTATATTGGGCTCCGGATCTGATCTAATCATATCCGACTCAGGTTCAGCTATTGGTGTCGGTCTTTCTACCTATTGAACTTCATCAAGTTCAACCTTAGAGGCAACGGTTCCTTCACCAAGGAACTTTTCTAAAAAGATTGCCTTAAGGCTGACGAATACCTTTGTTCATCAGCATGGTAGAAAAAATATCCTTTTGTCTCTTTGGGGTATCCTATGAATGAGTATTTGTCAGACCTAGGTCCAAATTTGTCTGTGACTAATCATTTGACATAGGTCGGGCACCCCCAGACCCTAAGGTGTGAAAGTGCTGGCTTACATCTCGTCCATATCTCATATGGAGTCTTAATTACAGATTTACTTGGAACCCTATTTAACAGATAACAGGCCGATTCGAGTGCATATCCCCAGAAGGATATCGGCAAGCTAGCAAAACCCATCATGGATCGGACCATATCTAACAGAGTCCGATTCCTCCTTTCAGACACACCATTATGCTGTGGTGTTCCTGGAGGAGTCCATTGGGAGAGAATCCCATTCTCTCCTAGATATGTGAAAAATTCACTAGAAAGGTATTCTCCTCCTCGATCAGATCGAAGAGTTTTAATACTCTTTCCAGTTTATTTTTCTACTTCACTTCGGAATCGTTTGAACATTTCAAATGAATCTGACTTATGTTTCATCAGATAGACATATCCATATTGGGATAGGTCATCCGTGAAGTTATGAAGTAGAAATATCCACCTCTAGCATTGGCGCTCATGGGCCCGCATACATCAGCATGTACTAGGCCCAAGAGCTCAGTAGCTCTCTCACCTTTTTCAGAAAAAGGTGACTTGGTCATTTTACCAAGAAGACAGGACTCACAGGTTGGAAGTGATTCACAATCACTGACTTCAAAGATTTCCTCTTGAGTCAACCTGTTTATTCTATTCTTGTTTATATGACCGAGCCTATAGTGCCATAAGTAGATATCTGACACACTATCTAATCTAGGATGCTTGCTAGTAGAATAGACTCTTATCAGGCTTGATCTTTTTGATCTGGCTCTGCACTGATGTCCCAGCCTGAACTTGCACCTTCTTCACTTTCTTCTTCTTGTTCGTCTTCCCTTTCTCAAAAGGTCGAGAACCAGAAGACGAACCTCCCACTAAGTTCACCGACTCCTTGTGAAGTTGGTGATCCTTCTCAAAGTTCTGAAGCAACCCCAGTAACCCGTGGTAGTTTACTTCAGGCTTTGTCATTCTATAATGAGTGAGGAATGGGAGATAAGACTTGGGCAGTGAGTTCAGTATTGCATCTTTCCCAAGCTGCTCATGCAAGGGAAAGCCGAGCTTGCTCAATCGTTCCATCAGCTCGATCATGTACAGTACATGATCAGTGACGGAGGCACCATCCCGTATTTTGGCATTGAAGATGGCACAACTAGTCTTGTGCCTCTCTACGTCATCGGGTGTGCCAAAGGCATCCTCCAACACTTGAAGCTTGTCCTTTGGCTGAGTCGTCTCGAATATGTGACTGAACTCGTCGCTCATAGCAGCCAGCATGATACAGCGCATCATGGTCCGGTCACTGAGCCACTTCTGATAAGTATCTCTGTCTGTTCCACGTGCATTGACAGCTGGCTCCTCAGGTGCAGGATCCATTATCACATATAGGATCTGTTCATGCTCCAGGACTATCTTCAACTTTCGGTACCAGCTACCAAAGTTGGGTCCCACCAACTTATCATTGTCCAACAATGATCGGAGCGATAGGGAAGTGGCTATATTTGCACAAAGGAGAACCATAACCTAATTAGTAATTGCTTCATTAAACCTAAAGATTTGGACTTTAATCAAAAGGTTTCTCCCACTATTTTATTCGAATTGGTAGCCTCTACCTCCAACTCGAGAAATTACCCTAATTCCTTAGCGGGTACTAGAATCCACTTAGACTGCACACAAGCCCAACTTTGGTTGGTCAACCCATGTACATCTAAGGGTAGGTTCATAACCAATTATTTCTCTAAATAATTTTTAGTAATTTTAATTTTGCCCCAGAAACCTTATCAGTAGGCTTTGGCCCCCACTGTAAGGATCCGGTTAGGTCCAACCATTAACATGATCATACTTGCTGTATCTAACCAACGAATGATTAAGCCCAACTTTGGTTGGCTCACCTAACCACCATTAGAGAGACACTTCCAAGTCGTCATATGATGAGTGATAATTCCATTAGTCAACAAGCACCAGGCCTTTGGGTCTGCAATGATTATTGAGTTAATGGACTCATTATCAAACACCTTAATGGGAGGCTATGACTCAGTTATCTCCATAACTTTGTCATTTTAAGGACCTAATAATTTTAGAGGATTTAAATAATTTAGAGGATGAGGTCAGATGAACCAGCTTATCATGATCCTCCCACTGGCTTCACCAAGTCAGCTTAAGGGAGACCATTAAAAGGGCTGGTCTAGGAGCACCTAAATCAGTCACACTGATTTAACTAGCTGACATGGGTCAGCTCGAATAGTCAAGTGATCCGATGCAAATTTAACAATGTATACCCTAAATGCCATGAAAATTTTAAAAAAAATTTGGATAAATTCGATGCAAAATTGAAAGAGTTTTGGATTTCTAAAACTCTATCTCATAGAATTCGAAATCCAAACTTATTCCTTTTAGATTTGATCCAAACCACCTTCCATGTAAGAAAGAAGAGAGGAGACCTTTTGTGAATGTGGGAGAGATCTGGGAGAGGGCTTTTGTCACATAAAATAAGTGGAGATTGGCATTGAATAAGAGAGAGGGCATGGAGAAGGATTATGTGGCGCAAGGTGGAATCCTAGTCTTACTAGGATTCTGTCTTATGACTTGTTTTAATTTGGTTTTCCAAATCAAATCAAATCAAAATTAGATCAACCCAATTAAAATAGGTCTTTACCCAATTAAGAATCTAATTTAATCAGATTAAATTATATTTAAATCTGATTTAATTTTCTAATCAAATTAGAAATTAGATTGACCCAAGTCCTAGTTGAACTAGGACTAGTTTTTTCCTTGCACTTGGCTTATCCAATAAACCAATTGGACTTGATCCAATCAAGCCCAAACCAAATCTAATTAAATCATATTTAATTAGACTTAATCTCAGCCCATTGGCTTAATCAAATTAAGCCAATCAGCAATCAAATTGCTAATAGATCCTCCTGCAACACTTGCACTGGGTTAAATGTCAATCGTATTGATCATTTAACCCAAGAACGATTCTTAATCATTGATCAACCGTCTGATCGGATCATGAACTCTAATGTGTGTGACCTCATAGGTCCAAACCTAAGCCGGTAGCATAGGAACAAATTCCTATACCAATCGAAGTGACCATCTAGCAATGGTACCCGACGATCGGATAGGTCGAATGTGTAGAACAATATCCTTAGAACCCATGCGGATATAGTTTTCATATAATTCATCCCCTTGACCAAAATGATCATAGGACACCCCAGAGTTTAACTGTCAACTCTGATCAGGTTGTCCACATTGTATTTCAAAATATCAAATCCATCTGATGGATTACCCTGGCCAAGGTTTTGCTAAATTGAAATACCGCGACTCATTCTTCTCCAACTCTTGGAGTGGTCAATCCCATCTCGATCACACTCTGACTTCGCAAGTACTTGACTGTGCCCAAAAACCTTCCGTCCCTGAATTAGAAATTCAGTTAGTCCAGTACCAAAGCACAGTGAGTTGCTTACAAGTCACTGAGGCGATCTCAGGTCTAAGGGATACTTATACCTATATCCCATCAAAGACATTCTCGATAGCAGAATACTCTAGAGTTAGTCACGTTCAATGATGATGTACCCTTACATCTCACCTGTATGCCATACCAGTGTCTCCACACTCCTTGGTTAAGAGGTCAACCAACCCATATGGCCTACAGCGACCTATGCTCGATAGAAGCTGTTGTCCTTATTAACAGCCTATCATTTGGTCGTGAACAGTTTTAAGGACTAATCGATAAATCCTCTCTTTATCGAATCTAAATGTCCTAAGGACTTCATCATAACAACGGAGTTCATTAGAAGATGAAAGCTTATGATGAAGATGCCAAATATATTTTATTTATTAACAAATCAATTACAATACTTGGTTGCTCAACCGTCAACAGCTTGACGATTGGCTTTTTGGGACACATTTCCCAACAACTCCCACTTGTCCTAAAGCCACTCGGCACAGTATCTAATACCCATCTTCGACTTGTGGTTGTCGAACTCCTTTATTGCCAGGGCTTTAGTGAAGGGGTCGGCTAGGTTCTCCTTTCCGTCGATCTTCTGAAGGTCGACGTCACCTCGATCCACGATCTCTCGGACCAAGTGGAAGCGGCACAAGATGTGCTTCGTCCGTTGATGTGCTTTGGGTTCCTTCACCTGAGCTATGGCACCAGTGCTATCGCAGTAGAGCAGGACTGGACCATCGAGGGAGGGTGCTACTCCGAGCTCATTGATGAATTTCCTCAGCCACACAGCTTCCTTCGCGGCATCCGATGCTGTGATGTACTCTGCTTCACAAACAGAGTCTGCCACAGTATGCTGCTTGGAACTCTTCCAGCAGATGGCTCTACCATTCAGAGTAAAGATATAACCCGACACGCTCCTGTTGTCATCATGGTCAGATTGAAAGCTAGAGTCTGTGAACCCCACATGTTTCAGATCTGACTCGCCATAAATCAACCATTGGTTCTTAGTATTTCTTAAATACTTAAGGATGGCTTTAACCACTTTCCAGTGATTTTCTCCAGGATCAGATTGGTATCTACTCACTACTCCTAGTGAGTATGTCACATCTGGTCTTGTACATGTCATGGCGTACATGATAGATCCCACGCTGAAGCATATGGGACTCTACTCATACGCTCTCTCTCTTCAGGAGTTGTCGGACAATCCTTCTTAGAGAGAGAAATTCTTTGGCCTATCGGTAGATAGCCCTTCTTGGAATTCTCCATGCTGAACCTCTTCAGCACGGTGTCAATATACATGGACTGGGATAACCCAAGCATCCTTTTAGATCTATCCCTATAGATCTTCATCCCTAGGATGTAGGATGCTTCACCCAAGTCCTTCATGGAGAACTGTGATGACAACCAAACTTTTATTCCCTATAGTGCGGGGATGTCATTCCCGATTAAGAGAATGTCATCCACGTACAAGATAAGGAATACCACAACTGGACCATTTGCCCATTTATAGATGCAGGGCTCTTCTCCATTCTTAATGAAGCCATACGTTTTGATCACCTTATCAAAATGCATGTTCCAACTCCGAGAAGCTTGCTTCAATCCATAAATGGATCTCTGAAGCTTGCACACTTTGGACTCATCTGTGGATGTAAACCCCTCAGGTTGTATCATATACACCTCTTCGGTCAGCTCTCCATTCAGGAAAGCTGTCTTTACATCCATCTGTCAGATCTCATAATCTAGATGTGCAGCTATTGCAAGCATTATCCGAATAGATTTGAGCATTGCCACAGGAGAAAACGTCTCGTCATAGTCAATACCATAACATTGACGACACCCCTTGGCATCTAGATGGGCTTTATAGGTCTCCACCTTTCCGTCTACGCCCCTCTTCCTTTTGAAGACCCATTTACACCCAATGGGTTTAACCCCTTCAGGTGGGTCAACCAATGTCCATACATTGTTGACCTTCATGGACTCCATTTTGGATTTCATGGCTTCAAGCCATTTCTCGAAATCAGGTCTCTGCATTGCATCCATATAGGTGATCGGATCCTCATTATTCTCATCAAGTTCGATGGAATTACTGTCTCGGATGAAGAAATCGTAGTATCTGTCCGACTGACGCGGTACTCTACCGGATCACCTTAATGATGCAGGTACATTGGGCTTCGGATCTGATCTAATCATATCCGACTCAGGTTCAGCTATTGGTGTCGGTCCTTCTACCTGTTGAACTTCATCAAGTTCAACCTTAGAGGCAATGGTTCCTTCACCAAGGAACTCCTTTTCTAAAAAGATTGCCTTAAGAATGATGAACACCTTTTGTTCATCAGCATGGTAGAAAAAATATCCTTTTGTCTCTTTGGGGTACCCTATGAATGAGCATTTGTCAGACCTAGGTCCAAGTTTGTTTGTGACTAATCGTTTGACATAGGCCGGGCACCCCCAGACCCTAAGGTGTGAAAGTGCTGGCTTACGTCCCGTCCATATCTCATATGAAGTCTTAATTACAGACTTACTTGGAACCCTATTTAATAGATAACAGGTCGATTCGAGTGTATATCCCCAGAAGGATATCGGCAAGCTAGCAAAACCCATCATGAATCGGACCATGTCTAACAGAGTCCGATTCCTCCTTTCAGACACACCATTATGCTGTGGTGTTCTTGGAGGAGTCCATTGGGAGATAATCCCATTCTCTCCTAGATATGTGAGAAACTCATTAGAAAGGTATTCTCCTCCTCGATCAGATCGAAGAGTTTTAATACTCTTCTCAGTTTGTTTTTCTACTTCACTTCGGAATCGTTTGAACATTTCAAATGAATCTGACTTATGTTTCATCAGATAGACATATCCATATCGGGATAGGTCATCCGTGAAAGTTATGAAGTAGAAATATCCACCTCTAGCACTGGTGCTTATGGGCCCGCATACATCAGTATGTACTAGACCCAAGAGCTCAGTAGCTCTCTCACCTTTCTCAGTACAAGGTGACTTGGTCATTTTACCAAGAAGACAGGACTCACAGGTTGGAAGTGATTCACAATCACTGACTTCGAAGATTTCCTCTTGAGTCAACCTGTTTATTCTGTTCTTGTTTATATGACCTAGCCTACAGTGCCATAAGTAGATATCTGACATACTATCTAATCTAGGGTGCTTGCCAGTAGAATAGACTCTTATCGGGCTTGATCTTTCTGGTCTGACTCTGCACTGATGTCCCAGCCTGAACTTGCACCTTCTTCACTTTCTTCTTTTGTTCTTCTTTCCTTTCTCAAAGGGTCGAGAACCAGAAGACGAACCTCCTACTAAGTTCACCGACTCCTTATGAAGTTAGTGATCCTTCTCAAAGTTCTGAAGCAACCCCAGTAACCCATGGTAGTTTACTTCAGGCTTTGTCATTCTATAATGAGTGAGGAATGGGAGATAAGACTTGGGCAGCGAGTTCAGTATTGCATCTTTCCCAAGCTGCTCATGCAAGGGAAAGCCGAGCTTGCTCAATCATTCCATCAGCATGATCATGTACAATACATGATCAGTGATAGAGGCACCATCCCGTATTTTGGCGTTGAAGATGGCACAACTAGTCTTGTGCCTCTCCACGTCATCGGGTGTGCCAAAGGCATCCTCCAACACTTGAAGCATGTCCTTTGGCTGAGCCATCTCGAATCTGCAACTGAACTCGTCACTCATAGCAGCCAGCATGATACAGCGCACCGTGGTCCGGTCACTGAGCCACTTCTGGTAAGTGTCTCTGATTGTTCAACATGCATTGACAGCTGGCTCCTCAGGTGCAGGATCCATTATCACATATAGGATCCGTTCATGCTCCAGGACTATCTTCAACTTTCGGTACCAGCTATCGAAGTTGGGTCCCACCAACTTATCATTGTCCAACAGTGATCGGAGCGATAGGGAAGTGGCCATATTTGCACAAAGGAGAACCATAACCTAATTAGTAATTGATTCATTAAACCTAAAGATTTAGACTTTAATCAAAAGGTTTCTCCCACTATTTTATTCGAATTGGTAGCCTCTACCTCCAACTCGAGGAATTACCCTAATTCCTTAGCGGGTACTAGAATTCACTTAGACTGCACACAAGCCCAACTTTGGTTGGTCAACCCATGTACATCTAAGGGTTGGTTCATAACCAATTGTTTCTCTAAATAATTTCTAGTAATTTTAATTTTGCCCCAGAAACCTAATCAGTAGGCTTTGGTCTCTACTGTAAGGATCCGGTTAGGTCCAACCATTAACATGATCATACTTGGTGTATCTAATCAACGAATGATTAAGCCCAACTTTGGTTGGCTCACCTAACCACCATTAGAGAGATACTTCCAAATCATCATATGATGAGTGATAATTCCATTAGTCAACAAGCACCAGGCCTTTGGGTCTGCAATGATTATTGAGTTAATGGACTCATTATCAAACATCTTAATGGGAGGCTATGACTCAGTTATCTCCATAACTTTATCATTTTAGGGACCTAATAATTTTAGAGGATTTAAATAATATAGAGGATGAAGTCAGATGAACCAGCTTATCATGATCCTCCCACTGGCTTCACCAAGTCAGCTTAAGGGAGACCAGGGCTGGTCTAAAGCACCTAAATCAGCCACACTGATTTACCTAGCTGACATGGGTCAGCTCGAATAGTCAAGTGATCCGATCAAAACATAATTTCACCAAGAGGCCAGGTAAGTTCGATCAGTGGGAGGATCTGCCAAAGCTTGCCTTAGACACCATCAGAAATGGCCAGGTAAGCGGGCTCCCAATTAAAAACCACCGGTCTAGTTTACCTTAGACACCAACTGGTTTAATTAGTTTCGATTAGATCAACCTAACAATTCGTGCTAGACCGCTTAGCCAAGAATCAAGTCCATTTGGTTCTCGTTAAAGACATGGACTTGACTAACTACAACTATTGTAATTGATCTAGAGAATCCTTGACCTAATCTAAGACAATAATTGATTAGATTTAGTCAATTCTCTAATTAAGTCCATCTTCAATCTAACCATAGGTCTAACCCAATTAATGGACCTAATTCCCGCTAACCCATTAACCCAATGTATTATGGTTTGTGTCTTAGGTTCTTCAATTCACAATCCTAGAACCTATTCAAACAACTTCTTAATTCTTAATTAAGTTTTGGACTGAGGGTTGGGTTTGGCTTTTCAAAAAATAATTTTTATATTTGTAAAATAATTTTATAATATGATTCTACCTACCATATTGCATGTTTGATTCATAATCAAGATGCAAGTGAAATAAACATGAAGCTACTTTAGATCTAATCTAAACAGGTTCATGTAATTGAAATAATTTTAACTTTAAATAATTTTTTTACATAAAAATTATTAACAAAGAGATTTTATTTCAGATTTAAATACCTTTTAAATCTAATAAATCATAAATTTAATCTAGATCATATCTAATAAATTTATGATTATAGATAGATCTACACGAACTAGGACAACCTTTACACTGTAAGGGGTAAACCTTACAGCAGGACAACCTTACAGTTTGTGATTGATCTAAAATTTTAATTTCAGATTTAATAATTAGATTATAAATTAGATCTAATCTAAAAAATAATCTAAGTATGTATAAATAATCATATAATAAAGAACCTAGGCTCTGATACCAATTGTAGGAACCAGATCTAGGGTTTCAGGGTTAGATCTTGAAACTTTTTCAAGATCATACAGCGGAAGACTAAAATAAATCAAAATTTATTTTTAAAATTAAAAAATCCCTAGATATAAGATCCTATTATATGATTATTACATAGTATTAAATCAAAAATTAAAATATATAAATATAGCATGAACTACATGTTGATCATATCAACATGTTTCTATACTACATCTAATGTATGTATTAAACAATAGATTAGATCTATTACCTTGCAAGTTAGACGTTCTAACCTTGTTGATCTGGGCTTGAGGATGACGTTGCAAGCTGCACATGCATCCGGCCTCTAGGAGTCATCCACACGAGCCCACGAATCTCGATCAGAAGTCCTGCTTCAGAAAATCAGCACAGTATGCTAGTACTGCGCTGATCCTTCTTTGATGGTTGATCAGGTGCCTCCTTCTTCTTGATTTGGACTCTTCCAAAGATGGAAAGTAGAAGGAGGAGTTTCAGATCTGAGACACTCTCAGGAAACTTAAGATGGAGGGAGGAAAGATATGAAAATAAAAACCCTAGAAGAAGACCTCTTCTTCTTCACGTTTTTCTCTCTAGACACCCAAACTAGCATCTTTTATATCTCCATGACCCAAAGGTATTTCTCTTTGATTTTTAGATAAAATAAAGGTCTCTCAAATCTATAACTTCTTCTAAAATTTCACAAAGAAACTCATCTTATATAGAGAGATATGATAGAGTCATTGTCTAGGTCAAACACCTAGTCAAGTCTTATCCAAACATGGCAAGTTAAGGGACGCCCAACTCTTGAGCACCTCCTTCATATTTTTGTGAATGGATCACTAGAAAAGGGTGCACAATGTATACCATAAAACCATAAAAATTTCAAAAAAAATTTGGATAAATTCTGTGCAAAATTGAAAGAGTTTTGGATTTTTAAAACTCTATCTCATAGAATTCGAAATCCAAACTTATTCCTTTTAGATTTGATCCAAACCACCTTCCATGTAAGAAAGAAGAGAGGAGACCTTTTGTGAACGTGGGAGAGATCTGGGAGAGGGCTTTTGTCACACAAAATAAGTGGAGATTGGCATTGAATAAGAGAGAGGGCATGGAGAAGGATTATGTGGCGCAAGGTGGAATCCTAGTCTTACTAGGATTCTGTCTTATGACTTGTTTTAATTTGGTTTCCCAAACCAAATCAAATCAAAATTAGATCAACCCAATTAAAATAGGTCTTAACCCAATTAAGAATCTAATTTAATCAGATTAAATTATATTTAAATCTAATTTAATTTTTTAATCAAATTAAAAATTAGATTGACCAAGTCCTAGTTGAACTAGGACTAGTTTTTTCCTTGCACTTGGCTTATCCAATAAACCAATTGGACTTGATCCAATCAAGCCCAAACCAAATCTAATTAAATCATATTTAATTAGACTTAATCTCAGCCCATTGGCTTAATCAAATTAAGCCAATCAGCAATCGAATTGCTAATAGATCCTCCTGCAACACTTGCACTGGGTTAAATGTCAATCGTATTGATCATTTAACCCTAGAACGATTCTTAATCGTTGATCAACCATCTGATCGGATCATAAACTCTAATGTGTGTGACCGCATAGGTCCGAACTTAAGTCGGTAGCATAAGAATAAATTTCTATACCAATCGAAGTGATCATCAAGCAATGGTACCCGACGACCGGATAGGTCGAATGTGTAGAACAACATCCTTAGAACCCATGCGGATATAGTTTTATATAATTCATCCTCTTGACCAAAATGATCATAGGACACCCCAGAGTTTAACTGTCAACTCTGATCAGGTTGTCCACATTGTATTTCAAAATATCAAATCCATCTGATGGATTATCCTGGCCAAGGTTTTGCTAAATTGAAATACAGCGACTCATTCTTCTCCAACTCTTGGAGTGGTCAATCCCATCTCGATCACACTCTGACTTCGCAAGTACTTGACTGTGCCCAGAAGCCTTCCGTCCCTGAATTAGAAATTCAGTTAGTCCAGTACCAAAACACAGTGAGTTGCTTGCAAGTCACTGAGGCGATCTCAGGTCTAAGAGACACTTATACCTATATCCCATCAGAGACATTCTCGACAGCAGAATACTCTGGAGTTGGTCACGTTCAATGATGATGTATCCTTACATCTCACCTGTATGCCATACCAGTGTCTCCACACTCCTTGGTTAAGAGAACAACCAACCCATATGGCCTACAGTGACCTATGCTCGATAGAAGCTGTTGTCCTTATTAACAGCCTATCATTTGGTCGTGAACAGTTTTAAGGACTAATCGATAAATCCTCTCTTTATCGAATCTAAATAGTCCTAAGGACTTCATCATAACAATGGAGTTCATTAGAAGATGAAAGCTTATGATGAAGATGCCAAATATATTTTATTTATTAACAAATCAATTATAATACTTGATTGCTCAACCGTCAACAACTTGACGATTGGCTTTTTGGGACACATTTCCCAACAAGAGTACCACTGGTTGGGACTTTTCGATCAGGGTTACATATCGATGAATTCTGATGCCCGATTGCCCATCAGATTTGGACTCAGTATTTATGAGAGGTTTATTTAGTGATTTAATCATTAATTAACTCAATTTGATTGAGTAATTATTTTTAAATAAAGTCCAATTGAATTAGATTCATTGGGTTTGACCCGATTAGGTTAAGAGTTGACCTAATTGTCAAGATGGTTTGGTCCCTGAATTGATCAGGGGTTGGACTTAGTCAATTCCTGATTTGATTAGGATTTTATTGAGCCTAATTAAGCTTAATTAAGTTAGGTTTAAATTAGTCTAATTAGACCTAACTTATTTGGTTCAATTAGGTTGGTTTAAATAATTAAACCACCTTGACCCAATCTCCATGCGCCACCTCACTTCCATTGCACCCATTTGAATTCATGAGAAGGAACTTCTCATGAATTTTTTCCTCATGCCAAGCCCTCTCCATACCCCACTTTAATGTGCCATATAAATGGATAAGGATGATTGGTTGGCCATTCAAATTCAAAATAAAGTTTGAATTTGAATGGACAATCAATCTTTGCACCTTATCTCTTTTTTTATGCCTCATTTATTACATGAGAAAAGGTTTCTCATGAAATCACTCCATGCACAATTTAAGCCATGCCTCACACCTTTAGTGGATAAGGGATGAGTTGGTGTCCATTTGAATTCAAAATTTGATTTGAATTCAAATGTGCAATTACTCATCTTTATCCTTTCTTTTGGATAAGACGTTTGACGTTGTTATAAAAGGAGGAGAAGAGTGGGGCATGCAAGAAGAAGATTTTTGGAGAAAAATTTTGGGGCATGAGAAGTCTTGTGCATGAGAAAGAAGTCCATATCCTTCCAAGAGAAAAAGAAATAAAAGAAAGAAAAGTGGGTGCAAGGTTTTCGGTGAGTTTCCTAGAGTTTTAGCCTGGGGTTCGAGAAGTGAGAAAGTGAGCTACGAGTGTCGTGAGCCCACAAAATCTCAGGAAGATCTTCAACATCCTCTCAAGCACGTCTGTTGATGATTCAGAGCATCCAAAGAATCAACAGACATCAATCGAAGGAGTTCGACCAGCATCGACCGTCAAAAGGGTCTACAACGAGCTAGCACTCGTGAGGAGTCGATCAGATCGAAAGCTTCATGTGGATGATCTACAGAGGCTAGACATGCTGTGTGGCTATATCGTGATGATCAGACTCTCCCAACAGTGATCAGATTGCGGCGATCTACTACCCGCACAAAGATATTGTGTTCTGAACACATTACAAAAGTGCTTACTGTTCAAATTCGAATTTCAAATTTAAATGCATGCATGCTATATATCATATTTAGATCCTAGTGTAGGATAAATTTTTATTAATTAATTAGATTAATTAATAATTTCTACTGTAAAATAGTAATTTTGAAAAAGTTTTAAAATTATCATTTTATCCCTGCACTGATTTTTCCCCACAAATGGTATCAGAGTGGGTTCTTAGATATGATATATATATTTGCATGCATAGATTAAGTTATAATCTAAAAGTTTAAATTTGAAATTCAAAATTTAAAATTTGAATTTTGAAAGTTGTTCGAAATTTAAAATTCAAAAATTTGAAATTCAAAATTTAAAATTTGAATTTTAAAATTTGAAATTAGAAATTCAAAAATTCAAAAATTTGAAATTCAAAATTTGAAATTTAAAATTTGAAATTTGATTGAAATTTAAATTTGAAATTCAAAATTTAAAATTCAAAATTTAAAATTCAAAATTTAAAATTCATAAATTTGAAATTTGAAATTTGAAATTTGTTTGAAATTTGAAATTCAAAATTTAAAATTTAAAATTTAAAATTCATAAATTTGAAATTTGAAATTTGAAATTTGTTTGAAATTTGAAATTTAAAATTTAAATTTTGAAATTGGTATATTTAGATATACTTGATCCAAGTAGCAAGTAATCGAATTGGGTTGGTTGCCATGGCCGTCCGGTCATAGGAGAAAGCAGGGTTTAAAGGCCCTCTCCTTCCATTCGATGGGGTCTCCTATGGCAGTAGGGGTACCACTGCAATTATATCCCATGCAGATGAAGCAGCGAAAGAAATTAATTGTAAAGGTACAATTATGAAATTTATCATGAATGTGTTAGATTAGATCTAAAAGAATATTCATGATTTATTTTGATTGAGTTATTTTTTGTTATGTAATTAGCAATAGGATTGCTATTTATGAAATGTGCTGATCTATTTGTGAAATGAGTCAACATATTTGGTGAACAGAAAATAAAACCTTTCAAATTTGAAAATTATTTTCGAAATGCCAAACCCTGATCCATCAGCCTAAATACTTAATTAAAAGAATTAAGTATTGTCTAGTAGGTCTAGAATTGTGAATTAAGATCTAAGACAATTGCATAAACTTGTGGGTCAATAGGTTAGATGGATTAGGTCCATAATTGGGTTAGACCTAAGGTTAGCTTAAAGAAATGGACTAAATTAGAGTAATTGATCAAATTTAATCAAAAGTTGAATTAGATTAGGTCAAGGATACTCTAGACTCAATTCCAATAGTTGTAGTTGAATGGGTCCATGTCTTTAACTAGACCAAGATGGACTTAATTCATGGCTACGCAGTGGAACCCTATTTACTAAGTTGATCAAATTAAAACTAATGAACCGGTTGGTGTCTAAGGTAAGTTTGGCAGTTTGACTAGTGATTTTTAAGCGGGAGCTACTAGCAGTGATTTGATCTTTGACGAGTTAATGGCTTATCCCCACCACTGATCTCACTTACCTGGCCAACCTGGTGAATTAGGTTTTGATTAGATCACTTGGTGATTAGGGCTCACCCATGTCATTAGGTAAATCAGTTTGACTGATTTAGGTGCTCCTAATGCCAGCTTTAATTAAATTCTTTTTAATCTGACTTGGTGAAGTCAGTGGGAGGATTGAAATTGACTGAATATTTTCTTCTCATCTATCCTTTAATAAAATCTTAAAAAATTATTAGGTCCCTAAAAATGATTAAGTTATATTGATAACTAAGTCATAGCCTCCCATTAAGTGAGTGATAATGAATCTATTAGTTTAATAATCATTGGAGGCCCAAAGGCCTGGTGCTTATTGACTAATGGAATTTCATTCATAATATGATAATTTGGTTTGAGTCTTTCTGATGGTGATCAGGTTGGCTGACCAAAATCGAGCCTGATCATTTATTGGTCCGATTCACCAAATCAAATCATGTTAATGGTTGGACCTAACTAGATCTTTTCAGTGGAGGCCAAAGCCTACTGATTAGGTTCTGGGGCAAAATTAATTACTAAAAGTTATTTAGAGAAACAACTGGTTATGAACCTACCCATAGATGCACATGGGTTGACCAACCAAAGTTGGGCTCGTGTGTAGTCTGTGTGGATTCTAGTACCCACTAAGAAATTAAAGTAATTTCTTAAATTGGAGGTTGAGGCTACCAGTTCGTAAAAATACGGGAAAAAATTTTAGACTAAAGTCCAAGTCTTTAGTGTTTATAATTTATGTATTAATAGAGGTCTGTTTTCCTTTATGCTGCTATGGCCGCTACCCTGTCCCTCCGGTCATTATTAGATAATAACAAGCTCATGGGACCTAATTTCGATAGCTGGTATCGAAAATTAAAAATTGTCCTTGAGCATGAGTGGATCCTTTATGTAGTAACGGATCCGGCACCTGAGGAGCCAGCCCCGAACATTAGAGGGACGGTCCGAGATACTTATCAGAAGTGGTTCAACGACCGCACCACCATTTGGTGCATTATGCTGGCGGCAATGAATGATGAGTTCAGCTGCAGGTTCGAGAACGCCCAGCCACAGGAGATGCTTCAAATATTGAACGACTCCTTTGGCACGCCTGACGATGTTGAAAGGCATAAAACTAGTTGTGCCATTTTCAATGCTCGGATGAGGGATGGAGCCTCAGTCACTGATCATGTACTGTACATGATCGAAATGATTGAGCACCTAAGTAAACTGGGCTTTCCCCTACACGAGCAGCTCGGTAAGGATGCGATCCTTAATTTATTGTTCAAGTCCTTCCTCCCCTTCCTTACCCATTTTTGGATGACAAAGCCTACAGTAAACTACCACGGCTTGTTGGGGTTGCTGCAGAACTTTGAGAAGGATCTCCAGCTCCATAAGGAGTCGGTGAATGTTGTGGGAGGGTCTTCTTCTGATCGTCGACCCTTTAAGAAAGGGAAGAAGAAGAACAAGAAGAAGAAGAATAAGAAGGTGCAGCTGCATGTTGGGACGTCTGCATAGGGTCAGACCAAGAAGCGCAAGCCTGACCAAAACTAGGCAGAGTGCTTCTTTTGCAAGAAGCAGGGGCATTGGAAGAGGAACTGTCCTCTATACATTGCCTCCCTGGACCTGAACAGGCCGAAAAAGCAAGGTACTTATATGCTAACACCTTGCAACTTTTCCATTTGTGATACTACTGCCTGGATATTGGATACCGAAAGCCCTTATCATATTTGCAATTCAATGCAGGGTCTGCAGGTCAGTAGGAGATTTGATGAAGATGAAAGATTCCTGAACGTTGGAGATGAAAGTAAAGTTCTAGTTCTAGTATTATAAATCATGAACCTTGTAATCAATTCTCAAAACATAATTCTAAGTGAATGTCACTATTGTCCAAGCTTTTTATTAAATATTATTTTTGTAGGCCTTTTGGCCATGAACGGTTATCAATTTTTAATAAAAGAAAATATTTGCAATATCATTTTGAATAGTGTTACAATGTTTGTTGGACAACTTAATAATAGAATTTACTTTCTATTACAACCTGTTAATGTGGTTCAAACCTTCGATAAATGCCCTAGAATAGATAATGTGTCAGAAGTCTACCTTTGGCAATGTAGGCTAGGTCATATAAAAAAGAACATGATAAACAGGTTGGCTCAAGAAGGAATTCTTGAAGTAGGTAATTTTGAATCACTTCCAACCTGTGAGTCCTGTCTTCTTGGTAAAATGACCAAATCACCTTTTACTGAAAAAGATGAGTGAGCCAGCGAACTCTTGAGTCTGGTACATTCTGATGTATGTGGACCCATGAGCTCAAGTGCAAGAGGTGGATATTTCTACTTCATAACCTTCACAGATGACCTATCGAGGTATGGGTATGTCTATTTAATGAAGCATAAGTCGGAGTCATTTGAAATGTTCAAACTATTTCGAAATAAGGTAGAAAAATAAACTGAAAAGTGTATTAAAACTCTTCGATCTGATCGAGGAGGTGAATACCTTTCCAATGATTTTCTGACATATCTTGGGGAGAATGGGATTCTCTCTCAGTGGACACCTCCTGGAACACCACAGCATAATGGTGTGTCTGAAAGGAGGAATCGAACCTTGTTGGACATGGTTCGATCCATGATGGGGTTTGCTGGTCTGCCGATCTTCCTTTGGGGATATGCGCTCGAATCAGCTTGTTACCTTCTAAATAGGGTTCCGAGTAAGTCTGTAACCAAAACGCCATATCAGATATGGATAGGACGTAAGCCAGTACTCTCGCACCTTAGGGTTTGGGGGTGTCGGCTTATGTTAAACGTTTAATTACGGATAAGCTAGGACCTAGGTCTGACAAGTATAATTTTATAGGGTACCCAAAAGAGACCAAAGGATATTACTTCTACCTAGCTGATGAGCAAAAAGTATTTCTCAGCCTTAAGGCAATCTTTTTGAAAAAGGAGTTCCTTGGTGAAGGGACTGTTGCCTCTAAGATCGAACTTGACGAAGTTCGGCAGGTGAAAAAATCGACACAAGTTGCTGAACCTGAACTGGATTCGGTTAGATCAGATCCAAAGCCCATTGTTCAAGTACCCTTAAGACGATCTGGTAGAGTACCACGTCAACCGGACAGATACTGTGGTTTCTTGGTTCAAGATGGCGATCCTATCGAACTTGATGAAAATGATGAGAATCCGATCACCTACATGGATGCAATGCAGAGACCCGACTCTGAGAAATGGTTGGAGGCCATGAAATCTGAAATGGAGTCCATGAAGGTCAACATTGTGTGGACATTGGTTGACCCACCCAAAGGAGTAAAACCCATAGGGTGTAAGTGGGTCTTCAAGAGGAAGAGAGGCACAGACGGAAAGGTGGAAACCTATAAAGCCCGTCTGGTTGCCAAGGGATATCGTCAATGTTATGGTATAGACTATGACGAGACATTTTCTCCTATGGTAATGCTTAAATCCATTCGGATTATGCTTGCGATAGCTGCCCATCTGGACTATGAAATCTGACAGATGGATGTGAAGACAGCTTTTCTAAATAGAGAGCTGGACGAAGAGGTGTATATGATACAACCTGAAGGATTCACATCCACAGATGAGTCTAAGGTGTGCAGACTACAGAGGTCCATTTATGGACTTAAGCAGGCATCTCAGAGTTGGAACATACATTTTGATAGGACGATCAAGACGTATGGCTTCGTTAAGAATGGAAAAGAGCCCTGCATTTATAAGTGGGCTAATGGTCCAGTAGTAGTATTTCTTGTATTGTATGTGGATGACATTCTCTTAATCGGGAATGATGTCCCTGTATTACAGGGAATAATGATTTGGCTGTCGTCACAGCTCTCCATGAAGGATCTGAGAGAAGCTTCCTACATCCTAGGGATGAGGATCTATAGGGATAGATCTAAAAGGTTGCTTGGTTTATCTCAGTCCACGTACATTGATACTATGCTGAAGAGGTTCAGCATGGAGAATTTCAAGAAAGGCTATCTTCCGATAGGCCATGGAATTTCTCTCTAAAAGAGGGATTGTCTGACAACACCTCAAGAGAGAGAGCGTATGAGTAGGATTCCATATGCTTCGGCAGTGGAATCTATCATGTCGCCATGACATGTACACGACCAGATGTGGCTTACTCACTAGGAGTAGTGAGTAGATACCAATCTGATCTAGGGGAGAATCACTGGAAGGTTGTTAAAACCATCCTGAAGTATTTAAGAAATACTAAGGACCAGTGGCTTGTTTATGGTGAATCGGACTTGAGACTTATCAGGTTTACAAACTCTAGTTTCCAGTCTGATCACGATGACAGCAAAGGTGTGTCAGGATTTATTTTTACCCTTAATGGTGGGGCTATCTGCTAGAAAAGTTTCAAGCAGCACACAGTGGCTGATTCAGTTTGCGAGGCAGAGTATGTCGCTGCATCAGATGCTGCCAAAGAAGTGGTGTGGCTGAAGAAATTCATCACCGAGCTCGGAGTAGCACCCTCCCTTGTTGGTCCAGTTCTGCTCTACTGTGACAGCTCTGGAGCCATTGCTCAAGCGAAGGAGCTAAAGGCACACCAGCAGACGAAGCATATTCTGCACCGCTACCATCTTATCCGAAAAATTATGGATCGAGGTGACGTCGATCTTCAGAAGATCGACGGGAAGGAGAACCTGGCTGACCCATTCACTAAAGCCATTGCGATGAAGGAGTTTGACAACTATAAGTCGAAGATGGGTATTAGATACTGCACCGATTGGCTTTAGGCCAAGTGGGAGATTGTTGGAAATAGTATCCCAAAGCTAATCGTCAGCCTGTTGATGGATGTGCTCATTTTTGTATTTGTACATGAATTATGAATTAATAAAAATTATTTTGATATTTTTCATCATAAAATGTTTCATCTTCTAATGAACTCCTATGTTGTGGTGAAGTCCTTAGGACTATTTAGACTCGACAAAAGAGGATTTGTTGTTTAGTCCTTAAATCAGTTCGCGATCAAATGATACGTTGTTACCAAGGACGACAATGTTTATCAAGCATAGGTCATTGTGTGCTATATAGGTTGGTTGTCCTCTTAACCAATGAGTGTGGAGACACTGGTATGACATACAGATGAGATGTAAGGGTACATCTGCACTAAATCTGACCGACTCCGGAGCTATTTCTGCTGTCAAGATTTGCTCCGATGGAATATGGGTATAAATATCCCTCCGACCTGAGACCGCCACGATGACTTGCAAGCAACTCACTGCACTTAGGCACTAGACTACCTGAATTTTTAATTCAGTGACGGAAGGCTGCTGGGTGTAGTCAAGTACTTGACTTGTCGGTACATGTGTCAAGATGGGATTGACCACTCCAGTTTAGGAGCTGTGTACAGTCGTATTTTAATTTAGCAAAGCCTTGGCCAGGGTAGTCCTTGTGAGGAGTCACAAGACTGTTTGAGTTGAGCACGATTCAGATGATCTGATCAGGGTTGACAGTTTAACCCTGAGTCGTCCTAAACACAGGGGTCAAAAGGATGAATTATATAGTAACCATATTTATGTAGGTTCTGAGTGTTGCAATTGCGACTCTTCGACCTATCCGGATGTCGGGTACCATTGCTAGATGGTCACTTCGATTAGTACAGGAATTGGTTCCTGTGCTACCGGCTTAGGTTCGAACCTGCGGGGTCACACACATTAGAGGTTCCTATCTGATCTGATGGCTGATGTAGAATCCTACATGTTTGAGACTCAGTGATCGAGAATCAGGATTCTCTGATCATGAGTTTCACACATTATGGGTACCGGGGTCAAGAGTACCACTGGTTGGGACTTTTCGATCAGGGTTACATATCGATGAATTCTGATGCCCAATTGCTCATCGGATTTGGATTCAGTATTTATGAGAGGTTTAATTAGTGATTTGATCACTAATTAACTCAATTTGATTGAGTAATTATTTTTGGATCAAGTCTAATTGAATTGGATTCAGTTGGGTTTGACCCGATTAGGTTAAGAGTTGACCTAATCGTCAAGATGGTTTGGTCTCTGATTTGATCAGGGGTTGGGCTTAGTCAATTTCTGATTTGATTAGGATTTTATTGAGCCTAATTAATTTTAATTAAGTTGGATTTAAATTAGTCTAATTGGACCTAACTTATTTGATTCAATTAGGTTGGTTTAAATAATTAAACCATCTTGACCCAATCTCCATGCGCCACCTCACTTTCATTGCACCCATTTGAATTCATGAGAAGGAACTTCTTATGAATTTTTTTCTAATGCCAAGCCCTCTCCATGCCCTACTTTAATGTGCCATATGAATGGATAAGGATGATTGGTTGGCCATTCAAATTCAAAATAAAGTTTGAATTTGAATGGGCAATCAATCTTTGCACCTTATCCCTTTTTTTACGCCCCATTTATTACATGAGAAAATGTTTCTCATGAAATCACTCCATGCACAATTTAAGCCATGCCTCACACCTTTAGTGGATAAGGGATGAGTTGGTGTCCATTTGAATTCAAAATTTGATTTGAATTCAAATGTGTAATTACTCATCTTTATCCTTTCTTTTGGACAAGACGTTTGACATTGTTATAAAAGGAGGAGAAGAGTGGGGCGTGCAAGAAGAAGATTTTTGGAGAAAAATTTTGGGGTGTGAGAAGTCTTGTGCGTGAGAAAGAAGTCCATATCTTTCCAAGAGAAAAAGAAAGAAAAGAACGAAAAGAAAGAAAAGTAGGTGCAAGGTTTTCGGTGAGTTCCCTAGAGTTTTAGCCTGTGATTCGGGAAGTGAGAAAGTGAGCTACGAGTGTTGTGAGCCCACAAAATCTCAGGAAGATCTTCAACATCCTCTCAAGCATGTTTGTTGATGATCCGGAGCATCCAAAGAATCGACAGACATCGATCAAAGGAGTTCGATCAGCATCGACCGTCAAAAGGGCTCTACAACGAGCTAGCACTCATGAGGAGTCGATCAGATCGAAAGCTTCATGTGGATGATCCACAGAGACCAGACACACTGTGTGGCTGCATCACGATGATCGGACTCTTCCAACAGTGATCAGATTACGACGATCTACTATCCGCACAAAGGTATTGTGTTTTGAACACATTACAGTAAAGTGTTTACTGTTCAAATTCGAATTTCAAATTTAAATGCATGCATGCTATATATCATATTTAGATCCTAGTGTAGGATAAATTTTTATTAATTAATTAGATTAATTAATAATTTCCACTGTAAAATAATAATTTTGAAAAAATTTTAAAATTACCATTTTACCCCTGTACTGGTTTTCCCCCACACCATGAGCTTGTCATTATCTAATAATGACCGGAGCGACAGGGTAGTGGCCATAGCTGCATAAAGAAAAACTAGACCTCTATTAGTACATAAATTATAAATACTAAAGACTTGGACTTTAGTCTAAAGTTTCTCCCAATATTTTTACAAACTGGTAGCCTCAACCTCCAATTCAAGGAATTACTTTAATTCCTTAGTGGGTACTAGAATCCACACAAACTACACACGAGCCCAACTTTGGTTGGTCAACCCATGTGCATCTATGGGTAGGTTCATAACTAGTTGTTTCTCTAAACAACTTTTAGTAATTGATTTTGTCTCAGAACCTAATCAGTAGGCTTTGGCCTCCACTGAAAAGATCTGGTTAGGTCCAACCATTAACATGATTTGATTTGGTGAATCAGACCAATAAATAATCAGGCCCGACTTTGGCCGGCCAACCTGACCACCATCAGAAAGACTCAAATCAAATTATCATATTATGAATGATAATTTCATTAGTCAATAAGTACCAGGCCTTTGGGCCTCCAATGATTATTAAACTAATGGACTCATTATCACTCACTTAATGGGAAGCTATGACTTAGTTATCAATATAACTTAATCATTTTTAGGGACCTAATAATTTTTGAGGATTTTATTAAAGGATAGATGAGAAGAAAAAATCTAGCTAATTTCAATCCTCCCACTGACTTTACCAAGTCAGATTAAAAAAAAAGATTTAATTAAAGCTGGCATTAGGAGCACCTAAATCAGTCAAACTGATTTACCTAATGACATGGGTGAGCCCTAATCACCAAGTGATCTAATCAAAATCTAATTCACCAGGTTGGCCAGGTAAGTGAGATCAGTGGTGGGGATAAGCCATTAACTCGTCAGAGATCGAATTACTGTGAGTAGCTCCCGCTTAAAAACCACTGGTCAAACTGCCAAACTTACCTTAGACACCAACCGGTTTATTAGTTTTGTTGGGTATAAAATACCCCCCCACAATCGAAGTTCGAGACAGGAGTGACCCTCCAGGGATTCTACCGACTCCCGACCTTCGGCGACATCTTTTCGAACCTCTCTGGCGGCCAAGCCTCTGCAACGTTCCCAAGTTCTGCCGACGGATAAACCCCCACCAGCGTCGTCCGGATTCTTCACGACGGACGGACTCCATCCAAGTTTCCATGATGATCGACCACCTTCTAGACTTCAACTGGACTCCCACGGGAGCCGGACTTCATCCCCGACTTCAATTGCAGGAAGACTTCATCCGGACTCCCACGGGAGCCAGACTTCATCCCCGACTCCGAATGCAGGTAGACTTCATCCGAACTCCTACAGGAGTCGGACTTCATCCCCGACTCCAACTGCAGGAATACTTCATCCGGACTCCAACGGGAGTCGGACTTCGTCCCCGACTCCGAATGCAGGTAGACTTCATCCGGACTCCTACGGCAGCTGGACTTCATCTCCGACTTCAACTGCAGGAAGACTTCATCCGGACTCCCACGGGAGCCAGACTTCGTCCCTGACTCCGAATGCAGGTAGACTTCATCCGGACTCCTACGGGAGCCGGACTTCATCCCCGACTCCAACTGTAGGAATACTTCATCCGGACTCCTACGGGAGCCGGACTTCATCCCCGACTTCAACTGCAGGAATACTTCATCCGGACTCCTACAGGAGCCGGACTTCGTCCCCGACTCCAACTGCAGGAATACTTCATCCGGACTCCTACGGGAGCCGGACTTCGTCCCCAACTCAGAATGCAGGTAGACTTCATCCGGACTCCTATGGGAGCCAGACTTCGTCCCCGACTTCAACTGCAGGAAGATTTCATCCAGACTCCCATGGGAGCCAGACTTCGTCCCCGACTCGGAATGCAGGTAGACTTCATCCAGACTCCTACGGGAACCAGACTTTATCCCCGACTCCGACTGCAGGTAGACTTCGTCCGGGCTCTTACGGGAGCCAGACTTCTGCCCTGAACTCCTGTTGCAGGTAGACCTCAACCCGAACTCCGGACTCCGAGCTCCTACCGCAAGCAACCCACTCCGAGTTTCTGCTACAAATGATCTACTTCAAATTTCTACCACGAGCAGTCCGTGCCGGATCCCCACCGTAAGCCTTCATCCGAGTTTCCATTGCGGACGAACCCCTCCAGCGCCATCCGACATCCACCGTCGGTTGACCTTCTGCCGAAGTCTTCGCGAAATCGGACTGCGTCTGTGGAAAGCCTTTGACCGAGCTCCTACGGCAAGTGGTCCTCGCCTGCAGCCTTAACGCCAAAGGCACCCAACAGGATTTGCAGCATCCGAGCTCCTCTCAGATGGATAGCTACCTCTCTCCGCCAGGCACCTCTACCGAACTTCGACCGACAGGCTTGGACCCCCTGGCAGGCCACAGTAATGACCACGACTCTGCGCCATTTCCTGTGATGGATTCCACACGGCTCCATCACTCCCTGGAAGGCCACAGTAATGACCATGACTCTGCTCCACTTCCTACGATGGATACCATGCGGCTCCTCCACCCTCTGGCAAGTCACGACAATGGATGCCGTTTCACTCCCCGCAACAGACTCCACGTGGCAGGTCACGGTGATGGCCACGATTCCACTCCACTACTCTTCATAACAAACTCCTCCTGGCTCCGAACGGCCCACTGCCAGATGGTTACAAATGTCGCTATCAATCTATTGCACCCTCCGCCTATAAAAAGGGGACCCCAGATACGTTATTCTCTAAGCTCTCATTTTCCATCTCAAAACTCTGCTAAAATTTCCGTTCGAGCACTCCATTCTTGTTGAGGTAGAGAACTGACTTGAGCATCGGAGGATCTTGCTGGAGCACCTCCAACTCTGATTTAGACTTCTTTTGTAGGTCCGACGGCGACCGCGACTCCCTCGACTCCAGCTTCTTCGACGCAGGTGGATTTTTGCACCAACAGGATTGGTGCTAGAGGAAGGGGCCTGTGTCTTCGCAGTACCCTTATTCTTAAAGGAGCGCTCAACGGGACCACCTCCAGTTATCTTCTCCGACATCTTCTTCTCCTTCCTCTGCTAGATCTTCGCCCGATGGCCCCCCGCAAAGTATCCACTCGACGATCCACGACCTCCACGGTCAGATCTCAGGCACTGGCCTCACCTCCAGTTTTCCAGGCTACTCCTCCTGCTCCGACAACAGCGGTTGGTGCGGAGCAATTCGACCTACTGGTTCAGTAGGTCAGAGGCCTCACAAAAGCTGTGCAGGCCATACAGCAGCAGCAGCAACCGAAGGCATCAGTGTGACTGGAGAGAGCATCGCCAGAACTCCAAAATTCGATGGTAGGATGGGCCACTTGGGCCAGTCGCCCCGTCTTTCCCGGAAAGATGAATCCGAGGGTGGAGAGCCCTCAGTCGGATCACGATTCTACTCCTGGAAGATCTCTACCTCTATTCTGCCAGAAGACCCTCGAGACCCACAGTCGAGAGGATTTCCTGGATCAAAGGCTCTGGGAGATGAACCAGTGGATCAAGGAACTCCACCATGCACCCCCCGCTTACGGTGAGGATATTTGTACTGACCCTCCCTTCTCTCAAATGATCATGTAGGAATCGATCCCGCCAAACTTCAAGCTCCCTCAATTTGAAAGCTACGATGGGACTTCGGATCCAGTTGACCACCTGGAGGCCTTCCGGACAATGATGCTGCTCCACGGTGCACCTGACGCCATCCTTTATCGAGCTTTCCCATCCACCTTGAAGGGAGCAGCGAGAAACTGGTACTCGGCACTGAAGCAGGGTACCATCTTTTCCTTTGATCAGATGAGCCACCAGTTTGCAGCTCATTTTGTTAGCAGCCAGCATCTCCGGAAGGGTTTGGAGTCCCTCATCAACATCAAGCAAAGGGAGGGGGAGTCCATTCGAGCTTACGTCAACCGTTTCAATGTCGCCGCGTTGGAGGTCCAGAACTTGGACCAATCGGTCGTGATGGCTGCTCTGAAAGGCGGCCTTTAGAAGAACGGCCTTTTATTCTCCCTGGAAAAGAAGTACCCAAGAGATTTTGCTGATCTGTTGGCTCAGGCTGAAGGGTACGCCCGAGCAGAAGAAGCCTTCAAAATGAAGGATGAGGAGACTGCGAGAGAGCGGCAGGCGGGAGACTCGAGTAAGCCCACAGTCGAAAAAGGGGCGAGAGAAGCTCGGCCACATTCTCAAACTCCTCTCGGGTACAAGCGCACCCAGACTCCTCCCCGAGCATGCAGGCAGGGAAGCCCGGAGCACCGGGCTCGGTGGGGCTCTCTCCCAGGAAGATTCCGCAGCTATGCCCCCTCAACGCATCAAAAACTCAAGTGCTGATGGAAGTCAGAGAGCAGCTCCCAAGGCCAGAAAGGATGCGCACGCACCCCGAAAAGTGCAATCCTAATAAGTTCTGCCTCTACCATCATGACCACAGCCATGACATGGAGGAATGCATTCAGCTCCGAGATGAGATCGAGGAGCTCATCAGATGAGGTCGGCTCGACAGGTTCATTCGACGCCAGTCTGAGGGTAGGAGGATCGACCAAGGGCCCTACCGTAGCCTGAGCCATCGAGGAGGGAAGAGCAGCCCAGAGATCGGCCACCAATTGGGATCATCAACTCCATCTCTGGAGGACCTTGACAGGAAGCAGACCTTCTACAGCTTTGGAATTTGAAAACTTGTAAATGTATTACGAACGACCCTGTTTTAAATCAAAATTCCTTTCAGATCTGCACAACTTTCCCTTTTTGGCATGGACTTGTAATGACAGGGGATGACCCCCTTCGGACAACGAAAATAAACCCTAATGTGGGCAAAATTGAAGGCCCGATTATTTATAGATCGGATGGGGAGAGAGGCCATACAGCGCCCATATGCGCCCCCACAGCCATGGTAGAGACAGGAGGAGAACCTCGCCCTAACATGAGCAAGGTCGAAGGCCAGTTATTTGTAGACTGGATAGGGGGAGAGGCCATACAGTGCTCATATGCGCCCCCACCACCATGTTAGGGACAGGAGGAGAACCTCGCCCTAACATGAGCAAGGTCGAAGGCCCAGTTATTTGTAAATCGGATTGGGGGAGAGGCCATACAGCACCCTTATGCACCCCCACAGCCATGTTAGGGACAGGAGGAGAACCTCGTCCTAACATGAGCAAGGTCGAAGGCCCGATTATTTGTAGATCAGATGGGGGGAGAGGCCATACAGTGCCTATATGTGCCCCCGTAGCCATGTTAGGGACAGCAGGGGAACCTCGCCCTAACATGAGCAAGGTCGAAGGCCTGGTTATTTGTAGATCGGATGGGGGGAGAGGCCATATAGTGCCCATATGCGCCCCCGCAGCCCCGTTAGGAATAGAAGGAGAACCTCATCCTAACCTGAGCTGAAATCGATTACATCAGAAATGGAGGAAGAACCTCGTTCTGACACCAACTAAGATCTCGCCATTCGAGACCTGATAAGAAAGAAGAAAATCTTCTCGGCGGCCCTCCTGCGCTACCGCGACTCCGTAAAAAGCTAGAGAGAACCCTTGCTTAAAAGGAGGAGGGAGATGTGAAGGAACAGTGGCGGGCTACCCCAGTGAAAAATGGAGGCCGAACTACATCGAAGACACAAAAGACCTCGTCTCCGTGAAGGAGGAAGAGAAAGAGAGATCTACGGGCACGAGCGAAAAGGCGAATCGACACGACAATGGCTAGGAACCCTCAAACGATGTCGGCGTCGAACAAATCAGAAAACAATAAGAAATTCAGTAATGATGATCTAATACGAAGATGAACGAGGAACCCTCGGACAACATCGACATCGCACGGTACAAAAAATGAAAGAAGTCTGACGGACGACAATTCAACACGATGCATGGGTAAGGTAACGAAGATCTTCTTTTCATTTCAAAATATGCATTACAGAGCCCGGAAGGCCAAAAAAAAAAAACAAAAAACAAAAAACAACAACAACGAACAAACAGACGACAAAAGAAGACACGTAGAAGGACAAAAGGCAGAAAGAGCCCTAAGGGGACCCAGCTTCCTCCGACTTCGAACTTTCGGCTTCAATCCTCACCAGGGAGCACCTTAAGCTCTCAACTTCTTCTTCCAATTCTTTCTCCCTCATTAGCATCTCCACATACCTCCGATGAAGCCGCTGGCTTTCGTTCTCCGTCTCTCGATGCCTCTTTCTCAGGACCTCAGATTCTGCCTCCGCGTCCTTGACTGCCTGCTGCTCGTATACCAGTTGGATCTTCAATTGCTGCAGCTCAACCTTCCCCTCCCCGAGGGTGATAGATAGCTCTTCTACGATTCCTCTCAAGGATTGGAGTTCGTCGGGATCCCGAACGGGAGCAAACGGAGCTCCTTCAGATAACTGCTTTTGAAGGTGGGCAACCTCGTCGGTCGCCATTCTGAGCTTCCCCCTGTAATTGTCCACCTGCTTGCACCAGCCGGCCCGGTATGCGTTATAGTTCGCCTCAGCCTCTTGGAGTTGTTGCTGAAGGTTGGAGACCTTCTTCGACCATTCTCGATCGCAGTCAGCCCGAGTCGAAAGCCAAGACGAGCTTCCTTCCAGCTGGCTGATCCTCTCCTGTGCAGCCGATAGCTCCGCTCTGAGAGAGCTGATCTTGGAAGCTTGAGCCCAAGATTGGTCGCTGGTGTGCTTCTTATGTTCCTCAAGCTCCTTCTCGAAGTTTGCTTTCCTCCGGCTGTACTCCATGACCCCCTTCACATGGAGGTTCTGAAAGTAGGTGGCCTCCGCGGTGGCCTCAGAATGACTCTCCCTCAACCTGCAAAGTTCGCCATCCATCTCCTTCGACCGTTTTGTCAAATGATGAACTTTCTTCTTCAGTCGTTAGATCGTGGACTTCAGTAGAATTCCTTGTGGCAAGGGAAGCACTTCGACAGGACACTGCCACCGGGAGACAAAAGTGTCAAGGCGCGTCTCATTGCAGAGAGAAAAAAAAGGGGGGAAGAGGAGTGGAGAAGCCCTCCATAAGGAGAAACCCAATTTTATTGATTGAATGTTTCTTGAAGACAAGAGGAAAAAAAAAATTGCAATAAAAGAAAAATACAAAGTCAGAGGTCTCAGATCTCTGAAATAGGAGTTGGGGAGCTTGGTGTTCCCGAGAGGGGGGCTGCGGTGGCAGTGGCAGTGGGAGAGGGTCCGGCTTCATCTTCAGATGCCTCGTCCAAGAAACTGAGGTCAAGCTCGAGAAATTTCTTGACCACCTTCTCTTGACAGAGCTCGAATCCTTTGATGAATGCTTCTTGGCCGAACTTGACGTTCAGGTCCCTCATCTCCGCAGAGGCCTTGAACTCCTCCACTGCTAGGACCCTGGCCTTCGAGATCAGAACCGAAATCTGCTCCATCAAATTTGCGACCTCGGCCTCCGCCTTTTTCACCGTCTCCTCCGAGGCCTGCTTTTCCTTCTCAAGGGCCTCTTGGAGGTTGGCTACCTCAGCAGCCTTTTCTTTGAGGCGGGCAGCTTCGGCCCGGCAACCCTCCTCCACCTGGATGGCATCCCTCCTCGCCCGGTTCGTCGCCTCAATGTTGGCAAGGAGCTGGTGCTCGATCTGTAAGGGCGGCTAGGAGGTCAGAACGAAAGTTGGGGAGCTAGTTAAATGAAGGTGCGAGGGGAAGGAGGAAAGTGAACCTGTTTACCTCAAGAAAGGACCCTAGAGAGTCCCAAACCCGCTGTTCGGGATCGGCGCGAACGATCCTCTGGACGACTTCGGGCAGGATGCAGCCATCGACCAGTCACTTTATCAGGTCCCTATCATTAAAAAGATTCTCCTCCGACTCTTCTTTGGAACCGTGGGACTCTTCGATGGCGGCCCGGCGACCGCTCACCCTGCGGGCCACCGTCTTCCTTCTCCTCCCCCTCTCAACGCCTGGCACCTCCTCGAAGCGGGCCCCTGAGACGGGAACCTCAGTGGAGGAACTCCTTGAAGAGGCCCGGGGAGCCGGAGGCTCAGCATCTGAAGGAACGTCGACTGTGAGTGCCACCTGGGCAGGCGTGGCCGAGTTCGTCTCCTTCGTTTTGGTCTTCTTTGTCGATCCAGAGGCCGCGGCCCTTTTCTTTTATGAGCCTTGAGGCCCCTGGCGAGCATCCATGCTGCCTCGGTGTCCATTCCTAAAAAAAAATAAAAAAAAAAGAGATCAGTAATGGAGTGAAAAAGGAAGAAGTGACGCGCAAAAAAAAAAAAAAAAAGAGAAAAAAGAAGAGCAGGAGAAAAGAAGAGGAAAGGAAAGATGGGATACTCGCAGGATCTAGGGGGCTCAAGCCGATGTTGAACAAAAACTGCTCCTTTAGAAGGTTGGGAAGGGAAGGAGTCGAATAACTAAAAAGCTTCCGGGAGGCCTGAAGGTCGTCCTCCCCCAGGCTGGGGGCCCAGTGGATAGAGTCCCTCAGGGAACCCCAAGGGTGCAGTCCCAGCTTCAAGGTCGGGCACTGGACGTAGAGGTACTTCCCCTTCCAATTATGGATTGAAGAGGGAGCACCCTTCAGTAACCCCTTCTTGTCGAACTGGGAGGAGAAGTACCACCAGTCCTTTGCAGAGGGGTGGCGCTTGAAGGTGTAAAAATACCTAAACAAAGAAAGAGATGGCTGAACTTCGACTATGTGGCAAAGGGAGAGGAACCCTATCAGAAACCTAAAGGAATTCGGCGCGACTGAAGCCAAAGAAATGTCTAAAAAATGGAAAAGAGCGATGACGAAGGGCGGAAGAGGAAGACGGAGCCCAGCACAGAAGGCCTCCTGGTACAGGCAGAAATGGCCAGGTGGGGGGGTGCTAGCCCAGTCGGCGGGATCAGGAAGCTCCAGATCGTACTCCGGAGGAACTCCATATTGAACCCTTATCAGTAAAAGCTTATCCAGAGTCAGGGAACAAAGAATGGCGCCTGACGCAAAAATCGGGCGAGGCCCAGTCCTAGATGAGGGTTCGTCTACAGTATGAGGGTTTTGGGGGGCTGAGACGGATGAACTCCTGGAACCGCTAGAGGCAGAGGTGCCAGAAGATATTTCAAGCAAGGACCTTAAAAATCTCAGAGAAATCAGGCGAAAGGTTTGTGGGGGACCAAACCGGGGGAATACGGTGGAAGAAAAATGGAGGAGAAAGGGCACCTAGATGGCAAGAAGAGAAACGAAAGTTTCGGGACTAACCTAAGTCGCTCCGAAAGATGCAGAGATGCGAGGACAAGGATGACTCGAAAAATGCTTAGGGCCAAGGTGGACGCCAAGGAGGGTCAGAGCTCTCGGAGAGAAGACAGACACCGACGGAACTTTCAGGCGGAATGAGACTCCTGAAGGCGGAAAGGCAGGTTTAAATAGACCCTGGGATCTGGCGCTATAATGATCGTGGATCTCCCCAAGCCGACCCATGCTCGCCACGTGTCCCACTCGCCACAGCAGACGGCTAAAAGCGGCTGACAGCTGATAAAGCTATTACTGCACCGTACCTGGGCCAACGCTCCAGCAGGAATTCCGAAAGGTCCCTTCAGATCGCCCCAATTTGAAAAGACTCTAGCACACGTGCATTAAATGTTAGAATATCTGAGAGCGATCGTGCACGAGATTCAAGGGGACAACTTCGGCTGTGAAAATTTCTCTGTACTTCCTTCATTCGGAACTCGAACTTGGAAGTAGGGGGACAGGTGTTGGGTATAAAATACCCCCCCACAATCGAAGTTCGAGATAGGAGTGACCCTCCAGGGATTCTACCGACTCCTGACCTTCGACGACATCTTTCTGAACCTCTCTGGCGGCCGAGCTTCTGCAACGTTCCCAAGTTCTGCCGACGGATAAACCCCCACCAGCGTCGACCGGATTCTTCACAACGAACAGACTCCATCCAAGTTTCCACGATGATCGACCACCTTCTAGACTTCATCTGGACTCCCACGGGAGCCGGACTTCATCCCTGACTTCAACTGCAGGAAGACTTCATCCAGACTCCCACAGGAGCCGGACTTCATCCCTGACTCCGAATGCAGGTAGACTTCATCCGGACTCCTACGGGAGCCAGACTTCGTCCCCGACTCCAACTGCAGGAATACTTCATCCGGACTCCCACGGGAGCCGGACTTCGTCCCTGACTCCGAATGCAGGTAGACTTCATCCGGACTCCTACGGGAGCCGGACTTCGTCCCCGACTTCAACTGTAGGAAGACTTCATCCGAACTCCCACGGGAGCCGAACTTCATTCCCGACTCCGAATGCAGGTAGACTTCATCCGGACTCCTACGGGAGCCAGACTTCATCCCCGACTCCAACTGCAGGAATACTTCATCCAGACTCCTACGGGAGCTGGACTTCATCCTCGACTTCAACTATAGGAATACTTCATCCGGACTCCTAGAGAGCCGGACTTCATCCCCGACTCCAACTGTAGGAATACTTCATCCGGACTCCTACGGGAGCCGAACTTCATCCCCGACTTCAACTGCAGGAATACTTCATCCGGACTCCTATGGGAGCCGGACTTCATCCCCTACTCCAACTGCAGGAATACTTCATCCGGACTCCTATGGGAGCCAGACTTCATCCCCGACTCGGAATGCAGGTAGACTTCATCCGGACTCCTACGGGAGCCAGACTTCGTCTCCGACTTCAACTGCAGGAAGACTTCATCCGGACTCCCACGGGAGTCAGACTTCGTCCCCGACTCGGAATGCAGGTAGACTTCATCCGGACTCCTACGAGAGCCGGACTTCGTCCCCGACTCCGACTGCAGATAGACTTCGTCCGGGCTCTTACGGGAGCCGGACTTCTGCCCTGAACTCCTGTTGCAGGTAGACCTCACCCCGAACTCCGGACTCCGAGCTCCTACCACAAGCAACCCACTCCGAGTTTCTGCTACAAATGATCTACTTCAAATTTCTACCACGAGCGGTCTGTACCGGATCCCCACCGTAAGCCTTCATCCGAGCTTCCATTATGGATGAACCCCTCCAGCGCCATCCGACATCCACCGCCGGTCGACCTTCTGTCGAAGTATGCACGAAATCGGACTACGTCTGCGGAAAGCCTCTGACCGAGCTCCTACGACAAGTGGTCCTCGCCTGCAGCCTTAACGCCCAAGGCACCCAACAGGATTTGTAGCATCCGAGCTCCTCTCAGATGGATAGCTACCTCTCTCTGCCAGGCACCTCAACCAAACTTTGACCGACAGGCCTGGACCCCCTGGTAGGCCACAGTAATGACCATAACTTTTCTCCATTTCCTACGATGGATTCTGCGCGGCTCCATCTCTCCCTGGCAGGCCACAGTAATGACCACGACTCTACTCCACTTCCTCCGACGGATACCACGCAGCTCCTCCACCCTCTGGCAAGTCATGACAACGGACGCCGTTTCACTCTTCGTAACAGACTCCACGTGGCAGGTCACGGTGATGGCCACGATTCCACTCCACTACTCTTCATAACAAACTCCTCCTGGCTCCGAACGGCCCACTACCAGACGGTTACAAACATCGCTATCAATCTATTGCACTCTCCGCCTATAAAAAGGGGACCCCAGATACGTTATTCTCTAAGCTCTCATTTTTCATCTCAAAATTCTGCTAAAATTTTCATTCGAGCACTCCATTCTTGTTGAGGCAGAGAACTGACTTGAGTGTTGGAGGGTCTTACCGGAGCACCCCCAACTCCGGTTTAGACTTCCTTTGCAGGTCCCGACGGCGACCGCGACTCCCTCGACTCCAGCTTCTCCGACGCAGGCAGATTTTTGCACCAACAAGTTTTAATTTGATCAACTTAGTAAATAGGGTTCCACTGTGTAGCCATGAATTAAGTCCATCTTGGTCTAGTTGAAGACATGGACCAATTCAACTACAACTATTGGAGTTGAGTCTAGAGTATCTTTGACCTAATCTAATTTAACTTTTGATTAGATTTGACCAATTACTCTAATTTAGTCTATTTCTTTAAGCTAACCTTAGGTCTAACCCAATTATGGACCTAATCCATCTAACCCATTGACCTACAAGTTTATGCATTTGTCTTAGGTCTTAATTCACAATTCTAGACCTACTAGGCAACACTTAATTCTTTTAATTAAGTATTTGAACTGATGGGTCAGGATTTGGCATTTCAAAAATAATTTTCAAATTTGAAAGATTTTATTTTCTGTTCACCAAATATGTTGACTCATTTCACAAATAGATCAGCACATTTCATAAATAGCAATCCTATTGCTAATTACATAACAGAAAATAACTTAATCAAAATAAATCATGAATATTCCTTTAGATCTAATCTAACACATTCATGATAAATTTCATAATGGTACCTTTACAATTAATTTCTAACACATTCAACCAAATTTCACAAAGGTACCTTTACAATTGTACCTTTACAATTATTCCTTTAGATCTAATCTAACACATTCAACCAAATTTCAAATTTTACATTTCAAATTTTGAATTTCAAATTTTTGAATTTTAAATTTTGAATTTTAAATTTCAAAATTCAAAATTCAAAATTTGAATTTTAAATTTTTGAATTTTGAATTTCGAACAACTTTCAAAATTCAAATTTTAAATTTTAAATTTAAACTTTTAGATTATAACTCAATCTATGCATGCAAATATATATATCATATCTAAGAACCCGCTCTGATACATTTATGGGAGAAATTCAGTGCAGGGGTAAAATGATAATTTTAAAACTTTTTCAAAATCATAATTTTATAGTGAAAATATATTAATTAATCTAATTAATTAACATAAATTTATCCTACATTAGGATCTAAATATGATATATAGCATTCATTCATTTAAATTTGAATTTCAAATTCAAACAGTAAACACTTTACTGTAATGTGTTCAGAACACAATACCTTTGTGCGGATAGTAGATCGCCACAATCTGATCACCGTCGGGAGAGTCTAATCATCGTGACACAGCCACACAGTATGTATGGCCTCTACGGATCGTCCACACGAAGCTCCTGATCTGATCGACTCCTCACGAGTGCTAGCTCATTGTAGAGCCTTTTTGATGGCCGATGCTAATCGAACTCCTTCGATCGATGTCTGTCGATTCTTCAGATACTCCGGATCATCAACAGACATGCTTGAGAGGATGTTGAAGATCTCTCTAAAATTTTGTGGGCTCACGATACTCGTAGCTCACTTTCTAACTTCCCAAACTCCAAGCTAAAACTCTAGGAAACTCATCGAAAACCTTGCACCCACTTTTCTTTCTTTTTCTCTTGGAAGGATATAGACTTCCTTCTCATGCACAAGAGTTCTCACACCCCAAAATTTTTCTCCAAAAATTTTCTTCTTGCACGCCCCACTCTTCTCCTCCTTTTATAACAACGTCAAACGTCTTATCCAAAAGAAAGGATAAAGATGAGTAATTGCACATTTGAATTCAAATCAAATTTTGAATTCAAATGGATACTAACTCATCCCTTATCCACTAAAGGTGTGAGGCGTGGCTTAAATTATGCATGGAGTGATTTCATGAGAAACCTTTTCTCATGTAATAAATAGGGCGTAAAAAAAGGGATAAGGTGCAAAGATTGATTGCCCATTCAAATTCAAACTTTATTTTGAATTTGAATGGCCAACCAATCATCCTTATCCATTCATTTGGCACATCAAAGTGGGGTGTGGAGAGGGCTTGGCGTGAGAAAAAAATTCATGAGAAGTTCCTTCTCATGAATTCAAATGGGTGCAATGGAAGTGAGGTGGTGCATGGAGATTGGGTCAAGGTGGTTTAATTATTTAAACCAACCTAACTGAACCAAATAAGTTAGGTCCAATTAGACTAATTTAAATCTAACTTAATTAGGCTTAATTAGGTTTAATAAAATCCTAATCAAATCAAAAATTGACTAAGTCCAACCCCTGATCAAATCAGGGACCAAACCATCTCGACGATTAGGTCAACTCTTAACCTAATCGGGTCAAACCCAACTGAATCCAATTCAATTGGACTTGATCCAAAAATAATTACTCAATCAAATTGAGTTAATTAGCGATCAAATCACTAATTAAACCTCTCATAAATACTAAGTCCAAATCCAATGGGCAATCGGGTATCAGAATTCATCGATATATAACCCTGATCGAAAAATCCCAACCAGTGGGACTGATGACCCCGGTACCCATAATGTGTGGAACTCTTGATCAGAGAATCCTGATTCTCGATCACTGAGTCCCAAACATGAAGGATTCTACACCAGCCATCAGATCAGATAGGAACCTCTAATGTGTGTGACCCCACAGGTTCGAACCTAAGCTGGTAGCACAGAAACCAATTCCTGTACTAATCGAAGTGACCATCTAGCAATGGTACCTGACATCCGGATAGGTCGAATAGTCACAATCGCAATACTCAGAACCTACATGAATATGGTTACTATATAATTCATCCTTTTGACCCCTGTGTTTAGGATGACTCAGGGTTAAACTGTCAACCCTGATCAGATCATCCGAATCGTGCTCAACTCAAACAGTCTTGTGACTCCTCACAAGGATTACCCTGGCCAAGATTTTGCTAAATTGAAACATGACTATACACAGCTCCTAAACTAGAGTGGTCAATCCCATCTTGACACATGCACCGACAAGTCAAGTACTTGACTACACCCAGCAGCCTTCCGTCACTGAATTAGAAATTCAGATAGTCCAGTGCCTAAGTGTAGTGAGTGCTTGCAAGTCACCGTGGTGGTCTCAGGTCGGAGGGACATTTATACCCATATTCCATCGAAGCAAATTTTGACAGCAAAAATAGCTTCGGAGTCGGTCACGTTCAGTGCAGATGTACCCTTACATCTCACCTGTATGCCATACCAGTGTCTCCACACTCATTGGTTAAGAGGATAACTAACCTATATAGCGCACAATGACCTATGCTTGATAAACGTTGTCATCCTTGGTGATAATGTATCATTTGGTCGCGAACAGATTTAGGGACTAAATGACAAATCCTCTTTTGTCGAGTCTAAAGAGTCCTAAGGACTTCACCACAACATAGGAGTCCATTAGAAGATGAAATATTTTGTGTTGAAAAAATATCAAAATAATTTTTTTTAATTCATAATTCATGTACATATACAAAAATGAGCACAACCGTCAATAGGCTGACGATTGGCTTTGGGATACTATTCCCAACAGTCACAGTTCTCCATGAAGGATTTGGGAGAAGCTTCCTACATCCTAGGGATGAGGATCTATAGGGATAGATCAAAAGGTTGCTTAGTTTATCCTAGTCTATGTACATAGATACTATGCTGAAGAGGTTCAGCATGAAGAATTTCAAGAAAGGCTATCTACCGATAGGCCATGGAATTTCTCTCTCGAAGAAGGATTGTCCGACAACACCTCAAGAGAGAGAGCGTATGGGTAGGATTCCATATGCTTCGACAGTGGGATCTATCATGTACGCCATGACATGTACACGATCAGATGTGGCATACTCACTAGGGGTAGTGAGTAGATACCAATCTGATCTAGGAGAAAATCACTGGAAGGTTGTTAAAACTATCCTGAAGTATTTAAGAAATACTAAGGACCAGTGGCTTGTTTATGGTGAATCGAACTTGAGACTTATAGGGTTTACCGACTCTAGTTTCTAGTCTGATGATAGCAAAAGTATGTCGGGATTTATTTTTATCCTTAATGATGGGGCTATCTGCTGGAAGAGTTCCAAGCAACACATAGTGACTGATTCAGTTTGCGAGGTGGAGTATGTCGCTACATCAGATGCTGCCAAAGAAGCGGTGTGGCTGAGTATGTCGCTGCGCCACCTCACTTCCACTACGCCCATTTGAATTCACGAGAAGAAAGTTCTCATGAATTTTTTCTCATGCAAAGTCCTCCTCATGCCCTACTTTAATGTGCCAAATGAGTGGATAAGGATGATTGGTTGGCCATTCAAATTCAAAACAAAGTTTGAATTTGAATGAGCAACCAATCTTAGCGCCTTGACCTTATCCTCTTTTAGCACCCCATTTATTACACAAGAAAATGTTTCTCATGAAATTACTCACGTACAAATTAAGCCACACCCTCCTCTTCTCATGCCCTTAGTGGATAGGGATAAATTGGTTTCCATTTGAATTCAAAATTTAATTTGAATTCAAATGTCCAATTACTCATCTTTATCCTCTCACGTGGATAAGACATTTGACATTGTTTTAAAAGGAGGAGAAGAGTGGGGCATGTGCAAGAAAAATTTTGGAGAGAAAATCTGGACGTGAGGAATCCTTATGTGCAAGGTGAAGGTCTATATCCTTCCAAGAGAAAAAGAAAGAAAAGAAAAGAAAATGTGCGCAGGGTTTCAGTGAGTTCTTCAGGGTTTCAGCCTGGAGTTCGGGAAGTGAGAAGGTGAGCTACGAGTGTCGTGAGCCCACCAAATTTTAAAGAGATCTTCAACATCCTCTCAAGCACATCTGCTAATGATCTAGAGCATCCAAAAAATCGACAGACATCGATCAAAGGAGTTCGATCAGCATCGGCCATCGAAAGGGCTCTACAACGAGCTAGCACTCGTGAGGAGTCGATCAGATCGGGAGCTTCGTGTGGATGATCCGTAGAGGCCAGACACACTGTGTGGCTGCATCGTGATGATCAGTCTCTCTCAACGATGATCAGATTACGGTGATCTACTACCCGCATAAAGGTATTGTGTTCTGAACACATTACAGTAAAGTGTTTACTGTTCAAATTCAAATTTCAAATTTAAATACATGCATACTATATATCATATTTAGATCCTAGTATAGGGTAAATTCTTATTAATTAATTAGATTAATTAGTAATTTTTACTGTAAAATAGTGATTTTAAAAAAGTTTTAAAATTACCATTTTACCCCTGCACTGAATTTTTTCCACACGCACCACCCACTAGAAATCACTAATCATGGATATTTTCACATCTCTACCTAGGGAGTGTAGGGATCTGAAAAAATAGTAGGAGCCTAATTTGTTTAAAAAATAAAATTTTTAAACAAATTGGTTAAGTCTGATTACAAAATCTAACTAGAAACTTTTGACTCTCTATAGGAAACATGTCTACATCCAACCCCCTGACCAAAATACTAGACACCCACAGATTGACTGGACCTAATTTCAAGGACTGGTTGAGGAACTACAGAATTATTTTGGGTTCTGAGAAACTGACTCATGTCTTGGATCAGGACTCACCTGCCATACCAGCACGTCCGACTGCTGAACAGAGAGTGTCTCTGAAAAAGTGGATGGATGATGATAACAAAGCCAGGTACTACATGTTGGATGCAATGTCTGATGACTTACAGCGCCAGCATGAGAATATTATGACTACCCGCCAAATGTTGGCTCACCTATAAGAGTTGTTTGGTGAACAAAGTCATGCAGCCAAGTATCAAGTCTGCCAAAGACTTTTTAAAGCTAAAATGCGTGATGGGCAATCAGTCCAAGATCATTGTTTGACAATGATCAAGGATCTTGAGGAGCTTGAGAAGCTCGATGTCATCTTAGAAAGAGATTTTCAGATTGATGTAATCCTTCAGTCCTTGTCCGATGCATATGGTCAGTTCATCATGAACTTCCATATGCATAAGATGCAGTGTACCTTGACTGAGTTAATGAACATGTTGGTTATGGCTGAGCTTTCTTTGAAGAGTTCAAAAGGCTCAGTCCTTACTGTGGAGCGAACTTCTTCCAAGAGAAAGTCTTTTGGAAAGAAGAAAAAGTCTACGAAGAAGTAGAAGGTGGATGGGAAAAGGAAAAAGACGGAATCGAAGAAGAAGGCTGTTGAAAAGGAAAAATGTTTCCACTGTAATTCAGACGGCCATTGAAAATGAAACTATCCTCAATACCTGGCCACCCTGAAGAACAAGAAGGATGGTCCTTCTGGAGGTATGCTCGTTATAGAATCTAATCTTCCAGTTTTCTCTGCATCCAGTTGGGTACTTGACTCTGGTTCTAGTGCTCATTTGTGCACTTCTATGTAGGGTCTTGAGGAGAGCTGGAGACTGAGAGATAGGGATATGATCCTACGCATCGAGAATGGAGCAAGAGTTACTGCTGTGGCTATGGAAACCTACCCTCTGTGATTACCGTTAGGATTAGATTTAGTTCTTAGAGACTGTTATTATGTGCCTGCAGCAAGTAGGAATTTGATTTCTGTTTCATGTTTAGCACAAGAAGGCTATGTGATTAGCTTTCATAAGGACTATTGTAACATATTTCATGAAAATAATAAAGTTGTAAATGATTTTTGTATACATGGTCTCTATCAGCTACATATTGATATATCTGTATTTCATATCGAGCAAAATGTGAATGCCATAGGAATTAAAAGGCCTATAGATAGTCTAAATGATAGGTATCTGTGGCACCTAAGGCTAGGTTATATAGCGGAAGACAAGGTTAACAAATTGGAGAAATCCGAGCTATTGAGTCCGTTGACTTCTGAGTCATATCCAGTTTGTGAATCATACCTTCAAGGCAAAATGACCAAGCTCCCTTTTATGGAACATGGAGAAAAGGCCACAGTGTTGGGAATAGTGTCCCAAAGCCAATCATCAGCCTATTGATGGTTGTGCTCCTTTTGTATTAATACATGAATTATAAATAAATAAAAGTTATTTTGATATTTTTTCATCACAAATATTTCATCTTCTAATGAACTCCTGTGTTGTGGTGAAGTCCTTAGGACTATTTAGACTCGACAAAGGAGGATTTGTCGCTTAGTCCTTAAACCTGTTCGCGACCAAATGATACGTTGTTACCAAGGATGACAACGTTTATCGAGCATAGGTTGTTGTGTGCCATATGGGTTGGTTGTCCTCATAACCAAGGAGTGTGGAGACACTGGTATGGCATACAGGTGAGATGTAATGGTACATCTGCACTGAACATGACCGACTCCGGAGCTATTTCTGCTGTCAAGATTTGCTCCGATGGGATATGGGTATAAATGTCCCTTCGACCTGAGACCGCCACGATAACTTGCAAGCAACTCACTGCACTTAGGCACTGGACTACCTGAATTTCTAATTTAGTGACGGAAGGCTGCTGGGTGTAGTCAAGTACTTGACTTGTCGGTGCGTGTGTCAAGATGGGATTGACCACTCCAGTTTAGGAGCTGTGTACAGTCGTATTTCAATTTAGCAAAACCTTGGCCAGGGTAGTCCTAGTGAGGAGTCACAGGACTAATTGAGTTGAGCACGATTCGGATGATCTCATCAGGGTTGACAGTTTAACCCTGAGTCATCCTAAACACAGGGGTCAAAAGAGATGAATTATACGGTAACCATATTCATGTAGGTTCTGAATGTTGCGATTGCGACTATTCGACCATCCGATCATCGGGTACCATTGCTAGATGGTCACTTCGATTAGTATAGGAATTGGTTCCTGTGCTATCGGCTTAGGTTCGAACCTGCGGGGTCACACACATTAGAGGTTCCTTTCTGATCTGGTGGCTGATTATGAGTCTTATGTATCTGAGACTCTATGATTGAGAATTAGGATTCTCTAATCATGAGTTCCACATATTTTGGATACCGAGGTCAAAATTTTGAATTTCAAATTTTGAATTTGAAATTTGAACTCTTTGATCAGGATTTCATATCGATGGTCTCTGATGCCTAATTGCCCATCAGATTTGGACTCAATATTTATGAGAGGTTTAATTAGTGATTTGATCACTAATTAACTCAATTTGATTGAGTAATTATTTTTAGATCAAGTCTAATTGAATTGAATTCAGTTTGGATTGACCCGATTAGGTTAAGTGTTGATCTAATCGCTAAGGTGGTTTAGTCTCTTATTTGATCAGGGGTTAGATTTAGTTAATTCCTGATTTGATTAGGATTTTATTGAGCCTAATTAAGCCTAATTGTGTTGGGTTTAATCTGGTCTAATTGTGCTTAACCTATTTTAATTAGGTTGGCTCAATTTGAATCAAACCACCTTTTTTAAATTCCCTGCGCCACCCAACTTCCTTGCGCCCATTTGTATTCATGAGAAGAAATTTTCTCATGAATTTTCTCCCATGCAAAGATCTCTCACACCCTTGTTTCTATGTGCCAATTATTTGGATTAACTTGGTTTGTTACCCATCCAAATTCAAAGGGGTTTTGAATTTGAATGGATAACCAAATAACCATGTGCCAGCTTATCCTCTTTTGTGCGCCCCATATTCCACACGAGAAATGGTTTCTCATGAAAGTCTCCATGCACAAAAAGGGCGACGCCATCTCTTCTTTCTCACACAAATAGATGAGGATAAGATTGGTTGGCACTTGAATTCAAATTTGATTTGAATTCAAGTGAGCAACCACCTCTTCTTATCCACTCACACGCTTTCAACATCTCTTGCGATGTTTTATAAAATGAGAAAGGGAGGGGGCATAGGCAATGAAAAAAAGAAGAGATAAGGGGAGTGGGGAGGTTCTGAAAAAATTTTGAAATATTCAAAATTTACCGAGAGGAGAGAAAAAAATAGAGAGAAGTGGGCGCAGGGTTTTTGGTGTGTACCCTAGGGTTTCTACCTAGGGTTCGGGAAGTGAGATTGGTGTGCCACGAGTATCGTGAGTCCACCAAATTTTAGAGAGAGATCCATCAGCCTCTCAACCAATCGTGCAGATGATCTGGAGTGTTCGAGGAGTCAGCACACATCGATCGAAGGAGTTCGATCAACATCAGCCATCAAAAGGGTGAAATCACGAACTAGCATTCGTGAGGAGCCGATCAGATGGGAGCTTCGTGTGGATGATCCGCAGAGGCCAGACACTAGTGTGGCTATGACGTGATGATCATAGCCCCCTGATGGTGATCAGATTGTGGTGATCGACTACCCACAAAAGGTGATGTGTTCTGAACATAGTACAGTAAAAAGTTTACTATTTCAAATTTGAATTTCAAATTTAAATGCATGCTATTGTATCATATTTAGATCCTAGTGTGGGGTTAATTAGTATTAATTAATGAGATTAATTAATAATTTCACTGTAAAATAGTAATTTTGAAAAGTTTTAAAATTAGCATTTTGCCCCGGCACTGAACTTTCGCTTCACACAGACCTACTTGCCCTAGTACATACGGATGTGTGCGGCCCATTTGATGTGCCGGCTAGAGGCAACTATGTCTACTTCATTATCTTCACCGATGATATGTCAGGTACGGGTATATTTTTATAATGAAACACAAGTCTGAAGCCTTTGAAAAGTTCAAAGAATTCAGACATGAGGTAGAAAAACAAACAGGAAAGCCCATTAAAGTTCTTCGATCAGATCGGAGAGGCGAATACCTTAGTCAAAAATTCCTAGACTATCTTAAGGACAATGGCATAGTCTCTCAATGGACTCCACCTGAAATGTCACAACTCAACGGGATTTCAGAACGGAGAAATCGGTCCCTATTAGATATGGTCCGTTCCATGATGAGCTTCACGGACCTCTCTGAGTTTCTTTGGAGACATTGTCTCATGACAGCAATATATGTATTGAATAGGGTTCCCTCTAAAACTGTTCCTACCACACCGTATGAGATATGGCATGGTAAGAAACCAAGTCTGAGTCATCTCAAAATTTGGGATTGTCCAGCTCATGTCAAGAGACAGCAGGCAGACAAGTTAGAGTTTAGGTCTTTTAGAGCTAGATTCATAGGATATCTTAAAGAGTCATTAGGATACTATTTCTATATTCTGAAAGATCATAATGTGATTGTGAATCGACATGCTATTTTTCTTGAAAAATAGTTTATTCAAGATGGTGGTATTGAAAGAATAATTAAGCTCAAGGAGAATGTCTCCCAAGAGCAACGAGCTAAAGAACCTGAGGAACCTAATCAATTAGAACCAGTCCTAACACAACCTCTTCTACCTCGTAGATCGACTAGGATTTTTCATCCTCCTGAAAGGTACTTAGGTACCATACAAGAGGATGTAGAGAAAATATTTCTCATGAGAAATAGGGCTCATGGTGATGACCTCAAGACCTATGACGAGGCGATATCAGATATCGACTCCGAGAAATGGTTAGAGGCAATGAGATTAAAAATTGACTCGATGCACTCAAACCAAGTCTGGACCTTAGTAGATCCACCTGAAGATATTGTACCTATTAGGTGTAAATGAATCTTCAAGAGAAAGATAGGTGCAGATGGGAATGTGGAGACATTCAAGGCTAGGCTCGTAGCGAAAGGTTATGTCAGCACAAAGGCATTGACTATTAGGATACCTTTTCGCCCGTAGCCATGCTAAAATCCATCCACACATTGCTTGCTGTTGCAGCCTATTTCGATTATGAAATATGGCAAATGGACGTGAAAACAACATTCTTAAATGGATATCTTGAGGAAGATATCTATATGGAATAGCTGCTTGGTTTCACATCTAGTGATGATGATCACAAGATCTGCAAGCTGCAAAGGTCTATTTATGGACTTAAGCAAGCATCTCGAAGCTGGAATACTCGTTTCAATGATGTGATCAAAATATTTGGTTTCATCAAGAACGAGGAAGAACCATGTGTATTCAAAAAAGTCAGTGGGAGCGCAGTTATCTTCCTCGTACTGTATGTTGATGACATCCTCCTAATTGGAAATGATATTTCCATACTGACCTCAGTCAAAATATGGTTATCTAAGGAGTTCTCTATAAAGGATCTAGGAGAGGCATCCTTTATACTGGGTATTAAAGTCTATAAAGATAGACCAAATAGGATGCTGGGACTTTCACAGAAGATGTACATATAGGAGGTGCTAAAAATGTTTAGCATGAAAAACTCCAAAAGAGATATAGTACCTTTTAGATATGGCATTCATCTCTCCAAGAAGATGTGCCCTAGCACACCTGTGGAGATTGAACACATAAGCAAGATCCCTTATGCTTCTGTAATAGGGAGTCTCATGTATGCCATGCTATGTACACAACCTGATATAGCCCATGATGTGAGTGTCACAAGCAGATATCAGTCGAATCCAGATAAAGAGCACTGGACTTCTGTGAAATGTATCCTGAAGTACTTGAGAAGGACTAAGGATATGTTTCTAGTCTTTGGAAATGGAGAACTCTAGGTTCAGGAATTTACAGACTCAGACTTTATGTCTGATATAGATGATCGAAAGTCGACATCTGAGAGTCTGTTCATTTGCAATGGTGGTGCAGTTAGCTGGAAGAGTTCCAAGCAGACGGTAATTGCTGATTCCATCATGGAGGTAGAGTATATTGCTGCATCAGAAGCTGCGAAGGAGATATTCTGGTACAAGAAGTTTGCCGTAGAGCTTGGAGTGATGTCATCGGATGCCATCCCTCTTTACTGCAATAATAATGATGCCATAGCTCTAGCTAAGGAGCCAAGATCTCACCAGAAGTCCAAGCATATCGAGCTGTGATTCCATCTGATTCATGATTACCTTGAAAAGGTTATGTCAAGGTTAAGAGAGTCGACTCCACAGACAATGTGGCAGACCCACTAACAAAGCCATTAGGCCAGCAAAAGATCGAAGCCCACCTTAAGAAGATGGAACTTAGATATGTAGCTAATTGGCATTAGATCAAGTGGGAGTTTGTTAGATGTGTGCCCTAGATGCCAGATTGGCTGATACATTCCTGTACAAATGTAAGGGCAAATTTATAATTTTGACTGTAAATGAATAAAAGGATTATTCTACTATCACATTGTGTACATTATGTCTATGATACATCCTTTGAGTTAGTAGGAATGTTAATTCATATTTTCAAGAGTTGGAAATTTAAGGCATGAATTTACATAACTAACTCATAAATAGCTCTTGACCATAGGATCATCACGAGGATGGTGATTGATTTGGAAGGTTGGTGTACGATCGCTATCTTAGGATAGATGAGTCTTGAGTCTACGATGTGGAGACACTGGAGCGAGAGTACAGATATTCATTGAAAATGAGAGTACTGAGCATAACCATCTCAAGCAGTCATAAGGAAGTCTACCTTCTCGTCGATGACTAGCTTGATGCTGTAGCTGTGTGTCTCGTTCTTTGACCTGAGGTACATCGACAGTTCACCTTGAGTGTGTTATAGTTTGACTACACTATAACTCGATCTTCTAGCCATTCAGAACCCTGAGGTGTATGTTGGCTATAGCATATTCATTGTAGGAACCGGATTGCACCAAGAAGGGATTTATCAACCTCAGTAGATAAGAGGAGTAGTCCTATGATGATCGAAAGATCGAGTCCTTAAGCCCATGGCCATGGCAGAGTGAAATAATGGAAAAGAGTTTTCTATTTAGGTTTCACATCGAACTTGGATTGATCGATTGATTCATATGACTGATGTTGGGTTTGACGAGTTCACCTTAACCCTAATTCAGTCAGGACTTGTTAGGTATAAAATACCCCCAACCGAAGTTTGTAAAAGGCCGACCCTTCCAGGGCTTTTTCAGCTTCCGACCTTGTGTGGCATCTTTCTGAACCCCCTCGACCGTCCGAGCTTCCATAATACCATCCATACTTCTCTGACAATGAGCTTCTCCATTCATTTATCGGACTGCTTCAAACACCCTCTGAGCTCTGCTATCAGTCGATTTTTTACAGTGATCAACTATTCTCCAAATCCCTTCCAGACTTCTTCCGGCCACAGACGACTCTACTCTGAACTTCTACTACAAGCGGTCTACTCCAAACTTCTACTACGAGCGGTCTACTCCGAACTTCTACTACGAGCAGTCTACTCCAAACTCCTACTGCAGGCGGTCTACTCTGGATATTTACCGTAAGCAAATTCCATTCGAGCCTCTACTGTAAATAAATTTTTTCTGAACTTCTATTACAGGTAGACTTCAGTCGATCTTCTTCGTAGCCGAATCCCAGACGAGCTTCTACAACGGGACAGGCTCCACCAGCCAGGACACTACTTCGAGCTTCCACGACAACCGATCTTCGATCGAGCTTCTACAATAAGCGGCCTCCTTTCGGCTTTCTGCAAGAATTAGACTCCATCTGAACTTCCATAGTGGATGGATCCCAGATGAACTTCTACAACAGACGGGCTCCAGTAGCTGAATTTCCACAACGACTGATCGCCTTCGGTGTTTGCCGAACCTCCCCAGCCGTCAATCTTCAATAGCGTCAGCCGGACTTCAACAACGCCCTCCGAACTTCCACAGGATCCTCCAGACTCCTCCAGCAGACGAATCTCTCCAACGCCACCCGAAGTCTACCGTCGGCTGACCCTCTGCCAGATTCTTCATGAAATCAAACTTCTCCAATAAAAAGTCTCCATCCGAGCTTCTACAACAGATGACTCCCGCCTGTAGCATCAGCGCTCTAGGCACCCAACAATAGTAGACCCGTCAGCAACCTCAAAAATATCCGAGCTTCTCCTAGGATTGACGAGACAGAGAGCCATTCCGCTCCTTCAGACATCCCAGCCGAGCTTCAACTGATAGATCCGAACTCTCTGGCAAGTCACGATAATGGCCACTACCCTACTCCACTCTCAATAACGGATTCCGCGTGGCTCCACCACTCTCTGGCTGAAAGGTTTTGTGACAATGGTGGAAGCATGGATTTTAAAGTAATTATTATGAAATCAAAAAAAACCAAAATCTAACTCCAAGATCACCTTATCAGAAATTAAACCATATAATATGCATTAATATCAAAATAAAAGATATAGAAACATACCTCTTATCGCTAGACCCTAATTTGTGCTTAGTTGTCAGCAGCAATCCGTCTGGGTTTCCACCAGGTGCCCACATGTTCACCCTCCAACGTTGATCCACACAGGGACTCGATCAACCCACTAGCATCTATTTAAATATTCTCTACAATTAAATTCTGATTTATCAGAATTTAAATGCAATTTGGGCAGAACCTCCTTTCTTGGCTTTGCTGTCATACTGTTGGACCTTTTCTTGCCTTCCTTTCTTGCTCCTTGTCTCCTTAATTTTTATTCCAATTCTCTAAGCCTTTTGGAAGATTTCTTATCCTTTATCAGGATCTTATCTAGGTTAGAGAGAAACAATAAAGAAAATTAGACAAGAAAAGCCTCTTGTAAGAAAGAAGGAAGAATTCTGAATGCACGAAGACTCCTCGACGTGCACCCCTATTTATATTGCACGTAGGGGTGCAAACCAAAACATCTCATGCCCACTCACACTTTATCTCACACCCCCTTTCTATTTCTCACACCCCATAAATTGTAAAATGCCATGTGTACATCAAAGTTGGGTTGAAGAGGTGCCTTATTTCAGAAGGACTCTTCGATCTTAACTTACGGTGTTCACATGAGAAGTCACAAAGCTTCTCTTATTGGTGCCATCAACCCTTGCCTTTGGATCTGGAAGAAAGTCCATCCAATGGCCAAGATAGAGGGTGCCAACTTCAGGAATGGCGCAAGAGATTAAGGGGCGTGGATAAGTTAAAACTTATCTCCCCATTTGAAATTTCCAAGGGGTGCTTCCAAGAGGTGGCGCATGGATTTAATCCTTATCTCTTCTCCTAATTTTTCTATGATGAGTTTAATACTCAGAAGGACTCTTAGGTGCCTCCTAAGACATCTAAAAACCATTCATAGAATAAAAGTCATGGAGAAAAAATAGGAAAGACCAAGTTAAGGGGTGCCATCTCCCATCCATGCGCCATGTGACACATGCGCATGGATTTAATCCTTATCTACTTCTCCTAATTTTTATATGAGGAGTTTAATACTCAGAAAGACTCTTAGGTGCCTTCCAAGACATCTAAAAATTATTCATAAAATAAAAGTCACGGAGAAAAAATAGGAAAGACCAAATTTAAGGTGGCGCCAACTCTATCCATGCGCTATGTGGCTCATGCGCATGGATTTAAATCCACACGCCAAGAGAGAGACTCTTAGGCATGTGGTTCCCTAGTTTTTGGCACCCAACAGCAAGCCCAATTAAAATACTTCAAACCCATTTCAAGATCAAATCCAATTTGGCTTAAATTGGTTCTAAATTAGCTCAAATCAGAACCCGATTCGAATTCGATTCGAATCTAAATGCTAGGGTTTGCAACATGTGCTAGCATGTTCAACTAGCAAACATGGTTTAATCAAATTAAACCCATGATCAATTTTCTTTGTGTGTGACCCATTGGGTTCCACATCTAGCCAGCAGTGAGTCCAAGTGCAATTTAAACTAATTTGGTTGGAACACAATCTAGCCGATTTAGGTCAAATCAAGCTAAACCATTTTGATCAATCAGAACAGCTTTTAATTAATGATCGAATTAAACTCTTTAATTCGATCAAACTCACAAGACATGATTGACGTCTAGCAATGTATCAGATCTACCTGAAAGATATGAAATTTTTGATTGAAATATCAAAAATATCCTTCAGTGAAAATTACCATGCAACTTGATCTTACGATCATCCTGCATCCCGAATATAAGTTTGGGTATGAAAAAATGTCAAACCCAATTTTATATTCACATTTCTCTCGATCAAATAATAATGATTCAATTGAAACATTAGAAACTATTTCTAATTTTTCATAATGCTCTGATCAAAGTCTTCCTGAATCATTATTTGATTGAAGCAGATAGGTTGGGATCTCCTCTTACTAGGAGTGATCATTTCTATATTGACCTACTCACAACCTTCATAAGCAATCCATCATATCCAGAACACCCCGTACAAGATTAAATCATGAATGAGTATGATCCAAAATATGGATTCATGCTTATAAGGTTCTATGGCAGTCTCAGGTCAAAAGATTTACATGCACAATTCTCACTATAAGAAAAATCTGTTGACATGTAGATAAGACTCCATCAGATATTCTTTAATTGGATCAATTCAGTGAATTCATTCTCTAATGAACACTTACATCCTTATATTAGTGTCATACACAAGTAATTGTGAGATCAATTACCCTCTTAACCGAGTATACACAGGATGTACCAGTCTTATCGAAAATATTGATCCCCTACTTAATGTTCCATCGACTAGGAATATTTAAAATTAGGGTTTTAAGGTTTTAGATCTCACTGGTATGATCACATCATAACCCTAAAACCATAGCCCTAATTTATGGGGTTCATCATAATAAAAAATAAGATGCAGCATATGATGAACAAAATGCCTTTATTTATTTAAAACATCAGTACATGAGTTGTCAGGAGACAAAAAGAATATCCTTCAATTTATACATTTTGATTGGCTTATAGGGTATATTCCTTTCAATCTCCCACTTGCATTAAAGCCAATCTCCCTTATATTTCAACCCCATACTATCGAGGTGGCGATCGAACTGCTGCTGTGGTAAAGCTTTAGTGAACGGATTCGCTATGTTGTTCTTTGTGTCGACTCGTTCCATAATGACATCTTGTCTTTCAATTATTTCACGAACGAGATGGAAGTGTCTCAAAATGTGCTTGGATTTATGGTGAGACCTGGGTTCCTTTGCTTGAGCAACTGCTCCAGTATTATCACAATAAAGTGGTACTGGGTTCTCAATCTCAAGAACAACGCCCAATTCAGTGATGAACTTCTTCATCCAGACAGCTTCTTTGGCGGCTTCACTTGCAGCTATGTATTCCGCCTCTGTGGTTGAGTCAGCTACTGTTTGCTGCTTAGAACTCTTCCAACTCACTGCTCCACCATTCAAAGTAAAGACATACCCTGAAATGGATTTGCTATCATCTGGGTCTGATTGAAAATTAGAATTAAAGTATCCTTCTAGTTTAAGATCAGATCCACCATATATAAGAAAAATATCCTTAGTATTTCTTAAGTACTTTAGAATATTTTTCATAGCCTTCCAATGATCCTCTCCTGGATCAGCCTGAAATCTACTGGCTATGCCTAAGGCATAAGCTACATCAGGCCTGGTACATAACATAGTATACATTATTGATCCTATAGCCGAAGCATAAGGAATAGAACTCATTATATTTCTCTCTTCAGTTGTCTTAGGAGATATCTTCTTAGAAAGATGTATGTCTTGACTCATGGGTAAGTAACCTCTTTTACTTTCATTCATACTGAATCTTTTCAGTATTAAGTCAATGTACCTAGACTGGGATAAGCCTAGCATCCTTTTAGATCTATCTCTATAGATCTTTATACCAAGTATATAGGATGCTTCCCCCAAGTCTTTCATGAAAAACTTATTGGATAGCTATAATTTGACTGTTTGTAACATTGGGATATCATTCCCAATAAGGAGTATGTCATCTACATACAGAACCAAGAAAACTAGGGCACTCCCATTAGTCTTCTTATACACACAAGGTTCATCCACATTCTTGATGAAACCAAACTCTTTGACTATTACATCAAAGTGGATGTTCCAACTCTTTGAGGCTTGCTTTAATCCATAAATGGATTGCTTAAGCCTGCATACTAGATTTGGTCTGTCATTTAAGACAAAACCCTCTGGCTGTGACATGTAGACCTCCTCTTCTAGAAAACCATTTAAGAAGGCGGTCTTCACATCCATTTGCCATATTTCATAATCATAGTATGCTGCTATTGCAAGCATTATCCGAATAGATTTGAGTATGGCAACAGGTGAAAAAGTTTCATCATAATCAATACCCTGTTTTTGCCTAAAACCTTTAGCTACTAATCTAACTTTATAGGTTTCTATTTGACCATCTGCTCCAATCTTTTTCTTATAGACCCATTTGCACCCAATAGGGTTTACCCCTTCTGGTGCATCAACCAAAGTCCATACTTTGTTGGTGTACATGGAGTCTATCTTGGATTTCATGGCATCCTGCCATTTGTCTGAGTCCTTACTCATGACAGCTTCCGTATAGGTCAAAGGTTCGTCATTCTCAATGACTTGGGCTTCATTATTCTCAATAATGAACCCATATCTTATAGGTACATGTCATACCCTATCTGACCTACGGATAGGAGTTATGTGTTCTGGTTCTTCCTTATTTATGTGAATATTTGATTGAGAAATATCTATTTGTTTTTCTTGAACTTCATTAATTTTAATATTTCTCCCACTCCCTCTTTCTAGGATAAATTCTTTTTCCATGAAAGTGGCATGCCTACTTACAAATATCTTTTGTTCAGTAGGGTGGTAGAATAGATATCCTATACTATCCTTAGGATATCCTACAAACAAATATTTATCTGCTCTAGCATCTAGCTTATGTCCAAATTTTTTTTTGACATATGCTGAACATCCCCATATCTTAAAATATTTAAGATTGGGCTTCTTACCTCTTCATATTTCATATGGAGTACTAGATACAGATTTAGAAGGTACTCTATTCAAGATAATTATTGCGATCTCTAAAGCATGATCGCAGAAGGAAGTAGGTAATTCAGTGAAGCACATCAGGGATCATACCATATCTAATAAGGTACGATTCTTCCTTTCGGCTATACCATTTAATTGTAGCGTATAAGGAGGTATCCATTCAGAGATGATTCCCTTTACTTTAAGATGGTCTAAAAATTTATTGGATAAGTATTCTCCTCCTCGATCAGATCGAAGAATTTTTATACTTTTTCCAGTTTGTTTTTCGACCATATTTTGATACTCTTTGAATTTATCAAAAGCTTTGGATTTATGTTTCATAAGATACACATATCCAAACCTAGATAAATCATCTGTAAATGTAATAAAATAAGAGTATCCACCTCTGGCCTGGGTTGTCATAGGGCCACATACATCTGTATGTACAAGTCCTAACAACTTATTTATCCTATCTCTATTTCCACTAAATGAAGTCTTGGTCATTTTACCCATGAGACATGATTCACAAGTTCCTAATGATTCACAATCATAAGGATCAAAGAACTTTTCTTTGTACAACTTGTTAATCCTAGTCTCACTAATATGACCAAGTCGACAATGCCAAAGTAAGGTATTATTTATATTATCTCTCTTAGTTTACTATTTTCATCAACATGAAAAATATTATTATTCAAACATAGAGTCAACAAACCATTGTCAAAGATGCCATGGCAAATTATTTCACTAAAAAAATTAATCGAGCAACCATTGCTCGTTACAAATATTTGATATCCTTGTTTTATCAACAAGGGTACCGATACAATATTTCTAATGATCTTAGGCATGTAATAACAATTTGTTAGCTCTAAGATCTTCCCAGAAGGAAACTTCAAGATATATGTCCCTACAGCTTCTGCTTGCATAGAATCTCCTCCAGCACCATAGAGCTCGAAGTCTCCCTTCCTCAAACTTCTAATTTTCTGCAGCCCTTGCAATGATTTGCAGATATGAAAACCACAGGCAGTATCCAATATCTAAGAGTTTGAAATGGAAGAATTCAATGATAATATTGTATGTATCTCATACATACCTTTTGGTGCATTATTTGCACCAGTCTTCACTGTTGCAAGATAAGCCATGCAATTCCTTTTCCAATGACCTGCCTTGCTGCAATGAAAGCAGGTCGACTGTCCAGAGGTCTTCTTTCCCTTCTTTCTCTTATTTATACCACCTTTAGGGTTCAGCCTCCTTTTAGAACCTTTTTTGCCTGCCTTCTTTTTGGAGATCCCATCCACAAGAAGAAAAGGAGCCTTATCCTTCTTGATATGGCTCTCTGCTGTCTTGAGCATATTTAACAGCTTAGGCAAGGAAGAATTTAGTTTGTTCATGTGATAGTTCACGACAAACTGAGAAAATAATTCTGAAAGTGATTGCAGGATTAGATCCTGACTCAACTCCCCATCCATAACAAAACCTAATTGACCTAATCGAGTGATCAGGTCAATAACCATCAAAACATGGTTTTGTATGGATGACCCCTCTGTCATTCTGGCATGAAATAACTGCTTAGATATCTCATATCTAGCAGTCCTACTCTGTTCTCCATAAAGCTCTTTTAAATTGAGCAATATGGAATGAGTGTCCATGCTATCATGCTGCCTCTGTAACTCATTTGTCATAGAGGCAAGTATGATATACTTGACAGTTAAATAATCATTTTGCCACATCCTATATGTGGCTTTTTCTTCCTCTGTGGCATCCTCCCCAACTGGCTCAATGTCAGGGGTATCGAGGATGTAAGAAGCTTCTCTTGACTAAGTACTATTTTAAGATTTCTCAACCAGTCCATATAGTTGGTACCAGTCAATTTATTTGTATCCAAAATGGAGTGAAGTGAAAGTGAAGAAGCCATTAATCTACATAATAAAGAACATTACATAAGCGAACAACTCAAGATGATATACATAATTAAATTAAGACTTTAATTTTATTGTGTCTCCCACTATTTTATCAGACATCATAACCCTCTAGTATGATGTTCGAGAAAACCCTGATTGATTTTCTTAGTGGGATCGAGACCCTAATTCCTTATAAAAGATCTTGTGGTTGCACAACAAACCTTTTATAAGTTTAAAGGTAGGAAACTCTTTCCAATTGCATCTCATGCAATTCTCAATAAAAATCCTGGCCTCTAAAATATTAATAGCCTTGTGTTTACACAACAAACCATAATGTTTTAGTTAAGTAGGACCCTTCATTTTAATACAGTCAAAATAGAATATAAATGCTTTTGTGGTTACACAACAAAGTATTATACTCAAAAATTACTGTAAGCATCTCGATGCACCAGAACAATATTATGTCAGTTTTCATAATTGGTCTTGTGGTTACACAACAAACCTAATATGGTTCGTGACATAACAATGTCCTAGCACGAAGGAAGGCCATAATGTAGTGAATATAACATCGAGCATCCCAGCCAAGAATTAAATTAATCTAATCAGCCAGGTAAGTGGGAGAGAGGTGGGGGTCACCCCGTTGCTTTCCTTAGACATCAGTAAATTTGGCCAGGTTAGACAACGAAATCAATTAGAAACCACGTTCTCTTTACCAATCATGAACCACTTTCCTAGACACCAATTGATCAATTAGACATCATAGACTGGTTCTGCTATTGGTTAATTACACTACAACTTAATATCATTTTACAGAGGGCTTTTCAGGTCTCCATGCACATTTAATTTCTATATCATACTAAATACATGAATAAAAGAAATTAGCATCATAGTGAACATAATTCAGTATGACAAAGCGACATTCCATAATTATATACATCATAATTTAATTATGAAATAATGAATATGATCTCATCATATTAATATCATATTAAAACATACATAATGAACATATCATATTTATAATATTGCCATTAAATCATTAACATATCATCATATGATTTAATTCTAACAAGGTGGCTCTGATACCACTGAAAGGTTTTGTGATAATGGTGGAAGCACGGATTTCAAAGCAATTATTATGAAATCAAAAAAAATCAAAACCTAACTCCAAGATCACTTTATCAGAAATTAAATCATATAATATGCATTAATATCAAAATAAAAGATATAGAAACATACCTCTTATCGCTAGACCCTAATTTGTGCTTAGTTGTCGGCAGCAATCCGTCTGGGTTTCCACCAAGTGCCCACGTGTTCACCCTCCAACGTTGATCCACACGGGGACTCGATCAACCCACTAGCACCTATTTAAATATTCTCTATAATTAAATTCTGATTTATCAAAATTTAAATGCAATTTGGGCAGAACCTCCTTTCTTGGCTTTGCTGTCACACTGTTGGACCATTTCTTGCCTTCCTTTCTTGCTCCTTGTCTCCTTAATTTTTATTCCAATTCTCTAAGCATTTTGGAAGACTTATTATCCTTTATCAGGATCTTATTTAGACTAGAGAGAAAGAATAAAGAAAATTGGATAAGAAAAGCCTCTTGTAAGAAAGAAGGAAGAATTCTGAATGCACGAAGACTCCTCGGCGTGCACCCCTATTTATATTGCACGTAGGGGTGCAAACCAAAACATCTCATGCCCACTCACACTTTATCTCATGCCCCCTTTCTATTTCTCATGCCCCATAAATTGTAAAATGCCATGTGTACATCAAAGTTGGGTTGAAGAGGTGCCTTATTTCAAAAGGACTCTTCGAACTTAACTTACGGTGTTCACATGAGAAGTCACAAAGCTTCTCTTATTGGCACCATCAACCCTTGCCTTTGGATCTGGAAGAAAGCCCATCCAATGGCCAAGATAGAGGGTGCCAACTTCAGGAATGGCGCAAGAGATTAAGGGGCATGGATAAGTTAAAACTTATCTCCCCATTTGAAATTTCCAAGGGGTGCTTCCAAGAGGTGGCGCATGGATTTAATCCTTATCTCTTCTCCTAATTTTTCTATGATGAGTTTAATACTCAGAAGGACTCTTAGGTGCCTCCTAAGACATCTGAAAACTATTCGTAGAATAAAAGTCATGGAGAAAAAATAGGAAAGACCAAGTTAAGGGGCGCCATCTCCCATCCATGCGCCATGTGACACATGCGCATGGATTTAATCCTTATCTACTTCTCCTAATTTTTCTACGAGGAGTTTAATACTCAGAAGGACTCTTAGGCACCTCCTAAGACATCTAAAAATTATTCATAGAATAAAAGTCACAGAGAAAAAATAGGAAAGACCAAATTTAAGGTGCTGCCAACTTTATCCATGCACTATGTGGCTCATGCGCATGGATTTAAATCCACACGCCAAGAGAGAGACTCTTAGGCATGTGGTTCCCTGGTTTTTGGCACCAAACAGTAAGCTCAATTAAAACACTTCAAACCCATTTCAAGACCAAATCCAATTTGGCTTAAATTGGTTCTAAATTAGCCCAAATCGGAACCCGATTCGAATTCGATTCGAATCTAAATGCTAGGGTTTACAACATGTGCTAGCATGTTCAACTTGCAAACATGGTTTAATCAAATTAAACCCATGATCAATTCTTTTTGTGTGTGACCCATTGGGTTCCACATCTAGCCAGCAGTGAGTCCATGTGCAATTTAAACTAATTTGGTTAGAACACAATCTAGCCGATTTAGGTCAAATCAAGCTGAACCATTTTGATCAATCAAAATAGCTTTTAATTAATGATCGAATTAAACTCTTTAATTCAATCAAACTTACAAGACATGATTGACATCTAGCAATATATCATGTCTACCTAGAAGATATAAAATTTTTGATGAAAATATCAAAAATACCCTTCAGTGAAAATTACCATGCAACTTGATCTTACGATCATCCTGCATCCCGAATATAAGTTTGGGTATGAAAAAATGTCAAACCCTATTTTATATTCGCATTTCTTTTGATCAAATAATAATGATTCGATTGAAACATTAGAAACCATTTCTAATTTTTCATAATGCTCTGATCAAAGTCTTCCTGAATCATTATTTGATTGAAGCAGATAGGATGCGATCTCCTCTTACTAGGAGTGATCGTTTCCATATTGACCTACTCACAACCTTCATAAGCAATCCATCATATCTAGAACACCCCGTACATGATTAAATCATGAATGAGTATGATCCAAAATATGGATTCATGCTTATAAGGTTCTATGGCAGTCTCAGGTCAAAAGATTTACATGCACAATTCTCACTATAAGAAAAATCTGTTGACATGTAGATAAGACTCCATCAGATATTCTTTAATTGGATCAATTCAGTGAATTCATTCTCTAATGAACACTTACATCCTTATATTAGTGTCATACACAAGTAATTGTGAGATCAATTACCTTCTTAACCGAGCATACACAGGATGTACCAGTCTTATCGAAAATATTGATCCCCTACTTAATGTTCCATCGACTAGAAATATTTAAAATTAGGGTTTTAAGGTTTTAAGTCTCACTGGTATGATCGCATCATAACCCTAAAACTATAGTCCTAATTTATAGGGTTCATCATAATAAAAAATAAGATGCAGCATATGATGAACAAAATACCTTTATTTATTTAAAACATCAATACATGAGTTGTCAGGAGACAAAAAGAATATCCTTCAATTTATACATTTTGATTGGCTTATAGGGCATATTCCTTTCACTGGCAAGTCACGACAATGGACACCACTCCACTCTCCGTAACAAACTCCATGTGGCCCTGAACGGCCCTCTGACGCCACTACTCTCCGTAACAAACTCCATGTGGCCCTGAATGGCCCACTACTAGGCAGTTACAGACGTCGCTGTCAATCAGTTATGCCCTCCGTGTATAAAAAAGTACCCCAGATACGTTCTTCTCTAAGCTAAAAACTCTATCTTGAAACTCTGCTAAAATTTCCACTCAAGCACTCCATTTCTGTTGAAGCAGAGTATTGACTTGAGCATTGGAGGGTCTTGCCGGAGCACCTCCAACTCCGATTTAGACTTTTCTTGCAGGTCCCGATGGTGGATGCGGTCATCTCAACTCCAGCTTCTCCAACGTCGGTAGAATTCTACACCAACAGAATTGGCGCTAGAGGAAGGGCTTGTGTCTTCATAGTACCCTTGTTCTTAAAAGAGTGCTCAACGGGACTGTCTCCGGTCACCTTCTCCGACATCTACTTCTCCTTCTCCTGCCAGATCTCCACCTGATGCCTCCCCAAAAGGCATCCATCAGGCAATCCATGGCCTCCGGGTCAGATCTCAGCGAGCTCCTCAAACTCCGGCCTCATCTCCAGTCTCCCAGGCTTCTCCTCCTCTGGCAACGGCAGTCGGCATGGAGCAGTTTGACTTGCTGGTTCAGTAGGTCAGGGGCCTCACCGAAGCAGTGCAGGCCATGCAGCAGCAGCTGCAACAGACGCAGGCATCAGTGCGGTTGGGAAGAGCATTGTCGGAGTTTCAGAATCTGATGATCGGGTGGGCCACTTGGGCAAGTCACCCCGTCTTCTCCGAAAAGGGGAAGCGGATGGTGGAGAGCGCTCCATCCGATCATTATTCCACCCCCGGAGGGTCTCTACCTCTGTTCTTCTAGAAGACCCTCGAGACTCCCAGTCGAGAGGGCCTCCTGGATCGAAGATCCCAAGAAGCGAACCGACAGATCGAGGAGCTCATCAGATGAGGTCGGCTCGACAGATTCATTCGACACCGATCTGAAGGTAGGGAGGATTGGTCGAGGGCCCTACCATAGCCAGAGCCACCAAGGAGGGAGGAACAGCCTGAAGATCAGCCTCCAACCGAGATCGTCAGCACCATCTCTGGAGGACCCCGATGGGGAGCAGCCAGTGGACCGGCCATACCGCCCAAGCGACAGAGGATGGAAGAGTCTATAACCTTCACTGAAGAAGATGCCCGGGAGATTCAATTCTGACATAATGATGTGGTTGTAGTTTCTTTAAATATTGCTAACTATGATGTATGTCGTATTCTTGTTGATAGTGGAAGCTCGACCGACATTCTATTTTACGATGCATTCTCAAAAATATCCATTCCGGATGGTCGATTGGGGCCGGTAAACTCTCCGTTGGTAGGGTTCACTGGCGATGCTGTGCCAGTGGAAGGGATAATAACTGTAACCATGATTGCTGGTCGGTACCCAAAGCAATCGAGAGCGCAAGTGGATTTTCTGGTGGTAAGGGTGCCGTCTGTCTACAACGCAATACTCGACCGACCTGGCCTCAACGCCCTTCAAGCTGTGGTGTCGACCTACCACTTGAAGCTAAAATTTCCTACTAGCCAAGGAGTTGCAGAGGTCAGAGGAGATCAAGCCCTGGCAAGGCACTGCTACAACATAGCCCTTCAGAGAAAGGGACAGTCCGACCCCTGTCCGGTTGATGGATTGGACACTCACGATGACCTTGCTGAAGAATGGGGTGAGCCAATTGAAGACCTTGTCTCAATTCCTTTGAACGATGGGAATGAGGAGCATGTGGTGAAGATCGGCTCTAACCTAGGAGAAGAGGTACGGACACAGCTCATTAATTTTCTGCAAAAGAATGCAGATGTTTTCGCTTGGGTCTCGGCGGACATGCCAGGAATTGATGCGGGAGTCATGGAACACCGCTTGGTTGTTGATCCCAAACATCGGCTGACGAAGGAAAAAATTTGAAGTCATGCATCGGAAAGGCAAGTGGCAATAGCTGAGGAAGTTGATAAACTCCTGAAGGCCGGGTTCATTAGAGAAGTCAACTACCCGAGCTGGGTCTCCAATGTGGTTCTCGTCAAGAAGGTGAACGGCAAGTGGAGGATGTGTATAGACTTCAAAAAGCTAAATAAAGCCTGCCCGAAGGATAGTTACCCTCTGCCCAGAATTGATCAATTAGTGGATGCAACTTTGGGCCAGGAGCTCCTCACTTTCATGGATGCATTTTTCGGCTACAATCAAATCAGGATGGCATCGGAGGATGAAGAAAAAACTACTTTTATTACTAACCGTAGTCTTTATTGTTACAGGGTCATGCCTTTTGGCCTAAAAAATACAGGGATGACCTACCAACGGTTGGTGAACAAGATCTTCAAAAAGCAGATCGGTCGCAACATGGAGGTCTACGTAGACGATATGCTTGTGAAAAGCAAATTCACAAAGAACCACGTCACCGACCTTGAGGAAACCTTCAGCGCCCTCCGAAAATATAAGATGAAGCTGAACCCGACCAAGTGCGCTTTTGGAGTGACCTCAGAAAAATTCTTGGGCTTCATGGTGTCGGGGCGCGGGATCAAGGTAAATCCAAAAAAGATTCGTGCCATCTAGAAAATGATCGCCCCGAAGTCAATAAAAGAAGTTCAGCGCCTTACTGGGAAAATTGCAGCTCTGAATCACTTGTCTCAAGATCGACCGCACGATGCCTGCCTTTCTTTCAGACCCTCAAACAGCCGAAGAACTTCTGTTGGACCACAGAATGTTAGCAAGCATTCGAAAAATTAAAGAGCTACCTCGGCTCACTCCCGCTGTTGGCAAAGTCCGAACTCGGAGAGGAGTTGTTCTTATACCTGGCGGTCTCCCCTGTGGCTCTCGCAGCAGTCCTAGTTAAGGAAGAAGCAAAAGTTCAACGGCCGATCTACTACATTAGTTGAGTATTGAGAGATATCGAAACCAGGTATACTAAGTTAGAGAAACTAACTTACACCTTGTTGATTGCAGCTCGAAGGCTCCGACCTTACTTTCAAGGGCACACTATAATGCTGCTCACAGACCAGCCGATTAAGGCGGTTCTGCATCGAGCAGATGCTTTCGGAAGGATAACGAAATAAGCAATCGAGCTCACAGAATTTGACATCAACTATCAACCTCGATCGATGATTAAAGCCCAGATATTAGCAGACTTCATAGTGGAGTGCACTATTCTGGAAGAGACTGAACTTGAACAAGTGAAGCCGACAACTCAGGGCTCCAGTTGAATTCTCCTGAAGAAAGAACGGATCTCCCTGATGGTTTTTGGACTCTCTACGTGGACGGTTCCTCCAACATGTCAGGCACAGGCACGGGCCTGATCTTGGTTAATCCAGAAGGAATTATTGCGGAGTACGCGCTACACTTCGAGTTTTCTGCGACAAATAACGGAGTAGAATATGAAGCTTTGATTATAGGATTGAGGATCGCCAAAGAGTTAGAAGTAGATCGGCTCCAAGTCTACAGTGACTCCCAATTGGTGGTGGGACAGGTCAGCAAAAATTATGAAGCTCGGGAGGATAGTATGGTCAAGTATCTCGAAAAGGTAAAAGAGATCATCCCTGCCGTCGGTAGCTTTGACATCAAGCAGATTCCAAGAGCAGAAAATACCAGGGCCGACCTTCTCTCCAAGTTAGCTACACTAGCTCTGGCTGAACTGTCCAAGAAAGTCTTCTTCGAGATTCTGAAGTGCCCGGATATGGAAGAACTGTAGCTTGTGATGGAGATCAACCATGAACCTAGCTGGATTGACCCACTGGTTGCATACCCCAAGGACGAGGTTCTTCCTCCCGATGCAAAAAAAGCTCGAAAGCTTAGGAACCAGGCCTCCTGATATATTCTTTATGAAGGCAAGCTGTATAAAAGGTCATACTCTTTGCCCCTTTTGAAATGTCTCCGACCTTCTGAGGCCGACTTCGCCTTGCGGGAGGTACATGATGAAGGGAATAAATGCCTTTTTCCTGTGTAGGATCTTCCAGATTTCACCAAATCTGGGATGGAATAAATTTTATATTTTTATTCTATACTATTTTAGATCTAATATCTATTAGATCTAATTTTATTATCTGATATTTAAATCTAAAATTAAATCTAAAAGTATGAGAAATATAGACATACCTTAAGGGTAATCTAATTATCCTGTAGATGATCACAGCACTGCCTGAGGTTCTGATGTAGCCACGCAAGCGCCTGGCCTCTACTAGTATCCACTCAGGTAGGATCTGAAATGTCTTCTCCTTGTAATTCTATGCTCTAAAAATCAGATTAATATCTGATTTGGAAGTACTTCAGAACTCCTTCTGAAGTTGGAGCAGCAGCCTGTCGAAGATGTCCTGCAGCCTTCTGTTCCAGGCATCACCACGCCTTGTACCTTTGCCAGATGAATGTCCAACTTCTTGGATGTGAAGAGGGGAGAAAGGAGAATAGGGAGGATATAGAGAAGAGAGGAGGGGGCAGCAGCTAATAGGTTTTTTGCATAAAATAAGTTCTATCTCAAAACCCTAGGTGCAGCAGGGTTTATATAATTTCTATATGCTGCGCAGTGCCACATCATTCGACCAATCAAAAAATTTTAATAAATTTTGGAAAAATTATGATTGGTGGAGTGATATCATCTGATCATATCAGATAAGAACCCCACCTTATCTCCAAAAGGTGGCACCAACATTGGATAAGCACAAATAGAGTGGCGCCAAAGAGTCCAAGTTCATCAGGACTCTTTGGTTCTTATCCATTTGGGGCGCCCATTTAAATCCAATTGGGCTCACACCATAATCTGATTATGGCACCCAATTTGATTAGGTTTAGGCATGTGGACACTCCACAAAAATCCTCCAATAAGTCCTCTTCAGTTTAAGACCCATATATCAACTTTTGACAGATGTCCTAAAATGAAATTGGCAGGTGCTAGAAATTAGCAGGTGTTGTCTTAAATTTATCTCATGAATTAAGATAAGCCTTTTCTAAGTTGGACAAGCTAAAATTAGACTGAGAGAAACCTTCTAAGGTTCTCTGGATGAGCCAGATCTCATTTGGCTCAGTAGAGACAAAAAAAATTACACGAGGAGAAAGTTAGGCTTAATCGAGTGCTAGCACGATTTTCTTGAACCTAATTGGATCTTATCCAAATCAATTGGGGTAGCCCAATTGATGACATCCAGATACTAACCCTTGTTTGTGTGATCCAGTTAGGTTCAATTCTGTATGGTAATGAGACATGTCGTGATCTCATCATCGACATCATCGAAACTCCTTTTGATGGATCAGAACTCTTCTGATTCAGACAATTAGAATGATCGATCATCAAAATTATTCTAATTGCTCCCAAAATCCACCAGTGACACCTAGCAGTATATGGTGGCAATCCATCAGAATTGAAGATGATCCTCTTGGTGCAGCTACCTGTATGATTGAGTTCCTCTATCATGAGTCCCGACTGAATTAGGGTTAAGGTGAACTCGTCAAACCCAACATCAGTCATATGAATCAATCGATCGATCCGAGTTCGATGTGAAATTCCAATGGAAAACTCTTTTCCATTATTTCACTCTGCCATGGTCATGGGCTTAAGGACTCGATCTTTCGATCATCATAGGACTATTCCTTACATCTACCGAGGTTGATAGATGCCATCTTGGTGCGATCTGGTTCCTACAATGGATATGCTACAGCCAACATACACCTCAGGGTTCCGAATGGCTAGGAGATAGAGTTATGGTGTAGTCAAACTATAACACACTCAAGGTGAACCATCGATGCACCTCAGGTCAAAAAACTAGACACACAACTACAGCATCGAGCTAGTCATCGATGAGAAGGTAGACTTCCTTATGACTGCTCGAGGTGGTCACGCTCAGTACTCTCGTTCTCAACGAATACCTGTACTCTCACTCCGATGTCTCCATACCGTAGACTCAAGACTCATCTATCCTAAGGAAGTGATCATACACCAACCTTCCGGATCGATCACCATCCTCGTGATGATCCTATGGTCAGGAGCAGTTTATGAGTTAGTTATGTAAATTCATGCCTTAAATTTTCAACTCTTAAAAATATGAATTAATATTTTCACTAACTCAAAAGATGTATCACAGACACAATGTATATAATGTGATAGAAGAATAACCCTTTTATTCATTTATAGTAAAATTATAATTTTGCCCTTAGATTTGTACAGGAATGTGTCAGTCGATCTGGCATCTAGGGCACACATCTAAGAAACTCCCACTTGACCTAATGCCAATTGGCTACATATCTAAGTCCCATCTTCTCAAGATGGGCTTCGATCTTTTGTTGGCCCAATGGCTTAGTCAGCAGGTCTGCCACATTGTCTGTGGAGTCGACTCTCTTAATCTCGACATAACCTTTTTCGAGGTAATCACGGATCAGATGGAATCGTCGCTCGATGTGCTTGGACTTCTGGTGAGACCTTGGCTCCTTAGCTAGGGCTATGGCACCATTATTATCGTAGTAAAGAGGTATGGCATCCGATGACATCACTCCAAGCTCTGCGGCAAACTTCTTATACCAGAATGCCTCCTTTGCAGCTTTCGATGCAGCAATATACTCTACCTCCATGGTGGAATATGCAATCACCATTTGCTTGAAACTCTTCCAGCTAACTGCACCACCATTGTAAATGAATAGACTCCCAGATGTCGACATTCGATCATCTATATCAGACATAAAGTCTGAGTCTATAAATCCCTGAATCTGGAGTTCTCCATTCCTAAAGACTAGAAACATATCCTTAGTCCTTCTCAAGTACTTAAGGATACATTTCACAGAAGTCTAGTGCTCTTCGCCTGGATTCGACTGATATCTGCTTGTGACACTCACAGCATGGGCTATATCAGGTCGTGTACATAGCATGGCATACATGAGGCTCCCTATTGCCGAAGCATAAGGGATCTTGCTCATGCATTCAATCTCCTCAGGTGTGCTAGGACACATCTTCTTGGAGAGATGAATGCCATGTCTAAAAGGCAATAAACCTCTTTTGGAGTTTTCCATGCTAAACCTCTTTAGCACCTCCTCTATGTACATCTTCTGTGAAAGTCCTAGCATCCTATTTGGTCTATCTTTATAGACCTTAATACCTAGTATAAAGGATGCCTCTTTTAGATCTTTCATAGAGAACTCCTTAGACAACCATACTTTGACTGAGGTCAACATGGGAATGTCATTCCCAATTAAAGAGATGTCATCCACGTACAATACGAGGAAGACAACTGTGCTCCCACTGACCTTTTTGAACACACAAGGTTCCTCTTCGTTCTTGATGAAACCAAACATTTTGATCACATCATTGAAACGAGTATTCCAACTCCGAGATGCTTGCTTAAGTCCATAAATGGACCTTTGCAGTTTGCAGACCTTGTGATCATCATCACTGGATGTGAAACAAGCGGCTGTTCCATATAGATATCTTCCTCAAGATATCCATTTAAGAATGCCATTTTCACGTCCATCTATCATATTTCATAATCGAAATAGGCTGCAACAGCAAGCAATGTGCGGATGGATTTTAGCATGGCTACGGGCAAGAAGGTATCCTGATAGTCAATGCCTTCACGCTGACTATAACCTTTCGCTATGAGCCTAGCCTTGAATGTCTCCACATTTCTATCTGCACCTATCTTTCTCTTGAAGATCCATTTACACCCAATAGGTACAATACCTTCAGGTGGATCTACCAAGGTCCAGACTTGGTTTGAGTGCATCGAGTCAATTTTTGATCTCATTGCCTCTAACCATTTCTCGGAGTCGATATCTGAAATTGCCTCGTCATAGGTCTTGGGATCATCACCATGAACCCCATTTCCCATGAGGAATATTTCCTCTACATCCTCTTGTATGGTATCTAAGTACCTTTCAGGAGGATGGAAAATTCTAGTCGATCTACGAGGTGGAAGAGGTTGTGTTAGGACTGGTTTTGATTGATTAGGTTCCTCAGGTTCTTTAGCTCATTGCTCTTGGGAGACATTCTCCTTGAGCTTAATTATTCTTCCGATGCCACCATCTTGAATAAATTATTTTTCAAGAAAAATAATATTTCGACTTACAATCACATTGTGGTCTTCCAGAATATAAAAATAATATCCTAATGACTCTTTAGGATATCCTATAAACCGAGCTCTAAAAGATTTGAACTCTAACTTGTCCGTTTGCTGTCTCTTGACATGAGCCGGACAACCCCAAATTCTGAGATGATTCAGACTTGGCTTCTTACCATGCCATATCTCATATGGTGTGGTAGGAACGGTTTTAGAGGGAACCCTATTCAATACATAAATTACTGTCATGAGACAATGTCCCCAAAGAAATTTTGAGAGGTCTGTGAAGCTCATCATGGAACGGACCATATCTAATAGGGTCTGATTTCTTCATTTTGAAACCCCGTTGAGTTGAGGCATTTCAGGTGGAGTCCATTGAGAGACTATACCATTGTCCTTAAGATAGTTTAGGAATTTTCGACTAAGGTATTCACCTCCTCGATCTGATCGAAGAACCTTAATGGGCTTTCCTATTTATTTTTCTACCTCATGTCTGAATTCTTTGAACCTTTCAAAGGCTTCAGACTTGTGTTTTATTAGAAACACATATCCGTACCTAGACATATCAGCGGTAAAGGTAATGAAGTAGACAAAGTTGCCTCTAGCCGGCACATCAAATGGGCCGCACACATCTGTATGTACTAGGGCAAGTAGGTCTGTGGCCCTTTTCCCATGTCCCACAAAAGGGAGCTTGGTCATTTTGCCTTGAAGGTATGATTCACAAACTGGATATGACTCGAAAGTCAACGGACTTAGTAGTCCAGATTTCTCCAATTTGTTAACCCTGTCTTCTGCTATATGACCTAGCCTTAGGTGCCACAGATACTTATCATTTAGACTATCTCTAGGCTTTTTAATTCCTATGGCATTCACATTTTGCTCAATATTAAAAATAGATACATCAACATGTAACTGATAGAGACCATTAATAACAAAACCATTTGCAACTTTATTATTTCAATAAAATATGTTACAATGATCCTTATGAAAGCTAATCACATAGCTTTCTTGTGCTAAACATGAAACAGAAATCAAATTTCTGCTTGCTATAGGCACATAATAACAGTCTCTTAAAACTAAATCTAATCCTAACGGTAATCGCAGAGGGTAGGTTTCTACGGCCACAGCAGTAACTCTTGCTCTATTTCCGACACGTAGGATCATCTCTCCATCCCTCAGCCTCCTGCTCTCCTCAAGACCCTGCATAGAAGTGCACAAATGAGCACTAGAACTAGAGTCAAGCACCCAACTGGATGTAGAAGAAACCGTAAGATTAGATTCGATAATGAGCATACCTCCAGAAGGACCATCCTTCTTGTTCTTCAGGGTGGCCAGGTACTAAGGACAGTTCTGCTTCCAATGGCCTTCTGACTGATAGTGGAAACACTTTTCCTTTTCAGAAGCCTTCTTCTTGATCCTGTCTTTTTATTCTTGCCATCCACCTTTTGCTTCTTCACGGATTTTTTTTTCTTTCCAAAAGACTTTCTCTTGGAAGAAGTCCGCTCCACAGTAAGAACTGAGCCTTTTGAACCTTTCATTGAAAGCTCAACCGTAACCAGCATATTCATTAACTCGGCCAAGGTACATTGCATCTTATGCATATGAAAGTTCATGATGAACTGACCATATGCATCGAACAAGGACTGAATGATCACATCAATCTGAAAATCCTTATCTAAGATGATACCGAGCTTCTCAAGCTCCTCAAGATCCTTGATCATTGTTAAACAATGATCTTGGACTGACTGCCCATCACGCATCTTGGCCTTAAAAAGTCTTTGACAGACTTGATACTTGGCCGCATGACTCTGTTCACCAAACAACTCTTGTAGGTGAGCCAACATTTGACGGATAGTCAAAATATTTTCATGTTGGCACTGTAAATTATCAGACATTGCACCCAACATGTAGTACCTGGCTTTGTTATCATCATCCATCCACTTTTTCAGAGACGCTTTCTGTTCAGCAATCGGACGTGCTGGCATGGCAGGTGGGTCTTGGTCCAAGACATGAGTCAATTTTTTGAAACCCAGAATAATTTTATAGTTCCTCAACCAGTCCTTAAAATTTGGTCTAGTCAGTCTATGAGTGTCTAGAATTTTGGTCAGGGGGTTTGAGGCAGACATGTTTCCTGTAGAGAGTCAAAAGTTTCAAGTTAGATTTTGTAATCAGACTCAACCAATTTGTTTAGGGTTTTCATTTTTAAACAAATTAGGCTCCCACTATTTTCTTAGATCCCTACACTCCCTTGATAGAGATGTGAAAATCTCCATGATTAGTGATTTCTAGTGGGTGGTGCAGTCTCACCGACTGGCTCATCACCTCACCTAATAGTTATTGGTGATGAGTCAACCGATGAGTGGACAACTCTTATCCAATGATTCTCTAATCATGGTGCACCCAAAACTTGATCTCTAATTCATGAAGCTCGCCGTATCCAAAATATTGCTTCAATCCTTAGTTAAGCCAAACCCACCATTTGCACGAACTAGATTCCTGATTGGGTCCCTCACCGTATCTGGAATATTGAGCCCAACCCATCCTCTAATCTGTAGCATCCAATGCCTAATGGACATGGTTGCATCTTCCCGGTGCAACTAAGCCACTGTAACCAGTCGAGAACAATCAACCCCAGGAAGGGTCCGCACATCCACAATGGTGGAAGACCTAGACTTAATATTTTCTTAGGGAGATTTGATTTAGGTCTCTTTAAACTTGGCTTGACATAGTCATAACAATTATGACTAACCTAGTGGCATGGGTCAGCTCGAATTGTTAGCCATCTCAAATCAGAACTAGATCGACACATATGGCCAGGTAAGTGAGACCAGTGGGAGGGATATGCCATTAACTCGACAAGAACGCATTCGAGTCGAGTAGCTCTCAATTAAAAATCAGTCGTCGCATCTGCCCAACTTACCTTAGACACCAAATTATCGAACCAGAATTAATTGAGTTAGCCTACAATCCAGGCTCTAACCACTGAGCCAAATTAGGTCTTAACTTGATTGAGTCACATCTAAATATGATTTGACCTTGACCCAGACTTAATCCTATTAGGCTGGTCAATTATTAGCTTTTATGATCCCACCTAACCAACTCTTGATTCGGTTTGATCAACCGTTAGACCTAATTGAGCTACTCAAATCCGAACCCAATCGTATGAAAGTGTTTTAGATCTGAAATTCTCAATTTTAGACCTAACTTAATTTCATAAGATTAATACATTAATTAAGTTTGGATTTATAAACAAAGCATGTAAAATAAATCCTAGGGTTTCAGGATCTAGGATTTTGCAGAAAAGTAAGTTTTGATTTCTGATTAAGGATGAACGCGTGGCACCCCTACATGTCATATGAACACCCCATTGAATGGGAAGAGAGGGTCTTAAAATCTTACTTTGTTCTTATGATCGGACGGCCATGAGGAACACCTTAATCAGAAATATAAATTTTAACTACAAAACTAGTTAGATCTAAATTAACATATCACATATACAATTTAAGATCTAACTAATACATGCTTTACATACATCTCATGTATCAAAAATTAATCTAATTAACATGCTTTCAGATCTGATATATCACATATAATATCTAAAAAATAGAATTTAAATTAAACTATTCAAAATAAAAACTATTCTAGACAAGTTACTAGAATAATTCTACAACTAGTCTAGGCATGCAACAGATCAATTTTATGAAATAATTAAAATTTTATTTTCTATTTTATGATCTGATTATAATAATTATAACATCAAAAATAAAGAATAAATTATATTTAATTCATATTTTAATCTCATTAAAATATAAAACTTAAGACTATTCATGGATTCAATTAATCCTAGTCTAGTTATGCATCTTATGCATGTTAGATCTGCTTAGATTTAATTCTAAATATTTTGATTTTAGATCCTATCATATCTGATGTGATATCTGAAATCATTTAATATCAAATAAATTAAAATTAAAATTAGATCTAAATAATAATAGAGCCAACAACCTGGCTCTGATACCACTTGAAGGGAATAAATACCTTTTTCCTGTGTAGGATCTTCCAGATTTCACCAAATCTGAGGTGGAATAAATTTTATATTTTTATCCTATATTATTTTAGATCTAATATCTATTAGATCTAATTTTATTATTTGATATTTAAAATCTAAAATTAAATCTAAAAGTATGAGAACTATAGACATACCTTAAGGGTAATCTAATTACCCTATAGATGATCGCAGCACTGCCTGAGGTTCTGATGTAGCCACGCAAGCACCTGGCCTCTACCAGTATCCACTTAGGTAGGATCTGAAATGTATTCTCCTCACAATTTTACACTCTAAAAATTAGATCAATATCTGATTTGAAAGTACTTCAGAACTCCTTCTGAAGTTGGAGCAGCAGCCTGTCGAAGATGTCCTGCAGCCTTCTGTTCCAGGCGTCACCACGCCTTGTACCTTTGCCAGATGAATGTCCAACTTCTTGGACATGAAGAGGGGAGAAAGTAGAACATGGAGGATGTGGAGAAGAGAGGAGGGGGCAGCAGCTAATAGGTTTTTTGCATAAAACAAGTTCTATCTCGAAACCCTAGGTGCAGCAGGGTTTATATAATTTCTGTATGCTGCGCAGTGCCACATCATTCGACCAATCAAAAAATTCTAATAAATTCTGAAAAAATTATGATTGGTAGAGTGATGTCATCTGATCATATCAGATAAGAATCCCATCTTATCTCCAAAATGTGGCACCAACATTGGGTAAGCACAAATAGAGTGGCGCCAAAGAGTCCAAGTTCATCAGGACTCTTTGGTTCTTATCCATTTGGGTCGCCCATTTAAATCCAATTGGGCTCACGCCATAATCTGATTATGGCACCCAATTTGATTAGGTTTAGGCATGTGGACACTTCATAAAAATCCTCCAATAAGTCCTCTTCAGTTTAAGACCCATATATCAACTTTTGACAGATGTCCTAAAATGAAATTGGCAGGTGCTAGAAATTAGCAGGTGTTGTCTTAAATTCATCTCATGAATTAAGACAAGCCTTTTCTGAGCTGAACAAGCTTCAATTAGACTAAGAGAAACCTTCCTAAGGTTCTCTGGATGAGCCAGATCTCATTTGGCTCAGTAGAGATAGAAAAAATTACACGAGGAGAAAGTTAGGCTCAATCGAGTGCGAGCACGATTTTCTTGAACCTAATTGGATCTTATCCAAATCAATTGGAGTAGCCCAATTGATGACATCCAGACCCTAACTCTTATTTGTGTGATCCAATTAGGTTCAATTCTGTATGATAATGAGACATGTCATGATCTCATCATCGACATCATCGAAACTCCTTTCGATGGATCAAAACTCTTCTGATTCAGACAATTAGAATGATCGATCATCAAAATCATTCTAATTGCTTCCAAAATCCACTAGTGACACCTAGAAGTATATGGTGGCAACCCATCAGAATTGAAGATGAACCTCTTGGTGCAGCTACCTGTATGATTGAGTTCCTCTATCATGAGTACCGACTGAATTAGGATTAAGGTGAGCTCGTCAAACCCAACATTAGTAATATGAATCAATCGATCGATCTGAGTCTGATGTGAAACCCCAATGAATTTTTTTTTTCATTATTTCACTCTGCCATGGCCATGGGCTTAAGGACTCAATCTTTCGATCATAATAGGACTACTCCTCACATCTACCGAGGTTGATAGATCCCATCTTGGTGCGATCTGGTTCCTACAATGGATATGCTACAGCCAGCATACACCTCAGGATTCCGAATGGCTAGGAGATCGAGTTATGGTGTAGTCAAACTATAATACACTCAAGGTGAACCGTCGATGCACCTCAAGTCAAAGAACTAGACACACAACTACAGCATTGAGCTAGTCATCGACGAGAAGGTAGACTTCCTTATGACTGCTCGAGGTGGTCACGCTCAGTACTCTCATTCTCAACGAATACCTGTACTCTCGCTCCAGTGTCTCCACACTGTAGACTCAAGACTCATCTATCCTAAGGAAGCGATCGTACACCAACCTTCCAGATCGATCACCATCCTCGTGATGATCCTATGGTCAGGAGCAGTTTATAAGTTAGTTATGTAAATTCATGCCTTAAATTTTCAACTCTTGAAAATATGAATTAACATTTTCACTAACTCAAAGGATGTATCACAGACACAATGTACATAATGTGATAGAAGAATAACTCTTTTATTCATTTATAGTCAAAATTATAATTTTGCCCTTATATTTGTACAGGAATGTGTCAGCCGATCTGGCATCTAGGGCACACATCTAACACATGAGGGAGTCTGCCGAAGTCACCTGGGGGCCAGATTTTTATCCCACAAGCTATTTCAACAAGGCTATTACTGGCCTACTATGCACCACGACTCCATTGAATATGTCAGAAGGTATGGTCGGTGTCAGAGATATGCAAATATCCAAAGGCAACCCACCTCTGAGCTTACGCCCTTGAGTGCCCCATAGCTGTTTGCACAGTGGGGGATGGATATCCTCGGACCTTTTCCCATGGCATCCGGGCAGCGAAAGTTCCTCTTGGTGGCAATTGACTACTTCACCAAGTGGGTCGAAGCTGAACTTTTGGCAAAAATTATAGAAGCTAAGGTGCAGGACTTCGTTTGGAAGTCGATTGTATGTAGGTTCGGCCTACCCAGAACTCTCATTACTGATAACGGACGACAATTTGCTGGGGTAAGATTTGCTGAATTTTGTGAGGACCTAAATTTCTCCCATAACTTCACGTCAATAGCCCATCCGCAAGCAAACGATGAAGCCGAGGTTACTAACAGGACTCTACTGCAAGGGATCAAGGCGACACTTGAAAGAGCAAAGAAAACTTGGGTAGATGAGCTTTATCATGTGTTGTGGGCATACTGAACTACCCAAAGACTGCCCACAGGGGAGACCCCCTTTGCCTTAGCCTTCGAAACAGAAGCCGTAATCCCGATCAAACTCAAACTCCCATTGGCACGAGTTGTGGCATTCGATGAGCAGCGCAACTCGCAGGATCTCAAAGCCAGTCTCGACTTATTAGAAGAGAAGCGGGAGATAGCTCAAGTTCAAATGACTGCCTACAGGCAGAAAGTGGCCCGCTACTACAACCCCCGGGTCAAGAGCAAGGCCTTCAGAGTGGGGTATTTCGTACTTCGACAAGCCGCTATCTCACAACCTCAGAATCAAGGGAAACTCACCCCTAACTGGGAAGGCCCGTATGAAGTCAGGGAGGTAGTTCGGCCCAGAACATACTATTGGAAAGAGCTCGGAAGAGCGGACCTTCCATGACCATGGAACTCGAAAAATCTACGAATGTATTACCAATAACTTTGCCTTAAATAAAAGTTTCTTTCATATTTGTATATCTTTTCTTTTGGCATGAGCTCATAACGACAGGGAGTAGCTCCTTCCGACAATCGACACTAAACGTGTTAGGAACAGGAGGAGGATCTCATCCTAACACGAGCCAAGTCGAAGGCCCGATTATTTTAAGACCGGATGGGGGGAGAGGCCCTTACAACGGCCCTTATGTGCCTCTACAGCCATGTTAGGAACAGGAGGAAAACCTCATCCTAACATGAGCAAAGTCGAAGGCCCGATTATTTAAAGACCGGATGGGGGGAGAGGCCCTTACAATGGCCTTTATGTGCCCCCACAGCCATGTTAGGAACAAGAGGAGAACCTCATCCTAACATGAGCAAAGTCGAAGGCCCAGTTATTTAAAGATCGGATGGGGGGAGAGGCCCTGACAACGGCCCTTATGTGCCCCCACAGCCATGTTAGGAACAGGAGGAGAACCTCATCCTAACATGAGCAAAGTCGAAGGTCCGATTATTTAAAGATCAGATGGGAGGAGAGGCCCTTACAATGGCCCTTATGTGCCCCCACTACCATGTTAGGAACAGGAGGAGAACCTCATCCTAACATGAGCAAAGTTGAAGGTCCGGTTATTTAAAAACTGGATGGGGGGAGAGGCTCTTACAATGGCCCTTATGTGCCCCCACAGTCATATTAGGAACAGGAGGAGAACCTCATCCTAACATGAGCAAAGTCGAAGGCCGATTATCTAGAGATCGGATGAGGGGAGAGGCCCTTACAACGGCACTTCGTGCCCCCACAGCCCTTACATGCCCCCATAGCCCTGTTAGAAATAGGAGGAGAACCTCATCCTAACATGAGCTGAGATTGACTATGTTGGGAATAGAAGGAGAATCTCGTCCTGACACAAATGAAGACCCGATCGATCAAGACCGAATGAGGAGGAAAGCCTCCTCAATGGCTCCTCTACACTCCCACGACCCTGTTAAGAGCAGAGGAAAAACCCTCGCCCAAATGAAAAAAAAAGAGGGGGGGGGAGATGAAAAGGAAAAGTGATGAACTACACCAGCAACAAGTGAAAAACAAACTACATCAAAGACATAAGGGACCTCATCTCAACAAGAAAGGAGACTCTTATCAAGAACCCTTAGTCTCTAAGAGGAAACTCAACACAGGCCGAGAAAAAATCTGCTTCCTTAAGGTAATGAGGAGTTCGGGCCCCCAAGCTCGAGCACTGGGAGGAAGCGTCAAACTCAAATGGCTTCGAAAAGACCTACGATCATGAACAAAAAAGGCAAATCAACACGGCGATGACTGGGAACCTTCAAACAACATCGATATCGAACAAGACAAAAGACAAAAGAAGTTCGGTAAACAAGGACTTAATTCAAGAATGGACAAGATAATAGAAATTTTTCTTTTCATTTCATTAGTAAAGTGCGCATTACAAAGTCTTTGAAGGCCAAAAAAAGGGGGGCAACAAGAAAGGAAAGGAATACAAGGCAAAAGAGCTCCAAGGAAGCTCGGTACCATCAGACTTCGAACTCTCGATTCCAGCCATCGTCGAGGATTGCTTTAAGTACCTGACTTCTTCTTCCAGTCCCCCTTTGGATTAACAATTACTCTAGCATTATCTTCAAAGTACATGTAGATGCCATCCTTTTTGCACCATGGCTTCCGCTGCCTCACAATGACAGCAGGCATGACCTTCTTTCTGAGATCGAATTTCTCCTTCTTTCTGACTTCTTCTTTCAGTCCCCCTTCGGCTTTTCCCTTCTGCAGGATCGGGAAGTACTCACGATCGAAGACGTGCCACAAGCATGGGCTCTGGGCGATCAAGACGAAACACGATCGGATCTGTCTCTTCTACCCTCACCTTCTTCGCCGACCCGAATGTTGCAGCGCCTTCCCTCTTGTGGGCTTTGAGACTCTTAGATAACATCTGAGCCACGTCCATGCCTATATCTGCAACGAATGAGGATCGGCACAGTCTAGAAACAGAGCCGCGAAAATAGAGAAAGTTCTTGAGCTAACCTAGGCTGGTCTGAGGGATGCAGAGAGGTAGAGATGGGGACGACTCGAAGAATGCCTAAGGCCGAGAAGGATGCTGAGGAAGGATGGAACTCTCAGAAAGAAGGAGGGACCGAAGAAACTTTCGTGCAAAGTGAGATCCCCGAAGGGGGGAGGTGGGTTTAAATAGATGACGGGGTCCGATGCAATAATGACTGCAGGTCTCCTCTGGCCGATCTATAACCGTCGCGTGGCCCACTCACCATGGCAGGCGACTGAAAGTGGTCGACAGCTGACAAAATTATTATTGCACCGTACCTAGAGTAGTGCTCCAACAAAAATTTCGAAAAAATCTTTTCGGATTGCCTTGATTTGAAAAGGCTTCAGCACCAGTGCGCCAAATGCCAAAATATCTGAAAACCATCGAGTGCAGAAATCAAGGGAGGCAACTTCGGCTATGGGAATTTTTTCGTACTTCCTTCATTCGAAATCCAAACTTGAAAGTAGGGGGACTGGTGTTTGGTATAAAATACCCCCAATCAAAGTTTGTAAAAGGCCGACCCTTCCAGGGTTTTTCTGGCTTCCGACCTTGTGTGGCATCTTTCTGAACCCCCTCGACCGTCCGAGCTTCCATAATACCATCCATACTTCTCCGACAATGAGCTTCTCCATTCATTTACCAGACTGCTTCAAATGCCCTCTGAGCTCCGCTATTAGCCGATTTTCTACAATGATCAACTATTCTCCGAATCTCTTTTAGACTTCTTCCAGCCACGGACGACTCTACTCCAAACTTCTACTACGAGCGGTCTACTCCGAACTCCTACTACGAGCGGTCTACTCTGAACTCCTACTGCAGGCGGTCTACTCTGTATATCTACTATAAGTGAATTTCATTCGAGCCTCTACTGTAAATAAATTTCTTTCGAACATCTATTACAGGTAGACTTCAGTCGAGCTTCTTCGTAGTCGGATCCCAGACGAGCTTCTACAACGGGATAGGCTCCACCAGCCAGGACACTACTCTGAGCTTCCACGACAATCGATCTTCAACCGAGCTTCTATAATAAGCGGCCTCCTTTTGGCCTTCTGCAAGAATCGGACTCCATCTGAACTTCCATAGTGGATGGATCTCGGATGAACTTCTACAACAGACGGGCTCCAGCAGCTGGATTTCCACAACGGTCGATTGCCTCTGATGTCTACTGAACATCCCCAGCCATCAACCTTCAATAGCGTCAGCCAGACTTCAACAACGCCCTCCGGACTTCCACAAGATCCTCCAGACTCCTCCAGTGGATGAACCTCCCCAACGCCACCCGAAGTCCACCACCGACCGACCCTCTGCCAGATTCTTCATGAAATCGAACTTTCCCAATAGAAAGTCTCCATCCGAGCTTCTACAATAGATGACTCCCACTTGCAGCATCAGCACTCTAGGCACCCAACAACAGTAGACCCGTCAGCAACCTCAAAAACATTCGAGCTTCTCCTAGGATCGACGAGACAAAGAGCCATTCCGCTCCATCAGACATCCCAGTCGAGCTTCAGCCGATAGATCCGAACTCTCTGGCAAGTCACAACAATGGCCACTACCCTACTCCACTCTCAGTAACGAATTTCGTGTGGCTCCACCACTCTCTGGCAAGTCGCGACAACGGACACCACTCCACTCTCCGTAACAAACTCCACATGGTCCTGAACGGCCCTCTGACGCCACTACTCTCCATAACAAACTCCACGTGGCCCTGAACGACCCACTACCAAGTGGTTACAGACGTCGCTGTCAATTAGTTACACCCTCCATCTATAAAAAGAGACTCCAGATATGTTCTTCTCTAAGCTAAAATCTTTATCTCAAAATTCTGCTAAAATTCTCACTCGAGCACTCCATTTCTGTTGAAGCAGAGTACTGACTTGAGCATCGAAGGATCTTGCTGGAGCACCCCCAACTCTGATTTAGACTTTCCTTGCAGGTCCCAATGGTGGACGCGGTCATCTCAACTCCAGCTTCTCCGGCATCGGTAGAATTCTACACCAACAGGACTCATGATGGAAGAACTCAATCACACAGGTAGCTGCACCGAGAGGTTCGTCTTCATTTTTGATGGGTTACCACCATATACTGCTAGATGTCACTGATGAATTTTGAGAGCAATTAGAATAATCTTGATGATCGATCATTCTAATTGTTTGAATCAGAAAAGTTCTGATCCATCGAATGGAATTTTGATGATGTCGATGATGAGATCACGACATGTCTCATTACCATACAAAAATGAACCTAATTGGATCATACAAATAAGAGTTAGGGTCTGGATGTCATCAATCGAGCTAGCCCAGTTTGATTGATTTGGATTAGATCCAATTAGGTTCAAGAAAATCGTGCTAGCACATGATTGAGCCTAACTTTATCCTCGTGTAATCTTTTCTATCTCGACTGAGCCAAATATGATTTGACTCACCCAGAGAACCTTGAGAAGATTTTTCATAGTCTGACTGGAGCGAGTCCAACTTAAAAAAGTCTTATCTTAATTCATGAGATGTATTTAAGACAACACCTGCCAATTTCTGTCACCTGCCATTTTTGTTTTAGGACATCGATCAAACGTTGACTTATAGATCTTGAGCTGAAGGCCACTTGGAAAGAGGTCATTGGAGAGTTTTTGTGGAGTGTCCACCTGCTAAATTAGGCCTCAAAGTGGGCATCAAGATCAGATTGGGCGTGCACCCCAAGTGAATAAGGATAGAGTCCCATGTGATGAGGACTCTATGCCTTGATCGACTCAAACTGTTGGGCACCAATCTCACTATGTTTATCCAGTGTTGGCACCAACAGTAGGAGGGTTTGGTGGGGTTCTTATTTAATATGATCAGATGACATCACTCTACCAATCAGAATTTTTCTAAAATTAATTGGAATTTTTTGATTGGTCGAATGATGTGGCACTGCATGGCACAGCAGGGTTTATTTAAACCCTGTCTGCACCTAGGGTTTAGAGAATCTGCTCAATCCCCAGCAAAAGCCTGATATCCCTCCACTTCTCCATACCCCCTCTGGTCCTCTCTCTCCCCTCTTCATGTCCAAGAAGTTGGGCATCCATCTGGTGCTTGTCCAAGGCGTGGTGGCTCCCTGATCAGAAGGCTGCAGGGATTTATCGAGAAGCTGCTGCTCCAGCTTCAGAAGATCTTCCAGATTAGATCCAGATCTGATTTTTGGAGTAGAGATTTGCAAGGAGAAGATAATCTAGATCCTACTTATGTGGATACTGGTAGAGGCCAGATGACTATGTGGCTATTTTTGAACCTTGGATATTGCTGCGATCATCTACAAGGTAATCTAGTTATCCTAGAGGTATTTCTCTATTCCTCATAATTTCAGATTTAATTTTAGATTAAATATCAGATAATAAGAATCAGATCTAATAGATCTTAGATTTAAAATATCATAGGATAATTTTTTTTTAAATATTTCATCCTAGATCTCATTAGATCTGGAAGATCCTACAAGGAAAAAGGTGGTTTTTCTTTCATTGACATCATTCCATATCTAGAGTCATATTCGGGATGCAGGGAGATCACAGGATCGAATTGCACGGTAACTTTCCACTGAAGGATATTTTTAGTATTTTTATCAAAATTTTATATCTTCTAGATAGACATGATACATTGCTAGATGTCAATCTTATCTCATAGATTTGATCGAATTAAAGAGTTTAATTCGATCGTCAATTAGAAAGAGTTCTAATTACTGAAATCAGATTAGCTTGATTAGATCTAGATCAGTTAGATCAAATTCTAATCAAATTAGATCAACTTACACTTGGACTCACTGCTAGCTAGATGTGAAACCCAATGGATCATACATAAAGAAAATTGATCAGGGATCTAATTGGATTAGATCATGTTTGCAAAATAGACATGCAAGCACATGTTGCAAATCCTAGCTTCTTGTTTTGAATCATATTCAAAATTGATTCCAGATTAGGCTAATTAAATCTAAATTAATTCAAACTAATTTTGATTTTGAGTTGGATCAGCCCTTGGCTGTATGTACTAAAATTTTGGTGCCATGGAACCAGATCACCACACATCAAGAATTTTTCTTGCGTGTGGGATGCATTTGTTGTGCGCAAAAACAGATTTGGCATCCCATGAGATGGGATGCCCCTTCCTCATCTTTATCTAATGTTTCTATGATAAAAAATTCTCAAAAAATCTTGAGTTAATTTCAAGTGCAGAGGAGTCCTTCTGTGGTTTAATCACCTTTTGATTTAATTGTGAAAATTGATTGAAGTTTGAAAACTAGCCTAATCTATCCATGCGCCTAACCTAGAGTCCATGTTGTGAAAGACTCTTAAGTAAATGTCACGCCACTTCTTATCTCCAGATTTTTTTCCATCTCTTGGTTAGCATCTGCAATTTGGTCTATTGGATGGGCAAAGTGCGTTGATGTGTGGTAGAGAAAAAATGTGCCTAAGAAAGCTGCATGATGCATCGGAGAATCATCGAGAAAAAATATTTCGAAGAGTCCTGTGCGAAGCATCTCTTGATTTTTTTTTTCAATCATTACCATGTATCAGAAGCTTTCTGATGGGCATAAAAAATTGGCTTGGGGCATGAGAATTTTTGATAGACGTGAGATGGCGCATGGAGGGGGCACGAATCAAATCTGAAGGTGACCTATCGCTAACTATTTAAAGAGGGCTACATTGGAGATTTGTTTCATTCCAAAATTCTAAGCCTATCTCTTCTTTCTTACACACTCTCCCTATAGTTCAATTAGACTCTTCTTTTTCTTGTTAGAATAAGTTCAAAAATAGTAAGGACAAGTTTGATTTTAGGACAAGAGCCTAGGAAGAGATATAAGGAAGACAAAGAGAGAAGAAAGGTAGGGATAGGAAGGCTAGGAGGAGAGAAAGAAGGTCTTGAGGTCCTGCTATCTAAAAAAAATTTTAAAATAAAAATTTTGATGGAGGAATCATCGTAAAGAGTTGGTATCCTGATCATAGCCCTGTGTGGATCATCGTTGGAGGGCAAACACTTGGATGCCTGGTGGAGGTTCTATCGAAATTTTGGAATAAGCATTTCAGGTATTCTTCTATAGCTTAAATTTTATTATGAATATATATTATATAATTATTAATAATTAAGGAGATGCTGGTTTAAGGATTTAATATCTAGGATTTCATAGTTTAAAATTTTGAAATCCATTATGCTTCCATCGTGCATGTTCACCCTGAAACCCTACATTGTATGCCATGACCTATGGACAAGTAACCTCTTTTACTTCCCTCCATGTTGAACCTCTTCAACACAAGGTCTATGTACTTAGACTGAAACAAGCCAAGCATCTTTTTTGATCTATCCTTATAGATTTTTATACCCAGTATATAGGATACTTCACCCAAGTCTTTCATAAAAAACTTTTGTGATAGCCATATTTTAACCGATTACAACATCGGGATATCATTCCCAATGAGCAGTATGTCATCCATATATAAGATTAAGAAGACAACAGCACTCTCACTAGTCTTCTTGTACACACAAGGTTCATCCATATTTTTGATAAAGCCAAACGATTTGACTGTCTCATCAAAATGGATGTTCCAGCTCCTCGATATTTATTTTAATCCATAAATAGATCTATTCAGCTTGCATACCTGATTTGTTCTCTCACTAGGGACAAATCCCTCTGACAAAGTCATATAGACTTCTTCCTCAAAGTTTTCATTGAGGAAGGCAGTCTTAACGTCCATCTATTGATCTCATAGTCATGGTGTACAGCAATAGCAAGCATTATCTGAATAGACTTGAGTATAGCTACCGATGAAAAGAAATTTTCATAATCAACATCTTATTTTTGTCTAAAATCTTTTGCCATCAGTCTGGCCTTATAGGTCTCTACCTGGCCATCTGCTCCAGTCTTCCTTTTGAAGATCCATTTGCAACCTATTGGAATCACACCCTCAGATGCATCAACCAAAATTCAAACTTAGTTGGTATATATGGAGTCCATTTCTGATTTCATGGCATTGAGCCATTTGGTAGAGTCACTACTCATGATAGCTTCTGAATAGATCATGAGATCATCATTCTTAATGATATGGGATGTGCTATCATTCTCAATGATAAACCCATATCTAAGTGGTACATTACGCACTCTATTTGACCTTCAGAGAGGAGGTGTGTGTAGTGGCTGTGCTTGAACAATGAGCACATCTGGTTGAAACTTATTTTGTGAATCTTGGATGAGTTATAGATTTTAAACTTTCTCAAGTTCAACAGACCTCCCACTACCTCCTTCTTGGATAAACTCTTTCTTCAAGAAAATAGTATGCTTACCAATAAACACTTTTTATTGAGTAGGATGGTAGAAGTAGTATCCTATACTCTCCTTGGGATAACCTACAAATCTGTATTTTTTTGATCTAGCACTCAGCTTGTGTCCATCAATATTTTTCATATAAGTCAGACAACCCTAAATTTTAAGATGCTTAAGACTGGATCTTTTTTCTTTCCATATCTCATATGGAGTACTAGAGATAGATTTGGAAGGTACTTTGTTTAAAACATACGCTGCAGCCTCGAGAGCATGTCCCTAAAAGGAGATCAGAAGATCCGTAAAACACATCATGGACCGCACCATAGCTAATAAGGAGCGATTCCTCTTTTCTGTAATTTCATTTAATTATGAAGTGTACGGAGGTATCCACTAAGAGAGTATTCCATTTTATTTTAAATAATCGAGAAACTCACTGGTTAAGTATTTTCCTTTTCGATCAGATCAAAGAGCTTTAATACTTTTACTAGTTTGTTTCTCAACCATTCTTTGATACTCTTTAAATATGTCAAAAGCTTTGGATTTATATTTCATTAAATACACATATCTAAACTTAGACTTATCATTAGTAAATGTGATGAAGTAAGAGTATCCATCTTTAGCTTGAGTCAATATTGGACTACAAACATCAGTATGTGCAAGGTCCAAAATGTCACTTGCCCTTTCTCCATATCCAGTAAATAGAGTCTTGATCATTTTTCTCATGAGATAAGATTCATAAGTTCCATATGATTCAAAATCATAAGGATCAAAGAATTTATCTTTGTATAACTTGTTAATTCTTAACTCATTTATATGACCAAGTTGGCAATGCTAGAGGTATGTGAGATTCACATTCTCTCTCTTTTTTTTCTTCATATTATCAATATAAAGTATATTATCATTAAGTGTTAGGAATAAAAGACCATTATCAATATAAGTATTTTCATAAAATTCATTAGAAAAATATATAGAAAAACCATTATTCTTTGCTTTTATTTTAAAACTTTGTTCTGATAACAATGGTACAGAAATAATATTTCTAACGATATTAGGAATATAATAACAGATCTTCAGTTTCAAAATTTTATCTGAAGGCAACTTCAAAATCCTGGTTCCCACAGCTACGGCCAAAATGGACTCTCTACTAGCACCGAATAGTTCGAAGTCACCTTTATTCAGACTCTTTATTTCTTACAAATTCTGCAACGATCTACAAAGGTGTGAGCCACAGACGGTATCCAATATCCAAGAATCTAAAATTGAAGTACTTAATGATAAATTAGTTTGTATTATATACAAATATTAGCAACATTTGCTTGTTTCACAGTTGCAAAGTATTCCTTACAATTCTTCTTTCAGTGTCCCTCCTTACCATAGTGATAGCAAGTACCTTTGGCAGAGACCTTTTTTGTCTTCTTCTTAGAGATGCCAGCCTTAAGGTTTAGTTTTCTTGGAACCCTTCTTGCCTTTTTTCTTGTTGATCTTATCGACAAGAAGAACTGGAGCCTTTTTATCCTTGAAATGGCTCTCTGTTGTTTTCAACATATTCAGCAGCTCAGACAGGCTGATGTTCAGTTTGTTCATATGTAATTTATGACAAACTAAGAGAAGGAGTCAAGGAGAGACTGTAGGATCAAATCTTGGCTAAGTTTACCATCTATGACGAAACTCAATTGTCCCAAACGAGTGATCAAATCAATAATCTTTAGGACATGAGTTTGCACAGAGGTGCCTTCAATCATGCGGGCATGAAACAACTGCTTAGATATTTCATATCTAATAGTTTGATTTTATTCTCTATATAATTTCTTAAGATTAAAGAGTATGGAGGGAACATCAATATCCTCATGCTGCCTTTGAAGCTTGTTGCTCATCGAGGCAACTATGATGCATTTGACAGTCACACTGTCGTCCTTCCATATTTTATATGTAGCCCTTTTCTCCTCAGTAGCATCTTCTCCGATCGTATCAGGTGCAGGTGTATCTAATATGTAGGAGACTTTCTCCTGAGTGAAAATAATTCTCAAATTTTTCAATCAGTCCATATAGTTCGGTCTGATCAATTTATTTGTATCTAGTATGCCTCTAAGTGATAATGAGGATGCTATATGTGCAGTTAATCTATAATAACAAGAACATAATATAAGCAGACAACTAATGATGACATGCACAACTAGATTTGGACTTTTGTCTAATTGTATCTTTCACTATTTTAATGAACTTCATAGCCCTCAAGTATGAAAAATGAAAAATATCTTTATATTTCTTAATAAGGTTGAGATCTCTATTCCTCGCAAACACCTCGTGGATAGCACAACAAACATTCATGAGTTCAAGAATAGATAACTCTTTATCAATTGTACCTCATACAATTCTCAATATTTTTCTCTCTTGCCTTTAGATCACTTATAGTCTTGTGGATAGCACAACAAACTATAGTGTTTTAGTTAAGTTAATCTTTCAATCCCATATGGTCATACTTAAACAATGCTACCTTTATGGATAGCATAACAAAGCAACACTATTCGAATATGCTATAAGCATCAATATACACTTAGTCAATATCATATCAATTTGTATAGTGAGCCTTGTGGATAACACAACAAGCTCACTAAGATCTTGACATACTCTATTAACCAAGTTTGAAGGAAGGCCCTTATAGTGTCTACATCACTAATCAATCTTAGTCCAAAATTTAATAAGATCAAATTGATCAGGTCAGTAGGTGGGAGGCTCCCCATAGCTTTTCTTAGACACCAACAAAGTTGGTCAGACCAGCATACGGACCTAATTAGAAAATTATCTTTTATATTTTTCTAAACACCAATTGATCAAATAAATTTGATATTTGAATTGAAAATGAATCCCGACTTACAACTTAATATAATTTTTAAGAGGATCTTTGAACTAATCTCGACACATCCTAACTATAACTACATAAAATATGCTAAACATATTATGCAATTTGGCATGTATTTATAAGTCATAACAACAATCATATAATTATGCCAAAAATCATATAAGGGTGCATAAAATGACTTAACATATGTCAAGCATATTAAATAAGAAAGCAAACCCTAATCAAATTAGGCATGCATAACACCCTCAACTATAAATCAATTTATGCATCCAGCAACCATGAAATAATAAATTTTAAATTATCATAAATTCATAATTTTAATAACTAAAATTTAAGTCCATGGTTCATATAAAGTCAAAAATAATTTTTAATTTTAAAGATTGATGCTAAAAGTCGATGCAATATTTTTGGTAATATATGAATAAGAACAATTCTATACTAGGACTTTGCACTTGTTTGATCGAATCTAATAAGGATGGCTCTGATACCACTATTGAGTTTTGGTTATACAGTAAAATTTAAATTTTAAAATTAAAAAAAATAAATCAATAGTTTTAACAGTTAAAACTATTGAACCGAAATCCAAAACCTAAAATTACCTTACCGATATCGATCAAAACAAAAACAAACATGCAAAGAGATAAAATTTTATATTTTTATCAAAAAGTAATATGGCATGATAGTGATCTCTATGAGACTCCAAAGTAGAAGCCCTCCAATGATGATCCACATGAAAGTTGGCCAAGGTCCTTCTTAACTGGTGTGCTGCCGCAGCCTTGTCTTCTCAAGAATACTACCAGCTTCGAACTCGAAGTACGATTACATCAAAGTCCAGTCACCTTCGATCTTGCCATCAGAATCACATCAAGAAGATACTCTATAGATGTCTCACAATTTAGGATTTGATTTTGGGCTACAACACATGAAAAAATCAAACCCTAGGGCTAATTAGCAACACTTGCTAATTCTCTCACCACCCTTCTTACAATTTTTGCCTCTCAATTTTTTCTTATTTCTTTCTTAAATTTTTTTAGAATTTTTTCTCTTTTACATGCCACTTAGCTCTGATTTTCATTCAAAATCAAGCACATGGTCGATATGGGATGTCCCATATAAATAGGTGACCATGGGATGTGAGGAAGGACCAAGGGGCGCCAACCTTTGGTGCTCCACCTTCTCATACGGTAAAATAAATCACCGTGAATTATTTTTGGTGTAGGAGAGCCTTCACACAGAAGAACTCCTCTTCTTATATGCCCCATAAATTCTCCATGTAAAATCAATGTGAATTCATTAGGGTTCTGGATGAGAATACTAGGCCATAGGATAAGACAAGAGCCTTCATTAAGAAGGACTCTTCACCTTCTCATGTTAATTAAGAGGGGGCAGCAATTTTGTTTTGGCATGAAACTTGGTGGGCCCAGAGGACTCCTTCCATACTTGAAATTAGTTTGAGTTAGATAAGAACCCAATTAAATTGGATCCAATCCTATTAGATCAAAGACAACTGGTCTAGTTTAGCTCAAACACTTTGAATTGAATCAATTTAAGAATTTGAATTAATACGATGTGCTAGCATATCAAATTAACCCTTAAAATTTATATTAAATTCTAATTAAATCAAATTAAGATCAAATTCTAAAGTGTATGATCCATTAGGTTTCAAATCTAGCCAGCAGTGGATTCAGATTCTCGATATAATCCTAATCCAATCAGATTAGGTTAGCCAAAGAGTCCCAATCAACTAGGACTCTTTCTAATTAATATTTGAATTAAACTCTTTTAATTTTGATGAGTTCATACGTCATGATTGACATCTAGTAATGTGTCATGACTGTTGGAATTTGGGGTTTGAAGCATGCATATATGTTTCAAAAACTTAATTTTTTAAATACTGCAGTGGAGAATAAGATTAAAATAATTTTAATCTAAATTTTGCATACATAAAAACATAAAATCACATGGATCTAATCATATGCTGAAATTGATATTTACTGAAATTTAAATTGTGATCAAATCACATACCTTTTTTGCAATCCCTTTTTTCAAATCTGGATCTGAAAGAGATGAGGCTCTCTGTTAGCCACACAAGTATTCGGCTTCTACGAATATCTACTCGGGATCAGTCTGAAACAGTCCTCTAAGATCTAAATTTTGATTCTCCAAAATTTAGCCTACTGAATCTGAACAAAACCTGGATCGCGATCAACATTTGATCTTTCTCCTTGATATTCTTCTTCTTCTCTCCTCTAGGCTCTTTCTCCTTGCTCTTTGTTGCTACAAAACACCAGCAACCAGCCAAAAATTGGGATGCCAACACCTTGGGCATGAGACAACTTGGGACACGCGTCCCAAGTTGTATGGCATGGGGACACCTAAGGAGAAGAGAAAGAGGGAGGAAGAGAGGGCGTGCGAGCTCCTTTGGGCATGGAGAGGGGCTGGCTTTGATTGTTTTGGGACTTTAGGGGAGGTCCCCTTTTATAGGCACAAAGATTGAATCCTATTCAATCATATAATATAAGTCCTACTTACATTAGAATTTTTATTAACTTAAGTTATCCAACTTACATTAGGAAGCCCATTAGGCGCCAACTATTGGAGCCCTTGCACCGATAATTAGACATCCTCTTTTGTACCTAAGAGACACCTCATATGAAAATCAAAAGCCCACTAATTAATGGATACACCCAAATTGAACAATTCAAAGTGGCACCCCATAATAACTATCAAGAAGATTCATAAGAGACTTGCACCCTTAATTTATGTGATCCATAACCTTAGACACCCAACAATTGGAGTCTCTTGAATCTTATTTATGTAAGTTATTAGCAGGTAATTAAGTTAGAATTATCTTATCAAATAAGTAATCCCAACGAAAAGAGGAATTGGATCCAACCATATGCTAGCAAGGTTACTATGAACCTAATGGATTTCTCTAAACCCAATTGATACTTCATAAGCTCAATTTCTTATTCCAGGCATGATCTCTTTGTTGTGTGACCTCATAGGTTCAATTCTATCTGGTAGTGAGACATACAATGATCTACATCATGTATCATTGAAACTCTTTTTAATGGGTTAGAACAATTCTACTCTAATTCAACAAAGATTGTCGATTCGAAGCAACCCTAGTGAGTTCTCACAATCCACCATTGACACTTAGCAGTATGTAGTGACAACCCAATAGAACTAAAATAAACCTCTAGATGTAGTTAATGTGTGATTCAGTCCCTCTATCATGAGTCCCAACTAGATGGCAGGTCATGGATAAATCGTCAAACCTCAACATCAGTCATATAATAGATTTGATTAGCTCAAGTCCAAATGTGATATCTATGGAAACTCTTTTCCATCAATCACTCTACTGTGGCTACAGATTCATGGACTTAGCTTCTCAAATCTCATAGGACTACTCCTCTCTATCAAGATTGATAGATCCTATCTTGATGCGCACCCTACTCCTACAGTCGATCAACTATTATCAATATCCACTATAATAGCTCATTGAGACCTATATTTATGTATCAATCAAACTCCAGTAGTCTCACTGCAAGCAGTAGTACCATCTCAAGTTAAAAGACTAGTCACACAACTATAGCATCGAGATAATCACTGACAATTGAATAAAAATTCAAGTGATCTCTCGTATGGTCATGCTCAGTATTAGTTGTTCTCTAACAACTACCCGCACTCACCGCCCTGTGTCTCTATACAGTAGATTAGAGACCCATCTATTTTGAAGGAAGCGATTTGTGCACCAGTCTATCCGAATCTGTCACCATCCTCATGATGATCCTATGACTGAGAGCCTTTAAGAATTAAATACATATTTCTAATTCTCAACACCTCGAGAGTATGTATCGAAACTAATTTTATGGATGATTCAAGGATACATTACACTTGAATGAAAAAAAAATTATCTTTTTATTGATCATATCAATATATTAAGTATAAAATTATGACCTAGATTAATTACAATGTGTCAGCCATATTGGTTTCTAGGATATACATTTAATAATCTCTCACTTGGATGAAAGCTAATTGATCATAAATCTAAGTCCCATCTTTTCAAGGTGGACTTTCATTTTCGATTGGCTCAGCTGCTTAGTCAGTGGGTCTGTCACATTATCTACGGAGTCTACTCTTTGCACCTCGACATAAGGTAGTCACGTATATCGATGCTTTATGTGTTTGGACTCCTGGTGAGACCTTGGCTCCTTAGCAAGGGCTATGGTGTCATTATCTTTGTAGTACTGTATCATGGCATGACATCCAGTTCTATAACTAACATTAAAATCGAAATTCATCCTACACATCTATAGCACACTCAGCCTCCATTGATCGATTACTCAAAATCTTTCTAGTAAATCGAACAAGGATACACCCTCGAATCGTAACTCAGAATCACCTCCAAAGATCAAAAATAGATCCTTAGTCCTTCTCAAGTACTTAAGGATGTTCTTCATAGCTATCTATTGCTCCTCATCTGGATTCGACTGATACCTGCTCGTGTCAGTATAGTAATGGCAATATCAGGTCGAGTACATAGCATGGCATACACGAGGCTTGCTATTGTCGAAGCATAAGGAATCCTACTCATGCACTGAATCTCCTCAGATATGGTCGGACACATTATCTTAGAGAGATGAATACCATGCCTAAGAAGTCAAAAACTTCTCTTGGAGTTTTCAATGCTGAACCTCTTCAGCATCTTCTCTATGTACAGCTTTTGTGACAGGTTAAGCATCCATTTAGATCATCCCTATAGACCTTTATTCTGAGAATATAGGATGCTTCTCCTAGATCTTTCATGAAAAATTTTTTGGACAATCATCTTTTGACCGTGGTCAGCATGGGAATATCATTCTCAATGAGGAGAATATCATCTACGTACAGTACAAGGAATGTGATTGCACTCTCACTGACTCTCTTGTAACATAAGATTTCTCTTTATCTTTTATGAAATCAAATGATTTGATTGCCTCATCAAAATGATGGTTCTAACTCTGAGAAGCTTGCTTTAATCTATATATAGACCTTTGCAGCTTGCAGACTCTATGATCACTATCACCGGACGTGAAACCCATAGACTGCTCCATATAGATATCTTCCTCAAGATATCCATTTAGGAAGACAGTTTTCACATCCAATAGGTACAATACCTTTAGGTGGATCCACTAAAGTTCAGACTTGATTCGAGTGCATCGAGTCAATTTCTGACTTCATTGCATTTAACCACTTTTCAGAATCGATGTCAGACATCGCTTTGTCAAAAGTATTAGGGTCATCAGTATGATCTTATCTCCCATAAAGAATATTTCCTTCGCTTCCTCCTTACGCATACCCATGTACTTTTTAGGAGGTTGGGAGATCCTGCTAGATCTACGAGGTGGTAGAGGGACATCAACTACTGGCTCATAAATTATAGGTTCCTGAGGATCTATAGCTCTGGGCTCTTCAGAGACCTTCTCTTCGAGCTCCACTAACCTTCCATTACTGTCATCCTAGATAAACTATTTTTCTAAGAATATGGTATTTTGACTCACAATCACATTATGATATTATGGGAAGTAGAAGTAGTATCCCATAGATTTTTTTGGATATCCTATAAAATGAGCTATAATAGATCTATTCTCTAATTTTTTTGCCATCTGTCTCTTGACATAAGCCGGACATCCCCAAGTCTTAAGATAATCCAGACTCGGCTTCTTACCGAACCATATCTCATATGGTGTGGTTGGAATGGACTTTGAAGGAACTCTATTCAATAAGTGAATGGCAATTAACATGACATGTCCCCAAAAAAATAAGGATAGATCAGTGAAGCTCATCATGGACCGGACCATATCCAATAGAGTCCTATTCCTCCTTTTAGATACCTTGTTGAGCGAGGTATTCCAGGAGGGATCCACTGAGGGACTATGTCATTGTCTTTAAGATATCTCAAAAATTTTTGACTAAGGTATTTACCTTCTCGATCAGATTGAAGAATCTTAACGGGTTTACCCATCTACTTTTCTACTTCATGCCTGAATTTTTTGAACTTTTCAAAGGCCTCAGACTTATGTTTCATTAGATACATATATTTGTACCTAGATAAATCATCGGTAAAGATAATGAAGTAGGTGTAACCATCCCTAGCCTGCATATCAAATAGCCTACACATGTCTGTGTATACCAAGGCAAGTAGCTCTGTGGCCCCTCCCTCATGTTCTACAAGGGGTAACTTGGCCATGTTTTCTTGAAGACAAGATTCACAAGCTGGATATAGCTCTGGATAAAGAGAGCCAAGGATCCCATCCTTTTTCAGTCTGTTTATTTTATCCTCTCCAATATAGCCTAGTCTATTGTGCCACAAATATTTTTGGTTAATTTCATCTCTGGATCTCTTTTGACCTACGGTATTCCCTATTTACTCATTTAGGTTCACATTCGCATCAACATGTAAGTGATAAAGACTGTCAATTAAAAGACATCATGCAACCAATTTATTTCATAAATAAATGAAACAAAAATTTTTATTGAAACTAATTTCAAAATCTTTCTGTACTAGCACAGATATGAAAATTAAATTCCGACTAGCTACAGGAACATAATAACAGTTTTTTAAATCTAATCTAACACCAGATGGTAATCGAAGAGGGTAAGTGCCAACGGCCTCTGTAGCAACCTTTGCTCCATTGCTGATCCGAAGGATCATGTCACCTTCCCTCAACCTCCTACTTTCTATCAGACCTTGCATTGAGGTACATATATGAGCACTCGAGTCAGAGTCCAATACCCAACTAGAAGTAGAAGAAACTGTAAGGTTAAATTCAATTACGAGCATACCTTCGAAAGGTTTATCATCCTTTTTGGTCTTTAGGCTCTCCAGATATTTTGGATAGTTCCTCCTCTAGTGGCTTTCAGTATGATAGTGGAAACACTTTTTCTTTACCTCAGCTGCCTTTGGACCATTCTTTTTCAGCTTGCTTTTTTTCTTCTGCTTCTTTGTGGATTTAGCCTTCTTCCTTCCAATAGACTTTCTCTTGGAAGAAGTCTACTCCACAGCAAGAACAGAGCCTCTTGAACTCTTCAAGGTATCCTCTATTGTGACCAACATGTTTACAAGTTCGAAAATAGTACAGTCAAGTTTGTTCATATAAAAATTTATGATGAATTGACTATATGAACTGGTAAGGGATTAAAGGATCAGATCCATCTGTAATTTCTTTTGCATATCCAGCCCAAGCTTTTCAAGCTCCTCAATGTCATTGATCACCATCATACAGTGGTCATGGATAGACTGCCCCTTGCGTATTTTCAGGTTGAAGAGTCTTTTGGATACTTCGAAATGTGCAGTACGGCTCTGCTCACCATACAACTCTTGTAGGTGAGTAATCATGGCCTGGGCAATGGGTATGTGCTCGTACTGGCTTTGCAACTCATTCAACATAAATGCCAGTACATAGCATTTAATCCGACTATCTTCATCTGTCCACTTCTCAAAAGCAACTCTCTGCTCAGCAGTAAGAGGGTTTGGTAATACAACAGGATCCTGGTCGAGAACATGGCTTAACTTTTCTAAAGTCAGGATAATCTTGAGGTTTCTAAGCTAGTCTTTGAAATTATTATCAGTCAAATGATTGGTTTCAAAAATACGAGCTAGAGAGTTTAAGGCTAATATGATGGTTTAACTGCTTGAGTAGAGATTCAAGTTAGATTTTTATACTTAATATTTTAATTTACTTTTAAGAACTTTAAGATGCAAATAATGACTCTCACTAATTTTTTGGATCCATCCACTCTCCGAAAAAGAAATAAAAACCCTGACGTGACAAAGAATTTCTAATGGATGCTGCGGTCCCACCGATGACATGCACCTCATCTAACAGTTATTGGTAACATGCACACCAATGCATAGGTAACTCCTTGCCCAGATGCTTCACTAAGCATGTTGCAGTAACTTGGTCTCTAAGTCATGTGGGCTCACCTAACAGTTATTGTCCACACTTCTTAGTTAAGCCCGACCCACCATTCACAAATAGGTGCAAGGCTGTCATTGGGTTCCTCTCACCTAATAGTTATTGGGTCCAACTCCATCCTTATCTTGGAGTAACTCTTTGTTAATAGGATGGTTGCGTGTTCCCAATACAACTAAACCACTGTTACCAACCAAGAAAAATCAACACTGATAGCACGCCCGCACATCTACAATAGTGGAAGACCTATGGACTTAATATTTATAGAGAGGTTTGAGTTTAGGTCTCATCTAATCAGTCATCATATGACTGATCTAACTGGCATGGGCTAAACCAGATTGCTAAGCAACCTAATACAAGACCCAATCTTCCAAATTGGCCAGATAAGTAGAGAACAGTGGGGGTCCTCCTGTTGCCTTTCTTAGACACCAATGAATTGATCAGGTCGGCTAAAAAAACTATTTAAATAACCATGTCTCATTAATTTATCTTAGATATCAATAGGTTGATTGATCAGAATTGGTTAGCTCAAGCATATCGTGCTCAAACCATGAGTCAAATTAGGTCCTTAGGTTAATTGATTCTACACATGGGACTCAATCGATTTGATCAACAATAATTGTATGATCATTAACTTAATTGATCTAATTCAATTCAATACATGACTCAGTTTGATCAATTACTTAATTGAATTAGACCCATATGACTCAAATCAAAAATCTTAGATGTAATCCTATTACATGATCTAATTTTTGATTTTGATTTTTTCATAACTACAATCTTCATGCACAAACATAAATTTTAGATTTTAAAATTATATTTCAGATCTAAATTTTTTACATAAAAATAAGTATTAAAATATAAAAATAATTTTTAAATTCTAACATACAAATATATATCACATATATACATGTAAAATCAGATCTAAACAAAATTTCAGATCTAAACATGATATCATAGATCTCATATATTAATCATAGATCAGATTAAAACCAAATTTATGATTTAAGTATGTAATTATATATTATATATATGAATCAAAATTCAGATCATAAAAAAAAATTCAGATTTCATGCATGTAACTATTTCACATGAACTAAAACTCTTTCTAGATCAATTTTCAAATCTATACATGTATCAACATATCAACTATATATTTTAAAATTAAATTTAAAATTAAATTTTAGATTTGAAGATCTATCTATACATCTCATGTATTGAAAAAAAATTAATTTTAAAATCTTTTCAAAAATATGTATATCAAAATTTAACATATAAAAATTCATGGCTCTGATACTATTGTTAGAATTTGGGGCATGAAGCATGCATATGTATTTTAAAAACTTAATTTTTTAAATACCACAGTAGAGAATAAGATTTAAATAATTTTAATTTAAATTTTGTATGCATAAAAATATAAAACCATAAGGATCTATTTCATATGCTGAAATTGATATTTGCTAAAATTTAAATTATGATCAAATCACATACCTTTTTTGCAATCTCTTTCTTCAAATTTAGATCTAGAAGAGATGAGGCTCTCTGTTAGCTGCACAAGTATCTAGCCTCTATGAGTATCCACTCAGGATCAGCTTGAAATAGCTCTCTAAGATCTGAATTTTGATTCTTCAAAATTCAGCCTACTGAATCTGAACGAAGCCTGGATCGCGATCAACATTTGATTTTTCTCATTGATTTTCTTCTTCTCCTCTTCTTTAGGCTCTTTCTTCTTGCTCTTTGCTACTACAAAGCACCAGCAATCGGCCAAAAGTGGGATGCCAACATGTTGGGTGTGAGACAACTTGGGACGCACGTCCCAAGTTGTATGGCATGGGAATGCCTAAGGAGAAGAGAAAGAGGGAGGAAGAGAGGGCGTGGGAGCTCCTTTGGGCATGGAGAGGGGCTGGCTTTGATCATTTTGGGACCTTTAGGAGAGGTCCCTTTTTATTGACACAAAGATTAAATCCTATTCAATCATATAATACAAGTCCTACTTGCATTAGGATTCCTATTAACTTAAGTTATCCAACTTACATTAAGAAGCCCATTAGGCACCAACTATTGGAGCCCTTGCACCCATAATTAGATACCCTCTTTTGCACCCAAAAGACACCTCATATGAAAACCAAAGGCCCTCTAATTAATGGACACGTCCAAATTGAACAATTCAAAGTGGCGCCCCATAATAACTATCAAGGAGATTTATAAGGGATTTGCATCCTTAATTTACGTGATCTATAACCTTAGACACTCAACAATTGGAGTCTCATGAATCTTATTCATCTAGATTATTAGCAGATAATTAACTTAAAATTATTTTATCAAATAAGTAATCCCAATGAAAAAAGAAATTTGATCCAACCATGTGCTAGCAAGGTTACCATGAACCCAATACATTCCTCTAAATCCAATTGACACTTCATAAGCTCAATTTCTTATTTCAGACATGATCTCTTTGTTATGTGATCTCATAAGTTTAATTTTATCTGATAGTGAGATATACAATGATCTACATCATTGTATCATTGAAAGTCTTTTCAATGAGTCAGAATAGTTTCACTTTAACTCAACAAAGATTATTGATCCGAAATAATCCTAGTGAGCTCTCATAATCTATCAGTGACACCTAGCAGTATGTAGTGATAACCCAATAGAACTAAAATGAACCTCTAGATATAGTTAACGTGTGATTCAGTCCCTCTATCATGAGTCTTTTTTTGATGGCATATCATGGATAAATCGTCAAACCTCAATATCAGTTATATAATAGATTTGATTAGCTCAAGTCCAGATGTGATGTCTATAAAAATTTTTTTCCATCAATCACTCTACTGTGGCTACAGATTTATGGATTTAGCTTCTCAAATCTCATAGGACTACTCCTCTCTATTAAGATTGATAGATTCTATGTTGATACACACTCTACTCCAACAGTGGACTAATTATCGTCAATATCCACTACAAGGACTCATTGAGACTCATATTTATGTGTCAATCAAACTCCAATAGCCTCACTGCGAGCAGTAGTACCATCTCAAGTCAAAAGACCAGTCACACAACTACAGTATCGAGATAATCACTGACGATTGAATAGAAATCTAAGTAATCTTTCATATGATCACGCTCAGTGCTAATTGTTCTCTAATAACCATCCGCATTCGCTGCCCTGTGTCTCTACATAGTAGATTAGAGACCCATCTATCCCGAAGGAAGTAATTATGCGTCAGTCAATCCGAATCTATCACCATCCTCATGATGATCCTATGACCAAGAGTCTTTAAGAATTAAATATATATTTTTAATTTTTAACACCTTGAGAGTATGTATCAAAACTAATTTCATGGACGATTCAAAGACACATTACACTTGAATGAAAAAAAAATATCTTTTTATTGATTATATCAATATATTAAGTATAAAATTATGTCCTAGATTAATTATAATGTGTCAGTCATATTGGATTCTAGGATATACATCTAACAATGACTATCCAAAAGATTTAGAATTTTGATAGAAAATTATCAAAATATCCTTCAGTGGTAAGTTATCATGTAATTTAATCTTCAATCCAACAACATCCAAGATGAGCTATGGACATGAAAATATATCAAACTTAATTACTTATCTATATGTATCTCGATTAGAAGGTAATGATTTAGTTGATAATATATTAGAAATCTCTTTCTAATTATCATCCTACTTTGACCAAAGACTTTTAGAATCATCGACCTACGAGATCACATAGGATGTTCCCTTCTCTTATTAGGAATGACTGATCCCTTATTGATCACTCATAACCTTCACATACATTTCATCATATCCAGAACACCCCATACAAGGATCGAAGAATCATGTTAGGAAGTGAACCAAAATATGAATTCATGTATATAAGCTACCATGGCGATCTCAGATCAAAGGATCACTTACACAACTTCTACTAGAGAATCATCAGCTGACATATAAATAAGACTCTATCAAATATTTTCTTATAGGTCTATTCAATGAACTCATTCTCTAATAAGTATCCACATCCTTATATTAGTGTCACCACATAAGTGGTTGTGAGATCAACCACTCTCATCTCTGAGCATACATAGGATATGCCAATTTTACCAGTATCATTGATTCTCAACTTAATGAATCAATGACTGAAAATATTTTAGATCATGGCTATCAAGATTTTAGATCTCACTGGCGTGATCTCATCACAGTTCTAAAATTATTATCCAGACCTATGGGATTCATTATAATCTTAAAAATAATAAGATGCAACATATAATGAATCAAAAATATTTATTTTATTAATAATATTAATGTTAATTACATGAATATGAAAGATAAATTATAAAAAATATCCTCTCGCATCATGTATGTATTGAAAATTATGTCCTAAAATCAATCGTGTGACGATTGAGTTCATCCTTGTATATGAATTATTGATTATTGAATAATAGTTATTCTGATATTTATCATCATAAAGTGACATCTTCTTTGAACTCTTGTACTGTGATAAGGTCCCTAGAACTATTCTAGTATACGATAAAGAGAGGATTTATCATATAGTTCTTAAACAAGATCGCGACCAAATGATACATCATTACGGGATGATGACATTTATCGAGTGAAGATCGTTGTGTGCCATATGGGTTGGTTGTCCTCTTAATCAAGGAGTGTGGTGACACTAGTATGGCATACAGGTGAGATATAAGGGTACATCATCACTGAACAAGTGACTCACTTGCTGAGCATTCTGCTATCAAGAGCTGCTCGTGAAACATATGGGTATAAATATCCTTTAGACCTAAGATCATCATAGTGACTTGCAAGCAACTTACTGTACTTTGGTGCCGAACTATCTAGATTTTTAATGCAGTGACGGAAGGCTACTGGGTATAGTCAAGTACTTGTAAAGTCTGTGTGTGGATCAAGATGGGATTGACCCCTCCAGATTATTAAAGTTGATGTATCGCAGTATTTTAATTTAGTAAAGCCTTGATCAGGATAATCCATGAGATAGATTTGAAAAGTTGAAATACAATATGGATGAAGCAATCTCGATTGACAGTAACTTGAGACCATCCTAGAGCATCCAAGGTCAAAAAGATAAATTATATGGTAACCATGAGTATGAGTTCTAGAATATTTTTTTACGATAATTTAATCTATCTGGATGTCAAAAATCATTGCTAGATGGTATCTCGATTAGTGCAGAAATTGATTTCTGTGCTACCAGCTTAGTGTTTGAACCTATAGAGTTACGCATACAAGTCAGATAAAGTAGGAAGAAATTGACCTATATTTATATGTCCAATCTGGAAGTACTTGACTTGATTGAACATATAAGCTAATTTGATTGAGAATTGAGTTATGGGTCAAACGAGATTGAAGAGTTGACTATGTCTAGCTAGCACTACACATGAGGTTCAGGTTCAATCTCGGGGATAAACAATTTCTATTTATGATCCATGGAATATATGAAAGATTGAATTTAAGTACTAATTATTTTTAAATTAGAACTGAATTAATTAGACTTAAATAGGTCCAAAATTCAAGTTAGACTTAGTATAAAAATTCTAAAGAGTTTAGGATTGACAGCCTTTCAAAATTATTTCGAACCGACTTCGAATCAAATTTGAATCGGATTTATTTTGGATGAGATATGAGTATTTCTACTTGCACTGGGAATATCCACTCATAAAGTATGACCAAAAATTAGTTTGGTGCTTCTTTGGGGTGTCCCAAGTGGGTGTGGGAGTGGGTGCAAAGTGGATGTCATAAGTGATGGCAATTATATCTCATGTAGGAGTCCTTCTTTCATGAGTATTGAACCAATTCAAATAAAATTTGAATAAAGAGTCCTTCTCTCATTGGTGTTGGGAAATGTGTCCCAAAAAGCCAATCGTCAAGCTGTTGACGGTTGAGCAACCAAGTATTGTAATTGATTTGTTAATAAATAAAATATATTTGGCATCTTCATCATAAGCTTTCATCTTCTAATGAACTCCGTTGTTATGATGAAGTCCTTAGGACTATTTAGATTCGATAAAGAGAGGATTTATCGATTAGTCCTTAAAACAGTTCACGACCAAATGATAGGCTGTTAATAAGGACAACAGCTTCTATCGAGCATAGGTCGTTGTAGGCCATATGGGTTGGTTGTCCTCTTAACCAAGGAGTGTGGAGACACTGGTATGGCATACAGGTGAGATGTAAGGGTACATCATCATTGAACGTGACCAACTCCAGAGCATTCTGCTGTCGAGAATGTCTCTGATGGGATATAGGTATAAGTGTCCCTTAGACTTGAGATCGCCTCAGTGACTTGCAAGCAACTCACTGTGCTTTGGTACTGGACTAACTGAATTTCTAATTCAGGGATAGAAGGCTTCTAGGCACAGTCAAGTACTTGCAAAGTCAGAGTGTGATCGAGATGGGATTGACCACTCCAAGAGTTGGAGAAGAATGAGTCGCTGTATTTCAATTTAGCAAAACCTTGGCCAGGGTAATCCATCAGATGGATTTGATATTTTGAAATACAATGTGGACAACCTGATCAGAGTTGACAGTTGAACTCTGGGGTGTCCTATGATCATTTTGGTCAAGGGGATGAATTATATGAAAACTATATCCGCATGGGTTCTAAGGATGTTGTTCTACACATTCGACCTATCCGGTCGTCGGGTACCATTGCTAGATGGTCACTTCGATTGGTATAAAAATTTGTTCCTATGCTACCGACTTAGGTTCGGATCTATGAGGTCACACACATTAGAGTTCATGATCCGATCGGATGGTTGATCAACGATTAAGAATCGTTCTAGGGTTAAATGATCAATACGATTGACATTTAACCCAGTACAAGTGTTGCAGGAGAATCGATTAGCAATTCGATTGCTAATTGGCTTAATTTGATTAAGCCAATAGGATGAGATTAAGTCTAATTAAATATGATTTAATTAGATTTAGTTTGGGCTTGATTGGATCAAGTCCAATTGGTTTATTGGATAAGCCAAGTGCAAGGAAAAACTAGTCCTAGTTCAACTAGGACTTGGGTCAATCTAATTTCTAATTTGATTAGAAAATTAAATCAGATTTAAATATAATTTAATCTGATTAAATTAATTCTTAATTGGGTTAAGACCTATTTTAATTGGATTGATCTAATTTTGATTTGATTTGATTTGGGAAACCAAATTAAAACAAGTTATGAGACAGAATCCTAGTAGGACTAGGATTCCACCTTGCGCCACATAAACCTTCTCCACGCCCTCTCTCTTATTCAACGCCAATCTCCACTTATTTTGTGCGACAAAAGCCCTCTCCCAGATCTCTCCCACGTTCACAAAAGGTCTCCTCTCTTCTTTCTTACATGGAAGGTGGTTTGGATCAAATCTAAAAGGAATAAGTTTGGATTTCGAATTCTATGAGATAGAGTTTTAGAAATCCAAAACTCTTTCAATTTTGCACCAAATTTATCCAATTTTTTTTTGGAATTTTTGTGGCCTTTAGGGTTTACATTGTGAACCCTTTGCTGGTGATCCATGCACGAAAATATGGAGGAGGTGCTCAAGAGTTGGGCATCCCTTAAATTGCCATGTTTGGATAAGCCTTGACTAGGTGTTTGACCTAGACAAGGACTCTATCATATCTCTCTATATAAGATGAGTTTCTTTGTAAAATTTTAGGGGAAGTCAGAGATATGAGAGACCTTTATGCCATCCAAAAATCAGAGAGAAATACCTTTGGGTCGTGGAGATATAAAAGACGCAAGTTAGGGCATTTAGAGAAAAAAACATGAAGAAGAAGAGGGTCTTCTTCTAGGAAGAGTCCAAATCAAGAAGAAGGAGGTACCTGATCAACCATCAAAGAAGGATCAGCGTAGTACTAGCATACTGTGCTGATTTTCTGAAGCAGGACTTCTGATCGAGATTCGTGGGCTCGTGTGGACGACTCCTAGAGGCCGGACGCGTGTGCGGCTTGCAACATCATCCTTAAGCCCGGATCAGCGAGGTTAGAGCGTCTAACTTGCAAGGTAATAGATCTGATCTATTGTTTAATACATACATTAGATGTGGTATAAAAACATGTTGATATGATCAACATGTAGTTCATGCTATATTTATATATTTTAATTTTTGATTTAATGCCATTTAATAATTATGTAATAGGATCTTAGATCTAAGGATTTTCTGATCTTAAAAAATAAATTTTGATTTATTTTAGTCTTTCGCTGTATGATCTTGAAAAAGTTTCAAGATCTAACCCTCTTTTTCAAGATCTAACCCTGAAACCCTAGATCTGGTTCCTTCAATTGGTATCAGAGCCTAGGTTCTTTATTACATGATTATTTATACATGCTTAGATTATTTTTTAGATTAGATCTAATTTATAATCTGATTATTAAATCTGAAATTAAAATTTTAGATCAATCACAAACTGCAAGGTTGTCCTGCTGTAAGGTTTACCCCTTACAGTGCAAAGGTTGTCCTAGTTTGTGTAGATCTATCTTTAATCATAAATTTGTTAGATATGATCTAGATTAAATTTATGATTTATTAGATTTAAAAGATGTTTAAATCTGAAATAAAATCTCTTTGTTAATAATTTTTATGCAAAGAAATTATTTAAAGTTGAAATTGTTTCAATTACATGAACCTATTTAGATTAGATCTAAAGTAGTTTCATGTTTATTTCACTTGCATCTTGATTATGAATCAAACATGCAATATGATTAGTAGAATCATATTTTAAAATTATTTTATAAATATGAAAATTATTTTTTGAAAAGCCAAACCCAACCCTCAGCCCAAAACTTAATTAAGAATTAAGAAGTTGTTTGATTAGGTTCTAGGATTATGAATTGAAGAACCTAAGACACAAATCATAACACATTGGGTTAATGGGTTAGTGGGAATTAGGTCCATTAATTGGGTTAGACCTATGGTTAGATTAAAGATGGACTTAATTAGAGAATTGACTAAATCTAATCAATTATTGTCTTAGATTAGGTCAAGGATTCTCTAGATCAATTACAATAGTTGTAGTTGGTCAAGTCCATGTCTTTAACGAGAACCAAATGGACTTGATTTTTGGCTAAGCGGTCTAGCACGAACTGTTAGGTTGATCTAATCAAAACTAATTAAACCAGTTGGTGTCTAAGGTAAACCAGACTGGTGGTTTTTAATTGGGAGCCCGCTTACCCGGCCATTTCTGTTGGTGTCTAAGGCAAGCTTTGGCAGACCCTCCCACTGATCGAACTTATCTGGCCTCTTGGTGAAATTATGTTTTGATCGGATCACTTGACTATTCGAGCTGACCCATGTCAGCTAGGTAAATCAGTGTGACTGATTTAGGTGCTCCTAGACCAGCCCCTTTAATGGTCTCCCTTAAGCTGACTTGGTGAAGCCAGTGGGAGGATCATGATAAGCTGGTTCATCTGACCTCATCCTCTAAATTATTTAAATCCTCTAAAATTATTAGGTCCTTAAAATGACAAAGTTATGGAGATAACTGAGTCATAGCCTCCCATTAAGGTGTTTGATAATGAGTCCATTAACTCAATAATCATTGCAGACCGAAAGGCCTGGTGCTTGTTGACTAATGGAATTATCACTCATCATATGAGACTTGGAAGTGTCTCTCTAATGGTGGTTAGGTGAGCCAACCAAAGTTGGGCTTAATCATTTGTTGGTTAGATACACCAAGTATGATCATGTTAATGGTTGGACCTAACTGGATCCTTACAGTGGAGGCCAAAGCCTACTGATTAGGTTTCTGGGGCAAAATTAAAATTACTAGAAATTATTTAGAGAAATAATTGGTTATGAACCTACCCTTAGATGTACATGGGTTGGCCAACCAAAGTTGGGCTTGTGTGCAGTCTAAGTGGATTCTAGTACCCGCTAAGGAATTAGGGTAATTCCTCGAATTGAAGGTAGAGGCTACCAATTCGAATAAAATAGTGGGAGAAACCTTTTGATTAAAGTCCAAATCTTTAGGTTTAATGAATCAATTACTAATTAGGTTATGGTTCTCTTTTGTGCAAATATGGCCACTTCCCTATCGCTCCGATCATTGTTGGACAATGATAAGTTGGTGGGACCCAACTTCGGTAGCTGGTACCGAAAGTTGAAGATAGTCCTGGAGCATGAACGGATCCTATATGTGATAATGGATCCTGTACCTGAGGAGCCAGCTATCAATGTACGTGGAACAGTCAGAGACACTTACCAGAAGTGGCTCAGTGACCAGACCACGGTGCGCTGTATCATGCTGGCTGCCATGAGCGATGAGTTCAGTCGCAGATTCGAGATGGCTCAGTCAAAGGACATGCTTCAAGTGTTGGAGGCTGCCTTTGGCACATCCGATGACGTCGAGAGGCATAAGACTAGTTGTGCCATCTTCAATGCCAAAATGCGGGATGGTGCCTCTGTCACCGATCATGTATTGTACATGATCGAGCTGATGGAACGATTGAGCAAGCTCGGCTTTTCCTTGCATGAGGAGCTTGGGAAAGATGCAATACTGAACTCGCTGCCCAAGTCTTATCTCCCATTCCTCACTCATTATAGAATGACAAAGCCTGAAGAGAACTACCACGGGTTACTGGGGTTGCTTCAGAACTTTGAGAAGGATCACCAACTTCACAAGGAGTTGGTGAATTTAGTGGGAGGTTCATCTTCTGGTTCTCGACCTTTTAAGAAAGGGAAGAAGAACAAGAAGAAGAAAGTAAAGAAGGTGCAAGTTCAGGCTAGGACATCTGTGCAGTGTCAGACCAAAAAGATCAAGCCTGATAAGAGTCTATTCTACTGGCAAGCACCCTAGATTAGATAGTGTGTCAGATATCTACTTATGGCACTGTAGGCTAGGTCATATAAACAAGAACAGAATAAACAGGTTGACTCAAGAGGGAATCCTCGAAGTCAGTGATTGTTAATCACTTCCAACCTGTGAGTCCTGTCTTCTTGGTAAAATGACCAAGTCACCTTTTACTGGAAAAGGTGAGAGAGCTACTGAGCTCTTGGGCCTAATACATAATGATGTATGCGGATCCATGGGCACCAGTGCTAGAGGTGGATATTTTTACTTCATAACTTTCACGGATGACCTATCTCGATATGGATATGTCTATCTGATGAAACATAAGACGGATTCATTTGAAATGTTCAAACGATTCCGAAGTGAAGTAGAAAAATAAACTGGGAAGAGTATTAAAACTCTTCGATCTGATCGAGGAAGAGAATACCTTTCTAGTGAGTTTCTCACATATCTAGGAGAGAATGGGATTCTCTCCCAATGGACTCCTCCAGGAACACCACAGCATAATGGTGTGTTTGAAAGGAGGAATCAGACTTTGTTAAACATGGTCCGATCCATGATGGGTTTTTGCTAGCTTGCTGATATCCTTCTGGGGATATGCACTCGAATCGGCCTATTATCTGTTAAATAGGATTCAAGTAAGTCTGTAATTAAGACTCCATATGAGATATGGACGGGACGTAAGCCAGCAATTTCACACCTTAGGGTCTGGGGGTGCCCGGCCTATATCAAACAATTAGTCACAGACAAACTTGGACCTAGGTCTGACAAATGCTCATTCATAGGGTACCCCAAAGAGACAAAAGGATATTTTTTCTACCATGCTGATGAACAAAAGGTGTTCGTCAGCCTTAAGGCAATATTTTTAGAAAAGGAGTTCCTTGGTGAAGGAATCGTTGCCTCTAAGATTGAACTTGATGAAGTTCAACAGGTAGAAGTACCGACACCAATAGCTGAACCTGAGTCTGATATGATTAGATCATATCCGGAGCCCAATGTACCTGCACTATTAAGGCGATCTGGTAGAGTACCGCATCAACTGGACAGATACTACGGTTTCTTGGTCCGAGATGGTGATCCCATCGAACTTGATGAGAATAATGAGGATTCGATCACCTATATGGATGCAATGCAGAGACCTGATTCCGAGAAATGGCTTGAAGCCATGAAATCCGAAATGGAGTCCATGAAGGTCAACGATGTATGGACATTGGTTGACCCACCTGAAGGGGTTAAATCCATTGGGTGTAAATGGATCTTCAAAAGGAAGAGGGGCACAGACGGAAAGGTGGAGACCTATAAATCCCGTCTGGTTGCCAAGGGGTATCGTCAACATTATGGTATTGACTATGACGAGACATTTTCTCCTGTGGCAATGCTCAAATCTATTCGGATAATGCTTGCAATAGCTGCCCATCTAGATTATGAGATCTGACAGATGGATGTAAAGACAGCTTTTCTGAATGGAGAGCTGACCGAAGAGGTGTATATGATACAACCTGAGGGGTTTACATCCACAGATGAGTCCAAGGTGTGCAAGCTTCAGAGATCCATTTATGGATTGAAGCAAGCTTCTCGGAGTTGGAACATGCATTTTGATAAGGTGATCAAAATGTATGGCTTCATTAAGAATGGAGAAGATCCCTGCATCTATAAATGGGCAAATGGTCCAGTTGTGGTATTCCTTGTCTTGTACGTGGATGACATTCTCTTAATCGGGAATGACATCCCCGCACTACAGGGAATAAAAGTTTGGTTGTCATCACAGTTCTCCATGAAGAACTTGGGTGAAGCATCCTACATCTTAGGGATGAAGATCTATAGGGATAGATCTAAAAGGATGCTTGGGTTATCCCAGTCCATGTACATAGACACTGTGCTGAAGAGGTTCAGCACGGAGAATTCCAAGAAGGGCTATCTACCGATAGGCCAAGAAATTTCTCTCTCTAAGAAGGATTGTCCGACAACTCCTGAAGAGAGAGAGCGTATGAGTAGAGTCCCATATGCTTCAGTCGTGGGATCTATCATGTACGCCATGACATGTACAAGACCAGATGTGGCATACTCACTAGGAGTAGTGAGTAGATACCAATCTGATCCTGGAGAAAATCACTGGAAAGTGGTTAAAGCCATCCTTAAATATTTGAGAAATACTAAGGACCAATGGTTGGTTTATGGCGAGTCAGATCTGAAACTTGTGGGGTTCACAGACTCCAGCTTTCAATCTGACCATGATGACAGCAGGAGTGTGTCGGGTTATATCTTTACTCTGAATGGTGGAGCCATCTGCTGGAAGAGTTCCAAGCAGCATACTGTGGCAGACTCTGTTTGTGAAGTGGAGTACATCGCAGCATTGGATGCCGCGAAGGAAGCTATGTGGCTGAAGAAATTCATCAACGAGCTCGGAGTAGCACCCTCCCTCGATGGTCCGGTCCTGCTCTACTGCGACAGCACTGGTGCCATAGCTCAGGCGAAGGAACCCAAAGCACATCAGCAGACGAATCACATCTTGCACCGCTTCCACCTGGTCTGGGAGATAGTGGATCGAGGTGACGTCGACCTTCAGAAGATCGACTGAAAGGAGAACCTAGCCGACCCCTTCACTAGAGCCCTGGCAATAAAGGAGTTCGACAACCACAAGTCGAAGATGGGTATTAGATACTGTGCTGAGTGGCTTTAGGACAAGTGGAAGTTGTTGGAAAATGTGTCCCAAAAAGCCAATCGTCAAGCTGTTGACGGTTGAGCAACCAAGTATTATAATTGATTTGTTAATAAATAAAATATATTTGGCATCTTCATCATAAGCTTTCATCTTCTAATGAACTCCGTTGTTATGATGAAGTCCTTAGGACTATTTAGATTCGATAAAGAGAAAATTTATCGATTAGTCCTTAAAACAGTTCACGACCAAATGATAGGCTGTTAATAAGAACAACAGCTTCTATCGAGCATAGGTCGCTGTAGGCCATATGGGTTGGTTGTCCTCTTAACCAAGGAGTGTGGAGACACTGGTATGGCATACAGGTGAGATGTAAGGGTACATCATCATTGAACGTGACCAACTCCAGAGTATTCTGCTGTCGAGAATGTCTCTGATGGGATATAGGTATAAGTGTCCCTTAGACTTGAGATCGCCTCAGTGACTTGCAAGCAACTCACTGTGCTTTGGTACTGGACTAACTGAATTTTTAATTCAAGGACGGAAGGCTTCTGGGCACAGTCAAGTACTTGCGAAGTCAGAGTGTGATCGAGATGGGATTGACCACTCCAAGAGTTGGAGAAGAATGAGTCGCTGTATTTCAATTTAGCAAAACCTTGGCCAGGATAATCCATCAGATGGATTTGATATTTTGAAATATAATGTGGACAACCTGATCAGAGTTGACAGTTGAACTCTGGAGTGTCCTATGATCATTTTGGTCAAGGGGATAAATTATATGAAAACTATATCCGCATGGGTTCTAAGGATGTTGTTCTACACATTCGATCTATCCGGTCATCGGGTACCATTGCTAGATGGTCACTTCGATTGGTATAGGAATTTGTTCCTATGCTATCGACTTAGGTTCGGACCTATGAGGTCACACACATTAGAGTTCATGATCCGATCGGATGGTTGATCAACGATTAAGAATCGTTCTAGGGTTAAATGATCAATACGATTGACATTTAACCCAGTACAAGTGTTGCAGGAGGATCGATTAGCAATTCGATTGCTACTTGGCTTAATTTGATTAAGCCAATGGGATGAGATTAAGTCTAATTAAATATGATTTAATTAGATTTGGTTTGGGCTTGATTGGATCAAGTCCAATTAGTTTATTGGATAAGCCAAGTGCAAGGAAAAACTAGTCCTAGTTCAACTAGGACTTGGGTCAATCTAATTTCTAATTTGATTAGAAAATTAAATCAGATTTAAATATAATTTAATCTGATTAAATTAGGTTCTTAATTAGGTTAAGACCTATTTTAATTGGGTTGATCTAATTTTGATTTGATTTGGTTTGAGAAACCAAATTAAAACAAGTTATGAGACAGAATCCTAGTAGGACTAGGATTCCACCTTGCGCCACATAAACCTTCTCCACGCCCTCTCTCTTATTCAACGCCAATCTCCACTTATTTTGTGCGACAAAAGCCCTCTCCCAGATCTCTCCCACGTTCACAAAAGGTCTCCTCTCTTCTTTCTTACATGGAAGGTGGTTTGGATCAAATCTAAAAGGAATAAGTTTGGATTTTGAATTCTATGAGATAAAGTTTTAGAAATCCAAAACTCTTTCAATTTTGCACCGAATTTATCCAAATTTTTTTTGGAATTTTCGTGGCCTTTAGGGTTTACATTGTGAACCCTTTGCTGGTGATCCATGCATGAAAATATGGAGGAGGTGCTCAAGAGTTGGGCGTCCCTTAAATTGCCATATTTGGATAAGCCTTGACTAGGTGTTTGACCTAGACAAGGACTCTATCATATCTCTCTATATAAGATGAGTTTCTTTGTAAAATTTTAGGAGAAGTCAGAGATATGAGAGACCTTTATGCCATCCAAAAACAGAGAGAAATACTTTTGGGTCGTGGAGATATATAAGACGCAAGTTAGAGCATTTAGAGAAAAAAATGTGAAGAAGAAGAGGGTCTTCTTTTAGGAAGAGTCCAAATCAAGAAGAAGGAGGCACCTGATCAACCATCAAAGAAGGATCAGCGCAGTACTAGCATACTGTGCTGATTTCCTGAAGCAGGACTTCTGATCGAGATTCGTGGGCTCGTGTGGATGACTCCTAGAGGTCGGACGTGTGTGCGGCTTGCAACATCATCCTTAAGCCCGGATCAGCGAGGTTAGAGCGTCTAACTTGCAAGGTAATAGATCTGATCTATTATTTAATACATACATTAGATGTGGTATAAAAACATGTTGATATGATCAACATGTAGTTCATGCTATATTTATATATTTTAATTTTTGATTTAATGCCATGTAATAATCATGTAATAGGATCTTAGATCTAGAGATTTTTTGATCTTAGAAAATAAATTTTGATTTATTTTAGTCTTCCGCTGTATGATCTTGAAAAAGTTTCAAGATCTAACCCTCTTTTTCAAGATCTAACCCTGAAACCTTAGATCTGGTTCCTTCAATTGGATCATGAGAATCATTTATAAATAGAGAGGTCTCTACCTATGGATGATAAAAGAAGAGAATAGAATAGCAAAGAAATCAAATTGAGAGAAAAGAAAAAGAGAGAGAGACAGGCATGTGAAGAGTGAGGTCCTTCATCTTCTACATCTCTCCCTTTGTTGCCGCCTCCTCTCCTTGGGCATGGATCCTTCTTGGACATTCTATCTACTGGTGTGAGGTGTCACATCATCACATCTCATCTCTTGATTAATTGTGTATGTGAAGCCAATTGGATTAGAGTTCATCCTGCTTTCCTGTGACATCTGACGTGCATACGAAGTAGAGGGTCTACATATCCAGGCCTCCACGAAAGTTTATATCAGATAATTTAAAATTTGATTTTTATTCTACTATAATTCAAATAATAATTTGATCTATATATAAGTAGAATATTAGAGAAAATTTTTAGATGCAACATAGGCATTCTGGAGGGAAACTGTTCCCTTCTCTTCAACTGGTATCAGAGCAGGCCTGAAATATATACATAAAAAATAAAATTTTTTATGATTATTTATATAAGATATAATTAAGATTTTTTATGTGATATTAAATCTCATTTAGATCTATTTATATAAAATTTTTAATCTGATTTTGATTGGATTAGAGGTGCCTAATCAATAGTTGATTGAGGTTGTTATAAATCTGTTATAACAGAATTCTGTCGTTACTAAATTTTTGATAAAAAATAATTTGAATTAAAAATCTATTTTAAATTTATTTTAATAAAATTTTAATTTTATTATTTTTTTTATGAGGTGAGAATTATCTCAGATTTAAATTGGATCCATTTCGATGGATATTTGATCTGAATCCTATCATAATTCAGCACTGCACGAAAATAGATTTTATCAAAAATTAATTCTTTATGCATTCATATTTGCATCTAATTATTTTTTTATTTGATATCAAATTTAAAATTAATATTTTATAATCAGTATAAGATAAGTTTTAGATTTGATATGATGTATATCATACATCAAATCTAATTGGATTAAATGAAGAACATAATTGATGAGATCAAGGATATGTTCAAGATATAAAATAATTTTATCAATAATTGCATGTTGATATAATTATATATAAAATTAGATTTTAGATTATAGTAGCCTAGTACTTGGATTGATGAGATCACTAGACCATCCGATCATAAAAAATTGAAGAGATTAATCTCTCTTTTGCCTATTCGATGGGTTCTCTTATGACGTGTGAGGGTGTCGTTGTGATCCAGTTTCATGAAGAAAAAAAATGAACAAACTTTTATGTATTATTTTGATCATAAATATATTTAGATTAGATTTAAAGTAATTTATGATTCATTATAATAAGATAAAATTTAGACATAAAATTATTTTAGATCTAAATTACATGTTACATATGATGTAATTGGTATTGATCTAAAAGTTATCATGATACATGAGATGCATGAATAAAGTTTAGATCATACCTATGTATGTTTAATTGTTAAACATATTATGAAAATTTATTTTCTTGTGTTGAAACATATGGTATGCTTCACTTGAAATCCTTGTAGAATAGTTCTACAAACTGAAATATATATTTCACATACTTAATTTTGAATTAAGTTTGAATGATCTAGAATTGAGAATTGAAGATCATTAAGACACCACATAATATAATGAGCAAAGGGTTAGCATGAATCAGGTTCTTTTAATAGGTTAGATCTAGAGTTAAGAATACATATGGACCAAATAGAGAAATTGATTAAGTCTAATCAAGTGTTAAATTAGATTAGGTCAGTATTTCTCTAAATCAATCTCAATAGTTGAAGTTTGATCAAGTCCATGTATTTGATCCTAATAAATGGACCATGATCATGGCTCCATGGTTGAGCCTGAATCTTTTGGTGTGCCAAATCAAAACTAATTAACCAGTTGGTGTCTAAGGTAAGTTTGGTAGATTCGATCAAGTAGTTTTTAATTGGGAGCTATTCACCTAGATGCGTCTATGGTGAGTTAAGGGTAGATCCCTCCCGCTGATCTCACTTACCTGGCCAACATGATAGATTATATTTTGATTAGGTTACTAGTCGATTCGTACAGACCCATGCTATTAAGGTGAATTAGTGTGACTGATTTAGGTGTCTTTATACCAGCTTGTGTTTAATCCTTTACAAGATTTGATGAAGTCAGTGAAAGGATTTGCAGCTTGCAGGTCGACTTCTTCTCTTATTCTCAGGTCAATGAAATCAAATTCTCTAAATTATTAGGTCCATAAAGTGATAAAGTTATGAGATAACTTGGTCATTGCCTCCCATTAAGGTGTATGATAATGAGTTCAATATTCTAAATAGGCATTGGAGGCGCCACACGCCTGGTGTCTATTATGTATTAGAATTGTCATTCATCATATGACCATCATGATGTACCTTCAGATCAATGCTCAGATTGGTTGAGCCATACTCAGATCTAGACATCCATTTGTTGGATGCACTTGATGTGTCATGTTAATAGTTGGACCTAACTTGGATTTTTAGTGGAGGCACCACATGCCTGCTGAAGGAAAGTCTGGGGTAAAATCCAATGCTAGAAGTGAAGGAACCAGATCTAGGGTTTCAAGGTTAGTCTTGAACTTTTTCAAGATCAGACAGCGGAAGGCTAAAATAAATTAAAATTTATCTTATAAAATTAGAGAATCTCTAAATCTAAGATTCTATTATATGATTATTACATGACATTAAATCAAAAATTAAAATATAAAGAGCAAGAACTACATGTTGATCATATCAACATATTTCTACCCTACATCTAATGTATGTAAAATATAATAGATTAGATCTATTACTTTGCAAGTTAGACATTCTAACTTTGCTGATCCGAGCTTGAAGATGATGTTACGAGCCGCACATATGTCTGACCTCTAAGAGTCATCCATATGAGCCCACAAATCACGATCAGAAGTCCTGATCCAGAAAATCAGCATAGTATGCTAGTACTGTACTGATCCTTCTTCGATGGTCGATCAGATGCCTCTTTCTTCTTGATTTGGACTCTTCCAAAGATGAGAAGTAGGAGAAAGAGTTTTAGATGTGAGATACTCTCAGAAAACTCACAGATGGAGGAAGGAAAAAGGTGAACTCAGCAACCCTAGAAGAAGACCCTCTTCTTCTTCTTTTTGCTCTAACCCAAACACTTAGTTTTGTGTCTATTATATCTTCACGTTCCAACACTCTTTCTCCCTAATTTTCATACATCCCAACGGTCTCTCAATGCTTTGTAATCCAAAAAAATCTCAAGAAAAAATTTGTTTTAAATAATGAGATATGAAGAATCTTTATCTAGGTCAAATACCTAGTCAAGAAAAATCTAAACAGAGTAAGACAAGTGGCGCCCAAGAAGAATCCTTGTCTAGGTCAAATACCTAGTTAAGAAAAATCCAAATAGGGCAAGACAAGTGGCGCCCAACTCTTGGGTGCCTCCTCCTTTTTCTACCATGGACCACCAGCAAAGGGTGCACGATATATGCCATAAAAGCCACAAAAATCTCAAAAAAAATCTGGATAAAATCAGTGCCATAAGGAAAGAGTTTTGATTTTCTAAAATTCTATCTCATAGAATTTAAAATCTAAACTAATTCCTACTTTGACTTGGTCCACAATCACATTCCATGTAAGAGAGAAAGGGAGAAAAGCTTTGGGTGTGCGTGAAAGCCTAGGAGAGAAGATTTTGTCATACAAAATAAGAGAGAGTGGACGTGGGGGGCTAAGGTGGTGCAAGGTGGAATCCTAGTCTTACTAGGATTCAATCTATGACTTGTTCAAATTTGGTTTCTCAAACCAAATCAAACCAAAACTAAATCAATCTAATTAAAATAGATCTTAACCCAATATTAAGATCCTAATTTAATCATATTAAATTAGATTTAAATCTGATTTAATTTTCTAATCGAATTAAAAATTAGGTTGACCCAAGTCCTAATTGGACTAGGACTAGTTTTTTCTTGCACTTGACTTATCCAATAAATCAATTGGACTTGATCCAATTAAACCCAAACTAAATCTAATTAAATCATATTCAATTAGACTTAATCTTATCTCATTGGCTTAATCAAATTAAGCCAATTAGCAATCGAATTGCTAATCGATCTTCCTGTAACACTTGCACTAGGTTAAATGTCAATCGTATTGATCGTTTAACACTAGAACGATTCTTAATCGTTGATCAACCATCCGATCGGATTGTGAACTCTAATGTGTGTAACCTCATAGGTTCGAACCTAAGTCGGTAGTATAGAAATAAATTTTTGTACCAATCAAAGTGACCATTTAGCAATGGTACCCGACGATCGGATAGGTCGAATTTGTAGAACAACATCCTTAGAACCCATGCGGATATAGTTTTCATATAATTCATCTTCTTGACCAAAATGCTCATAGGATACCTCAGAGTTCAACTGTCAACTCTGATCAAGTTGTCCACATTATATTTCAAAATATCAAATCCATCTGATCGATTATCCTGGCCAAGATTTTGCTAAATTGAAATACAGCAACTCATTCTTCTCCAACTCTTGAAGTGTCAATCTCATCTTGATCACACTCTGACTTCGTAAGTACTTGACTGTATCCAAAAGCCTTCCATCACTGAATTAAAAATTTAGTTAGTCCAGTACCAAAGCACAGTGAGTTGCTTGCAAGTCACTGAGGCGATCTCAGGTCTAAGGGACACTTATACCTATATTCCATCAGAGACATTCTCGACAGCAGAATGCTCTGGAGTTGGTCACGTTCAATGATGATGTACCCTTATATCTCACCTGTATGCCATACCAGTGTCTCCACACTCCTTGATTAAGAGGACAACCAACCCATATGGCCTACAGCGACCTATACTTGATAGAAGCTGTCGTCCTTATTAACAGCCTATCATTTGATCGTGAACAGTTTTAAGGACTAATCAATAAATCCTCTCTTTATTGAACCTAAATAGTCTTAAGGACTTCATCACAACAATGGAGTTCATCAGAAGATGAAAACTTATGATGAAGATACCAAAAATATATTTTATTTTTTAACAAATCAATTACAATATAAGGTTACTTAACCGTCAACAGGTTGACGATTGGCTTTTGTGACATATTTTCCAATAACTCCCACTTGTCCTAAAGTCACTCGACACAGTATCTAATACCCATCTTTGACTTGTGGTTGTCGAACTCCTTTATTACCAGGGCTTTAGTGAAGGGGTCAGTCAGGTTCTCCTTTCCATCGATCTTCGAAAGGTCGACGTCACCTCGATCCACAATCTCCCGGATCAGGTAGAAGCGGTGCAAAATGTGCTTCATTCGCTGGTGTGCTTTGGGTTCTTTCACCTAAGCAATGGTGCCAGTGCTGTCGCAGTAGAGCAGGATCGGACCATCGAGGGAGGGTGCTACTCCGAGCTCGATGATGAATTTTCTCAGCCACACAGCTTCCTTCATGGCATCCGATGCTGTGATGTACTCTACCCCATAAATAGAGTCTGCCATAGTATGTTGCTTGAAACTCTTCTAGTAGATAGCTCCATCATTCATAGTAAAGATATAACCCGATATGCTTCTGCTGTGATCATGGTCAGATTGAAAGTTGGAGTCTGTGAACCCCACAAGTTTCAGATCTGACTCGCCATAAACCAACCATTGGTCCTTAGTATTTCTCAAATACTTAAGGATAGCTTTAACCACTTTCCAGTGATTTTCTCCAGGATCAGATTGGTATCTACTCACTACTCCTAATGAGTATGCCACATCTGATCTTGTACATGTCATGGCGTACATGATAGATCCCACGGCTGAAGCATATGGGACTCTACTCATACGCTCTCTCTCTTCAAGAGTTGTCGGACATTCCTTCTTAGAGAGAGAAATTTCATGGCCTATCGGTAGATAGCCCTTCTTGGAATTCTCCATGCTGAACCTCTTCAGCACAGTGTCTATGTACATGGACTGGGATAACCCAGGCATCCTTTTAGATCTATCCCTATAGATCTGCATCCCTAGGATGTAGGATGCTTCACCCAAGTCCTTCATGGAGAACTGTGATGACAAACAAACTTTTATTCCCTGTAGTCTGGGGATGTCATTCCCGATTAAGAGAATATCATCCACGTACAAGACACGGAATACCACAACTGGATCATTTGCCCATTTATAGATGCAGGACTCTGCTCCATTCTTAATGAAGCCATACGTTTTGATCACCTTATCAAAATGCATGTTCCAACTCCGAGAAGCTTGCTTCAATCCATAAATGGATCTCTGAAGCTTGCACACCTTGGACTCATCTGTGGATGTAAACCCCTTAGGTTGTATCATATACACCTCTTCGATCAGCTCTCCATTCAGAAAAGCTATCTTTACATCCATCTGCCAGATCTCATAATCCAGATGGACAGCTATTGCAAGCATTATCCAAATGGATTTAAGCATTGCCACAGGGAAAAACATCTTGTTATAGTCAATACCATAATGTTGACGATACCTTTTGGCAACCAGACGGGCTTTATAGGTCTCCACCTTTCTGTCTGCGTCCCTCTTCCTTTTGAAGACCCATTTACACCCAATGGATTTAACCCCTTCAGGTGAGTCAACCAATGTCCATACATCGTTGACCTTCATGAACTCCATTTTCGATTTCATGGCTTCAAGCCATTTCTCAGAATCAGATCTCTGCGTTGCATCCATATAGGTGATCGGATCCTCATCGTTCTCATCGAGTTCGATGGGATCACCGTCCTGGATCAAAAAATCATAGTACTTGTCCGGCTGATGCGGTACTCTATCGGATCGCCTTAATGGTGCAGGTACATTGGACTTCGAATCTGATCTAATCAAATCTGACTCAGGTTCAGCTATTAGTGTCGGTCCTTCTACCTATTGAACTTCATCAAGTTTAATCTTAGAGGTAACGGTTCCTTCACCAAAGCATTCCTTTTCTAAAAAGGTTGCCTTAAGGTTGATGGACACCTTTTGTTCATCAGGATGGTAGAAAAAATATCTTTTGGTCTCTTTGGGGTACCTTATGAATGTGCATTTGTCAAACCTAGGTTCAAGTTTATCTGTAACTAACCGTTTGACATAGACTGGACACCTCCGACCCTAAGGTGTGAAAGTATTGGCTTACGCCCTATCCATATCTCATATGGAGTCTTAATTAGAGACTTACTTGGAACCCTATTTAACAGATAACAGGTCGATTCGAGTGTATATCCCCAGAAGGATATCGGCAGCTGGCAAAATCCATCATGGATCAGACCATATCTAACAGAGTTCGATTTTTTCTTTCAGACACACCATTATGCTGTGGTGTTCCTGGAAGAGTCCATTGGGAGAGAATCTTATTCTCTCCTAGATATGTGAGAAATTCACCAGAAAGGTATTCCCTTCCTTCGTTAGACCAAAGAGTTTTAATACTCTTCCCAGTTTATTTTTCTACTTCACTTCAGAATCGTTTGAACATTTCAAATGAATCTGACTTATGTTCCATTAGATAGACATATCCATATCTGGATAGACATCTGTAAAAGTGATGAAGTAGAAATATTCACCTCTAGCACTTATGCTCATGGGCCCGTATACATCAGTATGTACTAGGCCCAAGAGCTCAATAGCTCTCTCAACTTTTTCAGTAAAAAGTGACTTGGTCATTTTATCAAGAAGATAGAACTCATAAGTTGGAAGTGATTCACAATCACTGACTTCGAAGATTTTCTCTTGAGTCAACCTATTTATCCTATTCTTATTTATATGACCTAGCCTACAGTGCCATAAGTAGATATCTGATATACTATCTAATTTTGGATGCTTGTCAGTAGAATAGACTACGTTAACAGGTTGTGATAATATATACATACCATTGTTTAAATGTCCACAAAAAATAGTAACACCATTCATAATGATATTACAAACTTATTTTTTATTGAATTTTCATAATCATTTTTGGCTAGAAGGCCTACAGAAATAATATTTAAAAAAAAACTGAGACAGAAATGACAATCATTAAGAACAACGATATGGGACTCAAATATAAGTTTCAAGATTCCTAATGCTAGAACTGGAATTGATCTTCCATCTCCAATGTTTAGGAACCTCTCTCCTTGCTCGAATCTCCTATTAACCTGCAACCCCTGCAATGAATTACAAATATGGTAAGGGCTATCGATATCCAATACCCAGTCAGTTATATCACAAATAGAGAAATTATAAGGAGTTATCATATAAATATCTTGTCCAGCAACAGCTTGCTTCTTTCTCTGCCTGTTTGGATCCAGGGAGGCAATATACTGAGGACAGTTCCTCTTCTAGTGCCTTCGCTTCTTGCAAAAGAAGCATTCAGCTTGACTCTTATCGGGCTTGATCTTTCTGATCTAGCCCTGCACTGATGTCCCAGCCTGAATTTGCACCTTCTTCACTTTCTTATTCTTGTTCTTCTTTCCTTTCTTAAAGGGTTGAGAACCAGAAGATGAACCTCCCACTAAGTTCACTGACTCCTTGTGGAGTTGGTGATCCTTCTCAAAGTTCTGAAGCAACCCCAGTAACCCGTGATAGTTTACTTCAGATTTTGTCATTCTATAATGAGTGAGGAATGGGAGATAAGACTTGGACAGCGAGTTCAGTATTGCATCTTTCCTAAGCTGCTCATGCAAGAAAAAGCCGAGCTTGCTCAAATGCTCCATCAGCTTGATCATGTACAATACATGATCAGTGACAGAGGCACCATCCCGCATTTTGGCCTTGAAGATGGCACAACTAGTCTTGTGCCTCTCCACATCATCGGGTGTACCAAAGGCATCCTCCAACACTTGAAGCATGTCTTTTGGCTAAGCCATCTCAAATCTGTGATTGAACTTGTCGCTCATGGCAGCCAGCATGATGCAGCACACCGTGATCCGATCACTGTGCCACTTCTGGTAAGTGTCTCTAACTGTTCCATATGCATTGGCAGCTGGTTCCTCAGGTGCAGGATCTGTTATCACATATAGGATTCGTTCATGCTCCTTTGTCGAGTCTAAATAGTCCTAAGGACTTCACCACAATATAGGAGTTCATTAGAAGATGAAATATTTTGTGATGAAAAAATATCAAAATAATTTTTATTAATTCATAATTCATGTACATATACAAAAATGAGCACAACCGTCAACAGACTGACGATTGGCTTTGAGACACTATTCCCAACAATCTCCCACTTGGCCTAAAGCCAATCGGTGCAGTATCTAATACCCATCTTCGACTTGTAGTTATCGAACTCCTTCACCGCAATGACTTTAGTGAATGGGTCAGTCAGGTTCTCCTTTCCGTCGATCTTCTGAAGATCGACGTCACCTCGATCCATAATTTCTCGGATGAGGTGGTAGCGGTGCAGAATATGCTTCGTCTGCTGGTATGCCTTTGGTTCCTTCGCCTGAGCAATAACTCCAGAGCTGTCACAGTAGAGTAGAACTGGACCAAAAATGGAGGGTGCTACTCCGAGCTCGGTGATGAATTTTCTCAGCCACACCGCTTCTTTGGCAGCATCTGATGCAGCGACATACTCCACCTCACAAACTGAATCAGCCACTGTGTGCTACTCAAAACTTTTCCAGCAGATAGCCCCACCATTAAGGGTAAAAATAAATCCCAACACACTTTTGCTGTCATCGTGATCAGACTGAAAACTAGAGTCTGTAAACCCTATAAGTCTCAAGTCCGATTCACCATAAACAAGCCACTGGTCCTTAGTATTTCTTAAATACTTCAGGATGTTTTAACAACCTTCCAGTGATTCTCCCCTGGATCAGATTGGTATCTACTCACTACCCCTAGTGAGTATGCCACATCTGGTCATGTACATGTCATGGCGTACATGATAGATCCTACTGCCGAAGCATATGGAATCCTACCCATATGCTCTCTCTCTTGAGGTGTTGTCGGACAATCCCTCTTCGAGAGAGAAATTCCATGGCCTATGGGAAGATAGTCTTTCTTGAAATTCTCCATGCTGAACCTCTTCAGCATAGTATCAATGTACGTGGACTGAGATAAATCAAGCAATCTTTTAGATCTATCCGTATAGATCCTCATCCCTAGGATGTGGGAAGCTTCTCCCAGATCCTTCATGGAGAACTATGACGATAGCCAAATCTTTATTCTCTGTAATGCAGGGACATCATTCCCGATAAAGAAAATGTCATCCACATACAATACAAGAAATACTACTACTGGACCATTAGCCCAATTATAAATGTATGGCTCTTCTCCGTTCTTAACAAAGCCATACGTCTTGATCGTCTTATCAAAATGTATGTTCCAACTCCGTGATGCCTGCTTAAGTCCATAAATGGATCTCTGTAGCCTGCACACCTTAGACTCATCTGTGGATGTGAATCCTTCAGGTTGTATCATATACACCTCTTCATGCATCTCTCAGTTTAGAAAAGCTGTCTTCACTTCCATTTGCCAGATTTCATAGTCCAGATGGACAGCTATCGTAAGCATAATCCGAATGGATTTGAGCATTGCCACAGGAGAAAATGTCTCATCATAGTCTATACCATAACGTTGACGATATCCCTTGGCAACCAGACGGACTTTATAGATTTTCACCTTTCCATCTGCACCCGTCTTCCTATTGAAGACCTACTTACACCCTACGGGTTTTACTCTTTTGGGTGGGTCAACCAATGTCCACACATCGTTGACCTTCATGGACTCCATTTCGAATTTCATGGCTTCTATCCATTTCTCAGAGTCGGGTCTCTGCATTGCATCCATGTAGGTGATCGGATCCTCACCGTTTTCATCAAGTTTGATAGGATCATCATCCCAGACCAAGAAACCATAGTATCGTCCGGTTGACGTGATACTCTATCAGATCGCCTTAAGGGTGCTTGAACAATGGGCTCCGGATCTGATCTAATCAAATCCGGTTCAGGTTCAGCAACTTGTGTCGATTTTTCCACCTGCCGAACTTCGTCAAGTTCGACCTTAGAGGCAACAGTCCCTTCACCAAGGAACTCCTTTTCCAAAAAGATTGCCTTAAGGCTGACAAACATTTTTTGCTCATCAGCTAGGTAGAAGTAATATCCTTTGGTCTCTTTTGGGTACCCTATAAAATTACACTTGTCAGACCTAGGTCCAAGCTTGTCTGTAATTAAACGTTTAACATAAGCCGGACACCTCCAAACCTTAAGGTGCAAGATTACTGGCTTACGTCCTATCCATATCTCATATGGTGTTTTGGTTACAGACTTACTCGAAACTCTATTTAGAAGGTAACAAGTCGATTCGAGCGTATATCTCCAGAGGGAGATCGGCAGACTAGCAAACCCCATCATGGATCGAACCATGTCCAACAAGGTCCGATTCCTCCTTTCAGATACACCATTATGTTATGGTGTTCCAGGAGGAGTCTACTGAGAGAGAATCCCATTCTCCCCAAGATATGTCAGAAAATTATTGGAAAGGTATTCACCTCCTCGATCAGATCGAAGAGTTTTAATACACTTTTCAGTTTACTTTTCTACCTCATTTCGGAATAATTTGAACATTTCAAATGACTCCGATTTATGCTTCATTAAATAGACATACCCATACCTCGATAGGTCATCTGTGAAGGTTATGAAGTAGAAATATCCACCTCTTACACTTGAGCTCATGGGTCCACATACATCAGAATGTACCAAACCCAAGAGTTCACTGGCTCGCTCACCTTTCTCAGTAAAAGGTGATTTGGTCATTTTACCAAGAAGACAGGACTCACAGGTTGGAAGTGATTCACAATCACCTACTTCAAGAATTCTTTTTTGAGCCAACCTATTTATCCTGTTCTTATTGATATGACCTAGCCTACAGTGCCAAAAGTAGACTTTTGACACATTATCTATTCTAGGATGTTTATCGGAGGTTTGAACCATATTAACAGGTTGTGATAGAAAGTAAGTTCCATTATTAAGTTGTCCAACAAATATTGTAACACCATTCAAAATGATATTATAAATATTTTTTTTTATTAAAAATTGATAACCGTTCATGGTCAAAAGGCCTATAGAAATAATATTTAATAAAAAGCTTGGATAATAGTGACATTCACTCAGAATTACGTTTCGAGAATTGATTACAAGGTTCATGATTCCTAATGCTAGAACTGGAACTTTGCTTCCATTTCCAACATTCAGGAACCTCTCGCCTTCATCAAATCTCCTACTGACCTGCAGACCCTGCATCGAATTGCAAATATGATAAGGGCTTTCGATATCCAATATCCAGGCAGTAGTATCACAAATGAAAAAGTTACAAGGTGTTATCATATAAGTACCTTGCTTCTTCTTCGGCTTGTTCGGGTCCAGTGAGGCAATGTATAGAGGATAATTCCTTTTCCAGTGCCCCTGCTTCTTGCAAAAGAAGCACTCCGCCTGGCTCTGGTCGGGCTTGTGCTTCTTGGTCTGACCATGTGCAGATATTCCAGCATGCGGTTGCACCTTCTTATTCTTCTTCTTCTTGTTCTTCTTCTCTTTCTTAAAGGGTCGACGATCAGAAGAAGACCCTCCCACAATATTTATCGACTCCTTATGGAGCTGGTGATCCTTCTCAAAGTTCTGCAGCAACCCCAACAAGCCATGGTAGTTCACTGCAGGTTTTATCATCCGAAAATGAGTAAGGAAGGGGATGAAGGACTTGGCTAATGAATTAAGGATCACATCCTTACCAAGCTGCTCGTGCAAGGGAAAGCCCAGTTTACTTAGGTGCTCAATCATTTCGATCATGTACAGTACATGATCAGTGACTGAGGCTCCATCCCTCATCCAAGTATTAAAAATGGCACAACTAGTTTTGTGCCTTTCAACGTCGTCAAGCATGCCAAAAGAGTCGTTCAACATTTGAAGCATCTCCTATGGCTGGACGTTCTTGAACCTGTGGCTGTACTCATCATTCATTGCCGCCAGCATAATGTACCGAACGGTGGTGCGATCATTGAACCACTTCTGATAAGTGTTTCGGACCGTCCCTCTAACATTCGGGGCTGGCTCCTCAGTACCAGATCCGTTACTACATAAAGGATCCGCTCATGCTCAAGGATGATTTTTAATTTTTGATACCAGCTATCGAAATTAGGTCCCATGAGCTTGTCATTATCTAATAATGACGGAGGGACAGGGTAGTTGCCATAGCTGCATAAAGGAAAACCAGACCTCTATTAGTACATAAATTATAAATTCTAAAGACTTGGACTTTAGTCTAAAATTTCTCCCAGTATTTTTACGAACTGGTAGCCTCAACCTCCAATTCGAGGAATTACTTTAATTCCTTAGTGGGTATTAGAATCCATACAGACTACACACGAGCCCAACTTTGGTTGGTCAACCCATGTGCATCTATGGGTAGGTTCATAACCAGTTGTTTCTCTAAACAACTTCTAGTAATTGATTTTGCCCCAGAACCTAATCAGTAGGTTGGCCTCCACTGAAAAGATCTGGTTAGGTCCAACCATTAACATGATTTGATTTGATGAATCGGACCAATAAATGACCAGGCCCGACTTTGGCCGGCCAACCTGATCACCATCAGAAAAACTCAAACCAAATTATCATATTATGAATGATAATTCCATTAGTCAATAAGCACCAGGCCTTTGGGCCTTCAATGATTATTAAACTAATGGACTCATTATCACTCACTTAATGGGAGGCTATGACTTAGTTATCAATATAACTTAATCATTTTTAGGGACCTAATAATTTTTGAGGATTTTATTAAAGGATAGATGAGAAGAAAATATCCAGCCAATTTCAATCCTCCCACTGACTTCACCAAGTCAGATTAAAAAGGATTTAATTAAAGTTGGCATTAGGAGCACCTAAATCAGTCAAACTAATTTACCTAATGACATGGGTGAGCCCTAATCACCAAGTGATCTAATCAAAATCTAATTCACCAGGTTGGCCAGGTAAGTGAGATCAGTGGTGGGGATAAGCCATTAACTCGTCAGAGATCGAATCACTGTGAGTAGCTCCCGCTTAAAAACCACTGGTCAAACTGCCAAACTTACCTTAGACACCAACCGGTTCATTAGTTTTAATTTGATCAACTTAGCAAATAGGGTTCCACCGCGTAGCCATGAATTAAGTCCATCTTGGTCTAGTTAAAGACATGGACCCATTCAACTACAACTATTGGAGTTGAGTCTAGAGTATCCTTGACCTAATCTAATTCAACTTTTGATTATATTTGACCAATTACTCTATTTTAGTCCATTTCTTTAAACTAACCTTAGGTCTAACCCAATTATGGACCTAATCTATCTAACCCATTGATCCACAAGTTTATGCAATTATCTTAGGTCTTAATTCACAATTCTAGACCTACTAGACAACACTTAATTCTTTTAATTAAGTATTTGGACTGATGGATCAGGGTTTGGCATTTCGAAAATAATTTTCAAATTTGAAAGGTTTTATTTTTTGTTCACCAAATATGTTGACTCATTTCACAAATAGATCAGCATATTTCATAAATAGCAATCCTATTGCTAATTACATAACAGAAAATAACTCAATCAAAATAAATCATGAATATTCTTTTAGATCTAATCTAACACATTCATGATAAATTTCACAATTGAACCTTTACAATTATTTTTTTTTACTGCTTCATCTGCATGGGATATAATTGCAGCGGCACCCCTACCGCCATAGGAGACCCCATCGAATGCGAGGAGAGGGCCTTTAAATCCTACTTTTCTCCTATGACCGGACGGCCATGGCAACCAACCCAATTCGATTATTTACTACTTGGATCAAGTATATCTAAATATACCAATTTCAAAATTTAAATTTCAAAATTTAAATTTAAATTTCAAATTTTAAATTTTGAATTTTAAATTTCAAACAAATTTTAAATTTCAAATTTTCAAATTTTTGAATTTCAAATTTTGAATTTCAAATTTTGAATTTCAAATTTTGAATTTTAAATTTTGAATTTCAAATTTAAAATTTCAATCAAATTTCAAATTTTAAATTTCAAATTTTTGAATTTTAATTTTGAATTTCAAATTTCAAAATTCAAATTTCAAATTTTGAATTTCAAAATTTTGAATTTTGAATTTCGAACAACTTTCAAAATTCAAATTTTAAATTTTGAATTTTAAATTTTAAATTTAAATTTTTAGATTACAACTTAATCTACGCATGCAAATATATATATCATATCTACGAACCCGCTCTATACCATTTGTGGGGAAATTCAGTGCAGGGGTAAAATGATAATTTTAAATTTTTTTCAAAATTATGATTTTACAGTAGAAAAATATTAATTAATCTAATTAATTAATATAAATTTACTTTATACTAGGATCTAAATATGATATATAGCATGCATGTATTTAAATTTGAAATTCAAATTCGAACAGTAAATACTTTACTGTAATATGTTCGGAACATAATACCTTTGTGCGGGTAGTAGATCGTCGCAATCTGATCACCGTCGGAAGAGTCTGATCATCGTGATGCAGCCACACAGTATGTCTGGCCTCTGTGGATCATCCACATGAAGCTTCCGGTCTGATCGACTCTTCACGAGTGCTAGCTCGTTGTAGAGCCCTTTTGATGGCCGATGCTGATCGAACTCCTTCGAACGATGTCTATTGATTCTTTGGATGCTCCAGATCATCAACAGACATGCTTTAAAGGATGTTGAAGATCTTCCTAAAATTTTATGGGCTCACAACACTCGTAGCTCACTTACTTACTTCGCAAACCCCAGGCTAAAACTCTAAGGAACTCATCGAAAATCTTGCACCCACTTTTCTTTCTTTTTTTTTTTCTCTTGGAAGGATATGGACTTCCTTCTCATGCACAAGACTTCTCAGGCCCCAAAATTTTTCTCCAAAAATCTTCTTCTTGCACGCCCCACTCTTCTCCTCCTTTTATAACAACGTCAAACGTCTTATCCAAAAGAAAGGATAAAGATGAGTAATTGCACATTTGAATTCAAATCAAATTTTGAATTCAAATGGACACCAACTCATCCCTTATCCACTAAAGGCATGAGGCGTGGCTTAAATTGTGCATGGAGTAATTTCATGAGAAACCTTTTCTCATGTAATAAATGGGGCGTAAAAAAGGGATACGGTGCAAAGATTGATTGCCCATTCAAATTCAAACTTTATTTTGAATTTGAATGGCCAACCAATCATCCTTATCCATTCATATGGCACATTAAAGTGGGGTGTAGAGAGGGCTTGGCGTGAGAAAATAATTCATGAGAAGTTCCTTCTCATGAATTCAAATGGATGCAATGGAAGTGAGGTGGCGCATGGAGATTGGGTCAAGGTGGTTTAATTATTTAAACCAACCTAATTGAACCAAATAATTTAGATCCTCAAATTAGAAATTGACTAAGCCCAACCCCTGATCAAATCAGGGGCCAAAACATCTTGACGATTAGGTCAACTCTTAACCTAATCAGATCAAACCCAACTGAATCCAATTCAATTGGACTTGATCCAAAAATTAATTACTTAATCAAATTGAGTTAATTAGTGATCAAATCACTAATTAAACCTCTCATAAATACTGAGTCCAAATTCGATGGGCAATCGGACATCAGAATTCATCGATATGTAATCCTGATCGAAAAGTCCCAACCAGTGGGACTCTTGACCCCGATACCCATAATGTGTGAAACTCATGATCAGAGAATCCTGATTCTCGATCACTGAGTCCCAAACATGAAGGATTTTACATCAGCCATCAGATCAGATAGGAACCTCTAATGTGTGTGACCCCACAGGTTCGAACCTAAGCCGGCAGCACAGGAACCAATTCCCATACTAATCGAAGTGACCATCTAGCAATGGTACCCGATGTCCGGATAGGTCGAAGAGTCACAATTGCAACACTCAGAACCTACATGAATATGGTTACTATATAATTCATCCTTTTGACCCCTGTGTTTAGGATGACTCAGGGTTAAACTGTCAACCCTGATCAGATCATCCGAATCGTGCTCAACTCAAACAGTCCTGTGACTCCTCACAAGGACTACCCTGGCCAAGGTTTTGCTAAATTAAAACATGACTGTACACAGCTCTTAAACTGGAGTGGTCAATCCCATCTTGACACACGCACCGACAAGTCAAGTACTTGACTACACCCAGCAGCCTTCCATCACTGAATTAGAAATTCAGATAGTCCAGTGCCTAAGTGCAGTGAGTTGCTTGCAAGTCACCATGGTGATCTCAGGTTGGAGGGACATTTATACCCATATTCCATCGGAGCAAATCTTGACAGTAGAAATAGCTCCGGAGTCGGTCACGTTCAGTGCAGATGTACCCTTACATCTCACCTGTATGCCATACTAGTGTCTCCATACTCATTGGTTAAGAGGACAACCAACCTATATGGCACACAATGACCTATGCTTGATAAACTTGTCATCCTTGGTAACAACGTATCATTTGATCGCGAACAGATTTAAGGACTAAACGATAAATCCTCCTTTGTCGAGTCTAAATAGTCCTAAGGACTTCACCACAACATAGGAGTTCATTAGAAGATGAAATATTTTATGATAAAAAAATATCAAAATAATTTTATTAATTCATAATTCATGTACATATACAAAAATGAGCACAACCATCAACAGGCTGACGATTGGCTTTGAGACACTATTCCCAACAAAGGGTGCAGGAACAATGGGCTCCGGATCTGATCTAACCAAATCGATTCAGGTTCAGCTATTTGTGTCGGTTTTTCCACCTGCCGAACTTCCTCAAGTTCGACCTTAGAGGCAACAGTCCCTTCACTAAGGAACTCCTTTTCTAAAAAAGATTATCTTAAGGCGGACAAACACCTTTTGCTCATCAGCTAGGTAGAAATAATATCCATTGGTCTCTTTTGGGTACCCTATGAAATTACACTTGTCAGGTCTAGGTCCAAGTTTGTCCGTAATTAAACATTTAATATAAGTCGGATACCTCCAAACCCTAAGGTGCGAGAGTACTGGCTTACGTCCTATCCATAACTCATATTGCATTTTGGTTACAGACTTACTCGAAACCCTATTTAGAAGGTAATAAGCCGATTCGAGTGTATATCCCTAGAGAGAGATCGACAGACCAGCAAACCCCATCATGGATCGGACCATGTCTAACAAGGTCCGATTCCTCCTTTCAGACACACCATTATGCTGTGGTGTTGCAGGAGGAGTCCACTGAGAGAGAATCCCATTCTTCCCTAAATATATCAAAAATTTATTGAAAAGGTATTCACCTCCTCGATCAGATCGAAGAGTTTTAATACACTTCCCAGTTTATTTTTCTACCTCATTTCAAAATAGTTTGAACATTTTAAACGACTCCGACTTATGCTTCATTAAATAGACATACCCATACCTCGATAGATCGTCTGTGAAGGTTATGAAGTAGAAATATCCACCTCTTGCACTTGAGCTCATGGGTCCACATACATCAGAATGTACCAGAGCCAAGAGTTCACTGGCTCGCTCACCTTTTCTAGTAAAAGGTGACTTGGTCATTTTACCAAGAAGACAGGACTCACAGGTTGGAAGTGATTCACAATCACCTACTTCAAGAATTTCTTCTTGAGCCAACCTGTTTATCTTGTTCTTATTGATATGACCTAGCCTACAGTCCCAAAGGTAGACTTCTGACACATTATCTATTCTAGGATGTTTACCGAAGGTTTGAACCACATTAACAGGCTGTGACAGTAAGTAAATTCCATTATTTATTTATCCAACAAACATTGTAACACCATTCAAAATGATATTGCAAACATTTTCTTTTAATAAAAATTGATAACCGTACATGGCCAAAAGGCCTACAGAAATAATATTTAATAAAAAGCTTGGACAATAGTGACATTCACTCAGAATTACATTACGAGAATTGATTACAAGGTTCATGATTCCTAAAACTAGAACTGGAACTTTGCTTCCATCTCCAACGTTCAGGAACCTCTCGCCGTCATCAAATCTCCTACTGATCTGCAGACCCTGCATCGAATTGCAAATATGATAAGGGCTTCGGTATCCAATACCCTGGCAGTAGTATCACAAATGAAAAAGTTGCAAGGTGTTATCATATAATTACCTTGCTTCTTCTTCGGCCTGTTTGGGTCCAGGGAGGCAATGTATAGAGGACAGTTCCTCTTCCAATGCTCCTTCTTCTTGCAAAAGAAGCACTCCTCCTGGCTCTGGTCGGGCTTGCGCTTCTTGGTCTGACCGTGTGCAGACATCCCAGCATGTGGCTGCACCTTCTTGTTCTTCTTCCCTTTCTTAAAGGGTCGACGACCAGAAGAAGACCCTCCCACAACATTCACCGACTCCTTATGGAGTTGGTGGTCCTTCTCAAAGTTCTGTAGCAACCCCAACAAGCCGTGGTAGTTCACTGCAGGCTTTGTCATTCAAAAATGAGTAAGGAAGGGGAGGAAGGACTTGGGCAATGAATTAAGGATCGCATCCTTACCGAGCTGCTCATGCAGGAAAAAGCCCAATTTACTTAGGCGCTCAATCATTTCGATCATGTACAGTACATGATCAGTAACTGAGGCCCCATCCCTCATCCGAGCATTAAAAATGGCATAACTAGTTTTGTGCCTTTCAACATCGTCAGGCATGCCAAAGGAGTCGTTCAACATTTGAAGCATCTCCTGCGGCTGGGCATTCTCGAACCTGCGGCTAAACTCATCATTTATTGCCGCCAGCATTATGCACCGAATGGTGGTGCGATCATTGAGCCACTTCTGGTAAGTGTCTCGGACCGTCCCTCTCGCATTCGGGGCTAACTCCTCAGGTGCAGGATCCGTTACTATATAAAGGATCCGCTCATGCTCAAGGATGATTTTTAATTTTCTATACCAGCTATCAAAATTTGATTCCATGAGCTTGTCATTATCTAATATTGATCGAAGCGACAGGGTAGTGGCCATAGCTGCATAAAGGAAAACCAGATCTCTATTAGTACATAAATTATTAATACTAAAGACTTGGACTTTAGTCTAAAGTTTCTCCCAATATTTTTACGAACTGGTAGCCTCAACCTCCAATTCGAGGAATTACTTTAATTCCTTAGTGGGTACTAGAATCCACACAGACTACACATGAGCCCAACTTTGGTTGGTCAACCCATGTGCATCTATAGATAGGTTCAAAACCAGTTATTTTTCTAAACAACTTCTAGTAATTTATTTTGCCCCAGAACCTAATTAGTAAGCTTTGGCCTCTACTGAAAAGATCTGATTAGGTCCAATCATTAACATGACTTGATTTGGTGAATCAGACCAATAAATGATCAGGCCCGACTTTAGTCGGCCAACCTGATCACCATCAGAAAGACTCAAACCAAATTAGCATATTATGAATGATAATTCCATTAGTAAATAAGCACCAGGCCTTTGGATCTCCAATGATTATTAAACTAATGGACTCATTATCACTCACTTAATGGGAGGTTATGACTTAGTTATCACTATAACTTAATCATTTTTAGGACCTAATAATTTTTAAAAATTTTATTAAAGGATAGAAGAGAATAAATTTTTAGCCAATTTCAATCCTCCCACTGACTTCACTAAGTCAGATTAAAAAAAGATTTAATTAAAGCCGGCATTAGGAGCACCTAAATCAGTCACACTGATTTACCTAATGACATGGGTGAGCTCTAATCACCAAGTGATCTAATCAAAACCTAACTCACCAGGTTGGCCAGGTAAGTGAGATCAGTGGTCGGGATATGCCATTAACTCATCAGAGATCGAATCAATGCGAGTAGCTCTCACTTAAGAATCACTGGTCAAACTATCGAACTTACCTTAGACACCAATCGGTTCATTAGTTTTAATTTGATCAACTTAGTAAATAGGATTCCACCACGTAGCCATGAATTAAGTCCATCTTGGTCTAGTTAAAGATATGGACCCATTCAACTACAACTATTGGAGTTGAGTCTAGAGTGTCCTTGACCTAATCTAATTCAACTTTTGATTAGATTTGACCAATTACTCTATTTTAGTCCATTTCTTTAAGCTAACCTTAGGTCTAACCCAATTATAGACCTAATCCATCTAACCGATTGACCCATAAGTTTATGCAATTATCTTAGGTCTTAATTTACAATTCTAGACCTACTTAACTACACTTAATTCTTTTAATTAAGTATTTTGGGCTGATGGGTCAGGGTTTGGCTTTTCGAAAATAATTTTCAAATTTAAAAAGTTTTATTTTTCTGTTCATCAAATATGTTGACTCATTTCATAAATAGATCAGCACATTTCATAAATAGAAATCCTATTGCTAATTACATAACAGAAAATAACTCAATCAAAATAAATCATGAATATTGCTTTAGATCTAATCTAACACATTTATTATAAATTTTACAATTAAACCTTTACAATTAAATCTTTTCGCTGCTTCATCTGCATGGGATATAATTACAGCGGTACCCCTACCGCCATAGGAGACCCCATCGAATGGAAGGAGAGGGTCTTTCAACCCTACTTTTCTCCTATGATCGGACGACCATGGCAATCAACCCAATTAGATTACTTGCTACTTGGATCAAGTATATCTAAGTATACCAATTTCAAAATTTAAATTTTAAATTTTAAATTTTAAATTTCAAATTTCAAACAAATTTCAAATTTCCAATTTTTGAATTTCAAATTTTGAATTTTAAGTTTGAAATTTCAATCAAATTTCAAATTTCAAATTTCAAATTTTTAAATTTTGAATTTTGAATTTTAAATTTCAAAATTTAAATTTTAAATTTTAAATTTCAAATTTTTAAATTTTGAATTTCGAACAACTTTCAAAATTCAAATTTTAAATTTTGAATTTCAAATTTTAAATTTAAACTTTTAGATTACAACTTAATCTATGCATGCAAATATATATATCATATCTTAGAACCCGCTCTGATACCATTTGTGACGAAATTTAAGTGAAGGGGTAAAATGATAATTTTAAAACTTTTTCAAAATTACTATTTTATAGTGGAAATAATTAATTAATCTAATTAATTAACATATATTTATCTACACTAGGATCTAAATATGATATACAACATGCATGCATTTAAATTTGAAATTCAAATTGGAACAGTAAATAATTTACTGTTCTGTGTTCAGAACACAATACCTTTATACGGGTAGTCGATCTCCACAATCTGATCACTGTCGGGAGGCTCTGATCACTGCAACACAGCCACACAACATGTCTGACCTCTGCGGATCATTCACACGAGGCTCCTGGTCTGATCAGCTCCTCACAAGTGCTAGCTCGTTATAGACCCCTTCACTGGCTGATGCTGATCAAACTCTTTCGATCGTTGTCTGTCGATTCCATGGATGCTCTGGATTGTCAGTAAATATGCTTGAGAGGTAGATGATTCTCTTCCTTAAATTTGGTGGGCTCATGACACTCGTAGCTCACTAACTCACTTCCCGAACCCCAGGCTGTAACCCTAGGGAACACACTGAAAACCCTGCACCCAATTTCTTTCTTTTCTTTCTTTTTCTCTCGGAAGGTTTTGGACCTTCACCTCATGCACAAGGCTTCCTCATGCCCCACTTTCTTTCTCAAAATTTTTCTATGCACGCCCCATCCTTCTCCTCTTTTTAAAACAACATCGAATGTGTCTTATCCGTGTGAGAAGATAAAGACAAGTGGTTACACATTTGAATTCAAATCAAATTTGAATTCAAATGCAAACCAACTCATCCCTATCCACTTGGGCGTGAGAAGAGAAGGTGTGAGGCTGCATTGTGGGTAGAAAGGTTTCATGAGAAACTCTTTCTCATGAGAGATATGGGGCACTAAAGTGGATAGGGTCATGAAGGTGCAAGAGATAAGTTATCCATTCAAATTCAAACACGCTTTGAATTTGAATGGATAACTAATCAATTTTATCCAAAGATTGATGCAAAAGAGTGGGTGTGAGAAGGGGTTTGCATGAGAGAAAATTCACAAGAAGTTTCTTCTCATGAATTCAAATGGGCGCAGAGATATGAAGTGGCGCAGGGATTCAAATTCAAATGGTGGTTTAATCTTAATTGAACCAACCTAATCAAAATAGGCTAAGCACAATTAGACTAAATTAAACCCAACTTAATTAGACTTAATTAGGCTCAATAAAATTCTAATCAAATTAGGAATTGATTAAGCCCAACCCCTGATCAAATCAGGGACCAAACCATCTCGATGATTAGGTCAACTCTTAACCTAATCGGGTTAAACCCAACTGAATCCAATTCAATTGGACTTCATCCAAAAATAATTACTCAATCAAATTGAGTTAATTAGTGATCAAATCACTAATTAAACCTCTCATAAATACTGAGTCCAAATCGGATGGACAATCGGGTATCAAAGTCCATCGATATGAAACCTTGATCGAAGAGTCCCAAACCAGTGGGACTCTTGACCCCGGTACCCAAAATGTGTGGGACTCATGATCAAAGAATCCTGATTCTCGATCATAGAGTCTCAGACACCTAGGACTCATAGTCCATAAATATTAAGACTCTTCATCAGCCATCAGATCAGATAGGAACCTCTAATGTGTGTGACCCCGTAGGTTTGAACCTAAGCCGGTAGCAGAGGAACCAATTCCTGTACTAATCAAAGTGACCATCTAGCAATGGTACCCGACATTTGGATAGATTGAATAGTCACAATCGCAGCACTCAGAACCTACGTGAATATGGTTACTGTATTATTCATCCCTTTTGACCCCTGTGTTTAAGATGACTCAGGGTTAAACTGTCAACCCTGATTAGATCATCCGAGTCATACTCAACTCAATCAGTCCTGTGACTCCTCACTAGGACTACCTTGGCCAAGATTTTGCTAAATTGAAATATGACTGTACACAGCTCCTGAACTGGAGTGGTCAATCCCATCTTGACACACGCACCGATAAGTCAAGTACTTGACTACACCCAGCAGCCTTCCATCACTGAATTAGAAATTCAGGTAGTCCAGTGCCTAAGTGTAGTGAGTTGCTTGCAAGTCACCATGGCGGTCTCAGGTCGGAGGGATAGTTATACCCATATCCCATCGGAGTAATTCTTGACAGCAAAAATAGCTCCGAAGTCGATCACGTTCAGTGTAGATGTACACTTACATCTCACCTGTATGCCATACCAGTGTCTCCACACTCCTTGGTTAAGAGGACAATCAACCTATATGACATACAATGATCTATGCTCGATAAATATTGTTGTCCTTGATAACAATGTATCATTTGGTCGCGAACAGGTTTAAGGACTAAACGACAAATCCTCTTTTGTCGAGTCTAAATAGTCCTAAGGACTTCACCACAACACAGGAGTTCATTAGAAGATGACAATTTGTGATGAAAAATATTAAAATAACTTTTATTTATTTATGATTTATGTACTAATACAACAAAGAGCACAACCGTCAACAGGCTGACGATTGACTTTGAGACACTATTCCCAACAAACCTACCCTTAGATGTACATGGATTGGCCAACCAAAGTTGGACTTGTGTGCAGTCTAAGTGGATGTTGGGAATAGTGTCCCAAAGCCAATCGTCAGCCTGTTGACGGTTGTACTCTTTGTTGTATTAGTACATAAATTATAAATAAATAAAAATTATTTTGATATTTTTCATCACAAATTATCATCTTCTAATGAACTCCTGTGTTGTGGTGAAGTCCTTAGGACTATTTAGACTCGACAAAGGAGGATTTGTCGTTTAGTCCTTAAATCTGTTCATGACCAAATGATACGTTATTACCAAGGACAACAATATTTATCGAGCATAGGTCGTTGTGCGCCATATAGGTTGGTTGTCCTCTTAACCAAGGAGTGTGGAGACAATGGAATGGCATACAGGTGAGATGTAAGGGTATATCTGCACTGAACGTGACCGACTCTAGAGCTATTTCTGCTGTCAAGATTTGCTACGATGGGATATGGATATTGATGGTGCAAAAATCCGTCTGCATCGGAGAAGCTGGAGTCGAGGGAGTTGCAGTCACCGCCGGGACCTGCAAAGGAAGTCTAAATCGGAGTTGGGGGTGCTCCGGCAAGACTCTCCAACGCTCAAGTCAGTTCTCTGCCTCAACAAGAATGGAGTGCTCGAACGAAAATTTTAGCAAATTTTTGAGATAGAAAATGAGAGCTTAAAGAATAACGTATCTGGGGTCCCCTTTTTATAGGCGAAGGGTGTAATAGACTGATAGCGACGTTTGTAACCGTCTGATAGTGGGCCGTTCGGAGCCAAGAGGAGTTTGTTATGGAGAGTAGTGGAGTGGAATCGTGGCCATCACTGTGACCTGCCATGTGGAGTCTGTTGTGGGGAGTGAAGTGGCATCCGTTGTCGCGACTTGCCAGAGGGTGGAGGAGCCGCGCGGTATCCATCACAGGAAGTGGAGCAGAGTCGTGGCCATTACTGTGGCCTGCCAGAGAGTGATGGAGCTACGCGGAATCCGTCGTAGGAAGTGGAGCAGAGCCGTGGCCATTACTATGGCCTGCCAGGGAGTAATGGAGCCGCACGGGATCCGTCGCAGGAAGTGGAGCAGAGTTGTGGCCGTTACTGTGGCCTGCCAGGGGGTCCAGGCCTGTCGGTCGAAGTTTGGTTGAGGTGCCTGGCGGAGAGAGGTAGCTATCCATCAGAGAGGAGCTTGGATGCTACAAATCCTGTTGGGTGCCTTGGGCATTAAGGCGGCAGGTGAGGACCACTTGCCGTAGGAGCTCGGTCAGAGGCTTTCTGCAAACGCAGTCCGATTTTGCACAGACTTCGACAGAGGGCCGACCGACGGTGGATGTCGGATGGTGCTGGAGAGGTTCGTCCGCAATGAAAGCTCGAATGAAGGCTTACGGTGGGAATCCGGCACGGGCCGCTCATGGTAGAAATTTGAAGTAGATCGTTTGTAGCAAAAACTCGAGGTGGGTCGCTTGCGGTAGGAGCTCGGAGTCCGACTCTCGTAGGAGTTCGGGGTGAGGTCTACCTGCAACAGGAGTTCAGGATGAAAGTCCAGCTCCCATAAGAGCCCGGACGAAGTCTACCTGCAGTCAGAGTCGGAGATGAAGTCTGGCTCCCGTAGGAGTCCGGATGAAGTCTTCCTGCAGTCGGAGTCGGGGATGAAGTCTGGCTCCCGTAGGAGTCCGGATGAAGTCTTCCTTCAGTTGAAGTCGGGGATGAAGTCCGGCTCCCGTAGGAGTCCGGATGAAGTCTTCCTTCAGTTGAAGTCGGGGACGAAGTCCGGCTCCCGTAGGAGTCTGGATGAAGTCTTCCTTCAGTTGAAGTCGGGGATGAAGTCCGGCTCCTGTAGGAGTCCACCCATCGTGGAGAATCCGGCCTACACTGGTGGGAGTTTATTCGTCGGCAAAACTTGGGAATGTTGCGGAGGCTCGACCGTCGGAGAGGTTCGGGAAGATGTCGTCGAAGGTCGAACATCGGTAGAACCCCTGGGGGTCACTCCTGACACGAACTTCGGCTGGGGGGGTATTTTATACCCAACACCAGTCCTCCTACTTCCGAGTTCGAGTTTCAAATGAAGAAAGTATAGAGAAATTTTCATAGCCGAAGTTGTCCTCTTGAATCCTATGCATGATCGCCCTCAGATATTCTGGCATTTAATGTGTGCGTGCCAGAGTCTTTTTCCAATTAGGGCAATCCGAAGGGTCCTTTCTGAATTTCCATCGGAGCGTAGTCCCAAGCGCCACACCATAATGGTCCCGCCAGTGGTCAGCCCTACGCCGTGGTGAGTGGGACACGTGGCGGGCATTGGTTGACCTAGGGATATCTGCCACCATAACTGTGCCAGGCTCCGTCACTTATTTAAGCCCCCTCCTTCCCTCCGGGGACTTCATCTCGCCTGAGAGTCAACGCCTTTCTTTTGCCTGAGAGTTTAGCCACCCCATCGGTGCCCTTTTCGACTCTGGACATTCTTCACACCAATCTTCGCCAACTCCGTCGGCTCCCCGCCGCCTTCAGTCTTTCGAGCCCTTTCGGGGGGTTCTCCCATCGGGGCTTCTGCCCCGGAGGCCAATCTCGAGAGGATGTTGCGGATCAAGAGGAGTAGGAGGGGGAAGATAGTGGTCTGCGAGTTCAGCGGCTGCCGAACCGTCACTAAAGGTTCCCACCGCCTCAAAGGGGGCTCGAGGGAGAATTCCTTCAACAACAGGGATTTAATAACGAAACCAACTGGTGAGCGCGTTCCACCTGAGAATTTTGGAGTAGTTGAACGAGGTGACACCAGTCAAGGGGGTAGAGTTGTCATCATAAGCTATGGCGGGTCTCTTGACGTCATCAGGGTCGAGGGACCAGAGGCGGTCGGCACTGACGGTGGGGCAGTAGAACTTGTTGCGGAGATGGTGGAAGTAGCGCATGCCGACCTTGCCGAAGTACCTAGGATGGTGGTCGTCGTGGAGCACACGATGGTGGTGCATGCCTCCGGTGTCATCGCGGCCTCCGAGATACTTTCGGTTCTTCCTGATGCAGGTCATCGTCGTCGCTGCCGTCGCCGTCGCTGTCCTTTGAATTCTATCCCCCCCTTTTCCCCCTAGGATTGGGGTTTCGACAATGGAGCAGAACGAGGCGGGGGGCGAGAGCCGAGGGGTTTATTACGCGCACTGAAAAATACTACTGAAAAGGATGGAACTGGAAGGAGAAGTCGAGAGCTTGAAGTGGTCCCTAACGCGTTCCTTTCGAGTCTTGTAGTAATGTTCTTTTTCCTCAGCCCTCAGGGTCTTGTAACGTACATCTTGTTAATCGAGAATGAGAAGGAGATTTTGTTACCTTGTCTGCATTTTGCGTCAAATTATCGCCTGTCAAACTTCTTTCATTCACCATTGTTATTGTTGTATTCCCCTCCTCTTTTCCTTTTTGTCTGCTTTCTCTCTTCTTCCCCCCCTTTTTTTTTCTTTTTTTTTATCGATGTCGTCCAGAGGTTACTGGTCGTTGCCGCATCGGCTCGCTTTTTCAGTCATCTTTCTTCTTCAGCCTTAAGGGCTCTGTAATGCATATTTAGTAAATAACATGAGAAGGAAATTTTTCGCTACCTCTTTTACTCACGTGTTGAATTGTCGTTTGACGAGCTTCCTTCGGCTTTTGCCTTGTTCGATATCGATGCCATTCGGAGGTACCTGATCACCGTCGCATTGATCCATCCTTCTGTTTATGGCCACTGATTTGTCCGGGACCACTCGAGTTTGACGCCTCCTTTCAGAGTTTGAGCTCAGAGATCTAAGCTTCTCGTCGTCCTGAGGAAGCCATCTTGTCCTTGACCTACGTTGAGAGCTCTTTTGGAGACCGGAGATTTCGATGAGAACCTCCATCCTCGCCGAGATAAGGTCCCCTGTATTTTTAATGTGATTTGTTTTCCATTTGTCGCTGATGTAGTTCATCGATTTCCTTTTTAACTCCTTCCTCCTTTTTTTTCTTTTCTCGAGTGAGGGTTTTCCCCCTGCTCTTAGTGGGGTCTCGGAAGCGCAGAGGGGTCGCTGGGGAGGTTCTCTTTTTCTTATCCGATCTTGAATGACCAGACCTTAATTGGTGTCGGGAAGAGGTTCTTCCCCTATTTCTGACATAATCGATTTTAGCTCAGGTTAGGACGAGGTCCTCCTCTTGTCTCTAACAGGGCTATGGGGGCACATATGGGTGTTGTGGGGCCTCTCCCCCCATCCGATCTAAGTGTAACTGGGCTTTCGACCTTGCTCATGTTAGGGCGAGGCTCTCCTCCTGTTCCTAACAGGGCCGTGGGGGCACATCTGGGCATTGCAGGGCCTCTCCCCCCATCCGGTCTAAAGGTAACCGGACCTTCGACTTTGCTCAAGTTAGGGCGAGGTTCTCCTTCTGTCCCTAACAGGACCGTGGGGGCACATCTGGGCGTTGCAGGGCCTCTCCCCCCATCCGGTCTAAGGGTAACTGGGCCTTCGACTTTGCTCAAGTTAGGGCGAGGTTCTCCTCCTGTCCCTAACAGGGCCGTGGGGGCACATGTGGGCGTTGCAGAGCCTCTCCCCCCATCCGGTCTAAGGATAACCGAGCCTTCGACTTTGCTCAAGTTAGGATGAGGTTCTCCTCCTGCTCCTGACATGGTTTGTTTTGACTGTCCTGTCGATATAGGCTCGTGCCAAGAGAGAAGACATGTGGATATGAAATTTTTATTTAAAATAAAGTTATCGATAATACATTCGTAAGTTTTTTGAGCTCCATGGTCGCGGGAGGTCTGCTCCTTTGAGCTCCTTGAGGTAATAAGTTTTGGGCCGGACTACTTCTTTGACTTCGTATGGGCCTTCCCAATTTGGGGCAAGCTTCCATCGATCCTGAGGTTGCGAGACAGTGGCTCGTCGAAGTACTAGATCTCCTGCTCTAAAGACTTTATTTTTGACCCGAGAATTATAATAGCGGGCGACTTTCTGTTTGTAGGCTGCCATCCGAACTTGGGCTACCTCCCATTTTTCTTCCAGCAAGTCGAGGTTGGCTTTAAGACCTTGCGAATTGTGATGTTCATTGAATGCCACAACTCATGCCGACGGGAGCTTGAGCTCAATTGGGATAACAGCCTCCATTCCGAAGGCTAAAGTGAAGGGGGTCTCCCCTGTGGGCAGTCTTTGGGTAGTTCGGTATGCCCACAACACATGATAAAGTTCGTCTGCCCAAGTTCCCTTCACTTTTTCGAGCCTTGTCTTGATCCCTTGCAGCAGAGTTCTGTTGGTCACTTCAGCTTCGCCGTTCGCCTGAGGATGGGCTACCGATATGAAGTTGTGGGAGATGTTCAAGTCTTCACAAAATTAGGTGAATCTCACTCCAGCAAATTGCCATCCATTATCAGTAATTAAGTTTCTCGACAGGCCGAACCTGCAAACGATTGACTTCCAGACGAAGTCCTGCACTTTAGCTTCTGTGATTTTTGCCTGTGGTTCGGCTTCGACCCACTTGCTGAAATAGTCAATCGCTACCAGGAGGAACTTCCTCTGCCCCGATGCCATGGGAAAGGGTCCAAGGATATCCATCCCCCATTGCGCAAACGGCCATGGGGCACTCAAGGGTGTAAGCTCGATGGCGGGCTGTCTCTGGATGTTGGCATATCTCTGACATCGGTCACACTTTCTGACGTATTCAATTGAGTCACGATGCATTGTCGGCCAGTAATATCCTTGGCGGAGCAACTTGTGGGATAAGGATCTAGCCCCCAGATGGCTTCCGCAGATTCCTTCATGCACCTCCTACAAGGTGTAGTCAGCTTTTGAAGGTCGGAGACATTTTAAAAGGGGCAAAGAGTATGATCTCTTGTACAACTTGTCCTCATAGAGGATGTATCGGGAGGCTTGATTTCTGAGCTTCCAAGCTTCTTTTGCATCATGAGAGAGAACCCCATCTATAAGATATGCCACCAGTGGGTCAATCCAACTGGGCTCATGGTCAATTTCTATCACGGGCCGTGATTCTTTCGTACTTGGGCACTTCAGAACTTCAAAGAGAACACCCTAGGGTAATTCAGCCAGAGCCAACGTAGTCAGCTTGGAGAGAAGATCGACCCTGGTATTTTCCATCCTTGAAATCTGCCTGATGTTGAAGCTACTAAAGGTGGGGACGAGCTCCTTTACCTTTTCAAGATACTTAGCCATGCTGTCCTCCCGTGCTTCGTAGTTTTCGCTGACTTGTCCCACTACCAGTTGAGAGTCGCTATGACCTTGGAGCCGATCTACTCCCAATTCTTTGGCGATCCTCAATCCTGCGATCAGAGCTTCATATTCCGCTCCATTGTTTGTTGCGGGAAACTCGAAGGGCAGAGTGTACTCCGTGATGATTCCCTCAGGACTTATCAAGATCAGGCCCGCGACTGTGCCCGACATGTTGGAAGATCCATCCATGTAGAGGGCCCAAAAGCAACCAGGGGGGTCTGCTTCTTCTTCAGGGGAGTTCGGTCAGGGCTCCAGGCCGTTAATTTCACCCTGTCCAGGTTCGGCCTTCTCCGAGATAGTGCACTCTACTATAAAATCTGCCAATATCTGGGCTTTCACTGCCAGTCTAGGTCGATAGTTGATGTCAAATTCTGTGAGCTCGATCGCCCATTTTGCCATCCTCCCAGAGGCATCTGTCCGGTGTAGAATCACCTTGATCGGCTGGTCGGTGAGCAACGTTACGATGTGCCCTTGAAAGTAGGGTCGGAGCCTCTGGGCTGCAATCAATAGGGCGTAAGTTAGTTTCTCTAATTTAGTATACTTGGTTTCGACGTCTCTCAATGCACGACTGATGTAGTAGATCGATCGTTGAATTTTTGCTTCTTCTTTGACAAGGACTGCTATGAGAGCCATAGGGGAGACCGTCAGGTATAAAAATAGCTCCTCTCCAGGCTCGGGCTTCGCCAACAATGGAGGCGAGCTGAGGTAGCTCCTTTGCTCTTCGAACGCCTGTTGGCACTCAGTGGTCCAACAGAAGTTCTTCGACTTCTTGAGGGTTTGGAAGAAGGGTAAGTACCGTTCGGCCGACCTCGCAACGAAGCGATTCAGGGCTGCTACCCTCCCTATAAGGCGCTGAACCTCTTTTATCGACTTCAGGGTGGCCATCTCCTGGATGGTGCAAATTTTCTCTGGATTGACTTCAATCCCGCACCCTGATACCATGAAGCCCAGGAACTTCTCCGAGGTCACTCCGAAAGTATATTTAGTCAGGTTCAGCTTCATCTTATATTTTCAGAGGGCGCCGAAGGTCTCCTCGAGGTCGGCGACGTGGTTCATGGAAGATTTGCTTTTCACGAGTATGTCATCCACGTAGACCTCCATATTGTGGCCGATCTGCTCCTTGAAAATTTTGTTCACCAGCCACTGATAGGTCGCACCTGCATTTTTGAGGCCGAAAGGCATGACCCTGTAACAGAAAAGGCCATGGTTAGTAATGAAAGCAGTCTTTTCTTCATCTTCTAGCACCATCCTGATTTGATTATAGTCGGAGAATGAGTCCATAAAGGTGAGAAGCTCATGACCCAAGGTTGCATCCACCAGTTGATCAATTCTGGGCAGAGGGTAGCTATCCTTTGGGCAGGCTTTATTCAGCTTTTTGAAGTCTATACACATCCTCCACTTGTCGTTTGCCTTTTTGACTAGGACGACGTTGGAAATCTAGTTAGGATAATTGACTTCTCTAATGAATCTGGCTTTCAGGAGTTTGTCCACTTCCTTGGCTATCGCTTTCTGCCTCTCCGGTGCATGACCTCAAATTTTTTCTTTCGTCGGTCGATGCTTTGGATCGACGACCAGATGGTGTTCCATGACTTCTGTGTCAATCCTCAGTAAAGGTTATGGATTCCTCAATCCTCTGTTGCTTGGGAGGTCCGACCAATATGCCGGTTGCTCCCTGTCGGGATTCTCCCGAGATGGTGATGGCGAAATCCATCAGAAGCTGATCATCTGACCGCTCCACGTCGACTGCTGTTGCCGGAGGAGGAGGAGCCTGGGAGATCGGAGACGCGGTCGGGGCTTGTGGAGCCCATCGAGATCTGGTCATGAAGGCCGTTGGCCGCTTGAAAGATACCCTTCGGGGAGGCATCAGGCAGAGGCTGGGCAGAAAACTGGAGGAGAAGATATCGGAGAAGATGATCGGAGGCGGTCCCGTTGAGCGCTCCTTTAAGAACAAGGGTACTATGAAGACACAGCCCCTTCCTCTAGCGCCAATCCTATTTGTGCAAAAATCCACCTGAGTCGGAGAAGCTGGAGTCGAGGGAGTCGCGGTCGCCGCCGGGACCTGCAAAGGAAGTCTAAACCGGAGTTGGGGGTGCTCCGGCAAGACCCTCCGACGTTCAAGTCAGTTCTCTACCTCAACAAGAATGGAGTGCTCGAACAGAAATTTTTGCAGAATTTTGAGATAGAAAATGAGAGCTTAAAGAATAACATATCTGGGATCCCCTTTTTATAGGTGGAGGGTGCAATAGACTGATAGCGACGTTTGTAACCATCTGATAGTGGGCCATTCGGAGCCAGGAGGAGTTTGTTATGGAGAGTAGTGGAGTGGAATCGTGGCCATCGCTGTGACCTGCCACGTAGAGTTTGTTGTGGGGAGTGAAGCGGCGTCCGTTGTCGCGACTTGCCAGAGGGTGGAGGAGCCATGCAGTATCCGTCGCAAGAAGTGGAGCAGAGTCGTGGCCATTACTGTGGCCTGCCAGGGAGTGATGGAGCCATGTGGAATCCATCGTAGGAAGTGGAGTAGAGCCGTGGCCGTTACTATGGCCTGCCAGGGAGTAATGGAGCCGCACGGGATCTATTGCAGGAAGTGGAGCAGAGTCATGGCCGTTACTGTGGCCTGCCAGGGGGTCCAAACTTGTCGGCCGAAGTTCGGTTGAGGTGCCTGGCGGAGAGAGGTAGCTATCCATCTGAGAGGAGCTCGGATGCTGCAAATCCTGTTGGGTGCCTTGGGCGTTAAGGCGGCAGGCGAGGACCACTTGCCGTAGGAGCTCGGTCAGAGGCTTTCTGCAAACGCAGTCCAATTTTGCGCAGACTTCGACAGATGGCCGACCGACGGTGGATGTCGGATGGCACTGGAGAGGTTCATCCGCAATGGAAGCTTGGATGAAGGCTTATGGTGGGAATCCGGCATGGGCCGCTCGTGGTAGAAATTTGAAGTAGATCGTTTGTAGCGGAAACTCGGGGTGGGTCTCTTGCGGTAGGAGCTCGGAGTCTGGCCCTTGTAGGAGTTCGGGGTGAGGTCTACCTGCAACAGGAGTTCAGGGCGGAAGTCCGGCTCCCGTAAGAGCCCGGACGAAGTCTACCTGCAGTCGGAGTCGGGGATGAAGTCCGTTTCCCATAGGAGTCCGGACGAAGTCTACCTGCAGTTGGAGTCGGGGACGAAGTCCGGCTCCCGTAGGAGTCCGGATGAAGTCTTCCTGCAGTCAGAGTCGGGGATGAAGTCCAGCTCCCGTAGGAGTCTAGATGAAGTCTTCCTTCAGTTTAAGTCGGGGATGAAATCTGACTCCCGTAGGAGTCCGGATGAAGTCTTCCTGCAGTTGAAGTCGGGGACGAAGTCCGACTCCCGTAGGAGTCTGGATGAAGTCTTCCTTCAGTTGAAGTCGGGGATGAAGTTTGGCTCCCGTAGGAGTCCAGATGAAGTCTTCCTTCAGTTGAAGTCGGGGATGAAATCTGACTCCCGTAGGAGTCCGCCCATCATGGAGAATCGAGCCTACACTGGTGGGAGTTTATTCATCGACAGAACTTGGGAACGTTGCGGAGGCTCGACCGTCGGAGAGGTTCGGGAAGATGTCGCCGAAGGTCGGACGTCGGCAGAACCCCTAGAGGGTCACTCCTGACACGAACTTCAGCTGGGGGGGTATTTTATACTTAACAGATATAAATATCCCTCCGACCTGAGACCGTCACGGTGACTTGCAAGCAACTCACTGCACTTAGGCACTGGACTACCTGAATTTCTAATTCAGTGACGGAAGGCTGCTGGGTGTAGTCAAGTACTTGACTTATCGGTGCATGTGTCAAGATGGGATTGACCACTGCAGTTCAGAAACTGTGTACAGTCATGTTTCAATTTAGCAAAATCTTGGCCAGGGTAGTCCTAGTAAGAAGTCACAGGACTGTTTGAGTTGAACACGACTTGGATGATCTAATCAGGGTTGACAATTTAACCTTGAGTCATCCTAAACACAGGGGTCAAAAGGGATGAATTATATAGTAACCATATTCACGTAGGTTCTGAGTGTTGTGATTGCAACTATTTGACCTATCCAGACATCGGGTACCATTGCTAGATGGTCACTTCAATTAGTACAGGAATTGGTTCCTGTGCTACCGGCTTAGGTTCGAACCTACGGGGTCACACACATTAGAGGTTTTTATCTAATCTGATGGCTGATGATGTGTCCTAATATTCATGGACTATGAGTCTTACGTGTCTGGGACTCTGTGATCGAGAATCAGGATTCTCTGATCACAAGTCCCACACATTTTGAGTACCGGGGTCAAGAGTCCCACCGGTTTGGGACTCTTCGATCAAGGTTTCATATTGATGAACTTTGATACCCGATTGTCCATTGGATTTGGACTCAATATTTATGAGAGGTTTTATTAGTGATTTGATCACTAATTAACTCAATTTAATTGATTAATTATTTTTTGGATCAAGTCCAATTGAATTGGATTCATTGGGTTTGACCTGATTAGGTTAAGAGTTGACCTAATCGTCGAGATGGTTTGGTCCCTGATTTATCAGGAGTTGGGCTTAGTCAATTTTTGATTTGATTAAAATTTTATTGAGCCTAATTAAGCCTAATTAAGTTGGATTTAACTTAGTCTAATTGTGCTTAACCTATTTTGATTAGGTTGGTTCAATTTGGATGAAACCATCTTTTGAATTTAACTCCCTGCGCCACCTCACAAATCTGTGCCCATTTGAATTCACGAGAAGGAACTTCTCATGCATTTTTCCTCACGCAAAGGCCTTCTCACACCCCACTTTTGTGTGCCTTATGGGTGGATAAGGATGATTGGTTGGTCATTCAAATTCAAAAGAAAGTTTGAATTTGAATGAGCAACCAATCCTTGCGCCATATCCTTATCTTCTTTAGTGCCCCATATTTTATACGAGAAAATATTTCTCATGAAAACACTCCATGCACAAATGAAGCCACGCCCCTTCTCTTCTCACACCCAAGTGGATAGGGATGAGTTGGTTTTCATTTGAATTCAAATTTGATTTGAATTCAAATGTGTAACCACTTGTCTTTATCCTCTCATGCGGATAAGACATGTTTTTAACTGTTTTAAAAGAGATAGAGAGGTGGGGCATGCGTAGAAAAATTTTGATAGAGAAAGTGGGGCATGAGGAACTCTTGTACGTGAGTGGGAAGTCTAAAACTTCCGAGAGAAAAAGAAAGAAAAGAAAGAAAATTGGGCGCAGGATTTTCAGTGTGTTCCCTAAGGTTTCAGCCTGGGGTTCGGGAAGTGAGAAGGTGAGCTACGAGTGTTGTGAGCCCACCAAATTTTAGGAAGATCTTCAACATCCTCTCAAGCATGTCTGCTGATGATCTAGAGCATCCAAAGACTCGACAGACATCGATCAAAGGAGTTCGATCAGCATCGGCCGTCGAAAGGGCTCTACAACGAGCTAGCACCCGTAAGGAGCCGATCAGATCGGGAGCCTCGTGTGGACGATCCACAGAGGCCAGACGTGCTGTGTGGCTACATCATGATGATCAGACTTTCTCGACGATGATCAAATTATGGTGATCTACTACCTGCACAAAGGTATTGTGTTCTGAACACATTACAGTAAAGTGTTTACTGTTCAAATTTAAATTTCAAATTTAAATGCATGCATACTGGATATCATATTTAGATCCTAGTATAGGGTAAATACATGTTAATTAATTAGATTAATTATTATTTTTCACCATAAAATCATAATTTTGAAAAAGTTTTAAAATTACCATTTTACCCCTGCACTAAATTTCGCTTCAGTGGATTCCAGTACCCACTAAGAAATTAGGGTAACTCCTCGAATTGGAGGTAGAGGCTACCAATTCGAATAAAATAGTAGGAGAAACCTTTTGATTAAAGTTCAAATCTTTAGGTTTAATGAATCAATTACTAATTAGGTTATAGTTTTTCTTTGTGCAGATATGGCCACTTTCCTATCACTCCGATCATTGTTGGATAATGAAAAGTTGGTGGGATCCAACTTCGGTAGCTGATTTCAAAAGTTGAAGATAGTCCTAGAGCATGAATGGATCCTATATGTGATAACAGATCCTGCACCTGAGGAGCCAGCTACAAATGCACGTGAAACAGTCAGAGACACTTACCAAAAGTGGCTCAGTGATCAGACCATGGTGTGCTGCATCATGCTGGCTGCCATGAGCGATGAGTTCAATCATAGATTTGAGACGGCTCAGCCAAAGGATATGCTTCATGTGTTGGAGGATGCCTTTGGCATACCCGATGATGTGGAGACGCACAAGACTAGTTGTGCCATCTTCAACGCCAAAATACGGGATGGTGCCTTTGTCATTGATCATGTATTGTACATGATCGAGCTGATGGAGCGTTTGAGCAACCTCGGCTTTCTCTTGCATGAGCAGCATAGGAAAGATGCAATACTGAACTCGCTGCCCAAGTCTTATCTCCCATTCCTCACTCATTATAGAATGACAAAGCCTGAAGTAAATTACCATGGGTTATTGGGGTTGCTTCAGAACTTTGAGAAGGATCACCAACTCCACAAGGAGTCGGTGAACTTAGTGGAAGATTCATCTTCTGGTTCTCGACTTTTTGAGAAAGAAAAGAAGAACAAGAAGAAGAAAGTGAAGAAGGTGCAAGTTCAGGCTGGGACATCAGTGCAGGGCCAGACCAGAAAGATCAAGCTCGATAAGAGGCAAGCACCCTAGATTAGATAGTGTATCAGATATCTACTTATGGCATTGTAGGCTAGGTCATATAAACAAGAACAGGATAAACAGGTTGACTCAAGAGAAAATCTTTGAAGTCAGTGATTGTGAATTACTTCCAATCTGTGAGTCTTATCTTCTTGGTAAAATGACCAAGTCACCTTTTACTGAAAAAGGTAAGAGAGCTACTGAGCTCTTGGACCTAGTACATACTGATGTATGCGGGCCCATGAGCACAAGTGCTAAAGATGGATATTTCTACTTCATCACTTTCACAGATGATCTATCCAGATATGGATATGTCTATCTGATGAAACATAAGTTAGATTCATTTAAAATGTTCAAACGATTCTGAAGTGAAGTAGAAAAACAAACTGGGAAGAGTATTAAAACTCTTCGATCTGACTGAGGAGGAGAATACCTTTCTGTTGAGTTTTTCACATATCTAGGAGAGAATGAGATTCTCTCCCAATGGACTCCTCCAAGAATACCATAGCATAATGGTGTGTCTGAAAAGAGAAATCAGACTCTGTTAGACATGATTCAATCCATGATGGATTTTGCCAGCTTGCCGATATCCTTTTGGGGATATGCACTTGAATCGACCTGTTATCTATTAAATAGGGTTCCAAGTAAATCTGTAATTAAGACTCCATATGAGATATGGATAGGGCGTAAGCCAGCACTTTCACACCTTAGGATCTGGGGATGCCCGGTCTATGTCAAATGGTTAGTTATAGATAAACTCAGACCTAGGTCTGACAAATGCACATTCATAGGATACCCCAAAGAGACCAAAGGATATTTTTTCTATCATGTTGATGAACAAAAGGTGTTCGTCAACCTTAAGGCAATCTTTTTAGAAAAGTAGTTCCTTGGTGAAGGAACCGTTGCCTCTAAGGTTGAACTTGATGAAGTTCAACAGGTAGAAGGACTGACACCAATAGCTGAACCTGAGTCGAATTTGATTAGATTAGATTCTGATCCCAATATACCTGCACCATTAAGGTGATCCGGTAGAGTATCTGTCAGCCGGACAGATACTACGGTTTCTTGATCCGAAATGGGGATCCCATCGAACTTGATGAGAACGATGTGGATCTGATCAGCTATATGGATGCAATGCAGAGATCTGATTTTGAGAAATGGCTTGAAGTCATGAAATCCAAAATAGAGTCCATGAAGGTCAATGATGTATGGACATTGATTGACCCATCTGAAGGGGTTAAACCCATTGGGTGTAAATGGGTCTTCAAAAGAGGGACGCAGATGGAAAGGTGGAGACCTATAAAGCCCATCTAGTTGCCAAGAGATATCGTCAACATTATGGTATTGACTATAACGAGACGTTCTCCCCTGTGGCAATGCTCAAATCCATTCAGATAATGCTTGCAATAGCTGCCCATCTGGATTATGAGATCTGGCAGATGGATGTAAAGATAGCTTTTCTAAATGAAGAGCTGACTGAAGAGGTGTATATGATACAACCTGAGAGGTTTACATCCACAGATGAGTCCCAGGTGTGCAAGCTTCAGAGATCCATTTATGGATTGAAGCAAGTTTCTCGGAGTTGGAACATGTATTTTGATAAGATGATCAAAACGTATGGCTTCGTTAAAAATGAAAAAGAGTTCTACATCTATAAATGGACAAATAGTCTGTTGTGGTATTTCTTGTCTTGTACGTGGATGACATTCTCTTAGTCAGGAATGACATCCCTGCACTACAGGGAATAAAAGTTTGGTTGTCATCGCAGTTCTCCATGAAGGACTTGGGTGAAGCATCCTACATCCTAGGGATGAAGATTTATTGGGATAGATCTAAAAGAATGCTTGAGTTATCCCAGTCCACGTACATAGATACTGTGCTGAAGAGGTTCAGCATGAAGAATTTCAAGAAGGGCTATCTACTGATAGGCCATGAAATTTCTCTCTCTAAGAAGGATTGTTCGACAATTTTTGAAGAGAGAGAGTGTATGAGTAGAGTCCCATATGCTTCGATCGTGGGATCTATAATATACGTCATGACATGTACAAGGTTAGATATGGCATACTCACTAAGAGTAGTGAGTAGATACCAATCTGATCCTAGAGAAAATCATTGGAAAGTGGTTAAAGCCATCCTTAAGTATTTGAGAAATACTAAGGGCCAATGGTTGGTTTATGGTGAGTCAGATCTGAAACTTGTGGTATTCACAGACTCCAACTTTCAATCTGACCATGATGACAGGAGAAGCATGTCGGGTTATATCTTTACTCTGAATGGTGGAGCCATTTGCTGGAAGAGTTTCAAGCAGCATACTATGGCAGACTCTGTTTGTGAGACGAAGTACATCGCAGCATCGGATGTCGCGAAGGAAGCTGTGTGACTAAAAAAATTCATCACTGAGCTTGGAGTAGCATCCTCCTCGATGGTCCAGTCCTGCTCTACTGCGACAGCACTGGTGCCATTGCTCAGGTGAAGGAACCCAAAGCACACCAGCGGATGAAGCACATTTTGCACCGCCTCCACCTGATCTGAGAGATCGTGGATCGAGGTGACGTCGACCTTCAGAAGATTGATAGAAAGAAGAACCTGGCCGACCCCTTCACCAAAGCCCTGGCAATAAAGGAGTTTGACAACCACAAGTCAAAGATGGGTATTAGATACTGTGCCGAGTGGCTTTAAGACAAGTGAGAGTTGTTAGAAAATATATCCCAAAAATCAATCATCAACCTGTTGATGGTTAAGAAACTTTGTATTGTAATTAATTTATTAATAAATAAAATATATTTTTAGTATTTTCATCACAAGTTTTCATCTTCTAATGAACTTTGTTGTTATGATGAAGTCCTTGGGACTATTTAGGTTCGATAAAGAGAGGATTTATCAATTAGTCCTTAAAATTGTTCACGATCAAATGATAGGCTGTTAATAAGGACGACAGCTTCTATCGAGCATAGGTCGCTATAGGCCATATGGGTTGGTTGTCCTCTTAACTAAAGAGTATAAAGACACTGGTATGACATACAGGTGAGATATAAGGGTACATCATCATTGAATGTGACCAACTCCAGAGCATTCTGCTATCGAGAATGTCTTTGATAGGATATAGGTATAAGTATCTCTTAGACCTAAGATCACCTCAGTGACTTGCAAGCAACTCACTGTGCTTTGGTACTAGACTAACCAAAATTTTAATTCAGTGATGGAAGGCTTCTGGGCACAGTCAAGTACTTGTGAAGTCAGAGTTGATCAAGATGGGATTGACCACTCCAAGAGTTGGAGAAGAATGAGTCACTGTATTTCAATTTAGCAAAACCTTGGCCAGGATAATCCATCAGATGGATTTGATATTTTGAAATACAATGTGGACAACCTGATCAAAGTTGAGAGTTGAACTCTGAGATATTCTATGAGTATTTTGGTCAAGGAGATGAATTATATAGAAACTATATCTGCATGGGTTCTAAGGATGTTATTCTACACATTTGACCTATCCGACTGTCGGGTACCATTACTTGATGATCACTTCGATTGGTATAAAAATTTATTCTTATGCTACTGACTTAGGTTCGGACCTATAAGATCACACACATTAGAGTTCATGATCTGATCGGATGGTTGATCAATGATTAAGAATCGTTCTAGGGTTAAACGATCAATACGATTGATATTTAACCTAGTGCAAATATTACAGGAGGATCGATTGGCAATTTGATTGCTAATTGACTTAATTTTATTAAGCAAATAGGCTGAGATTAAGTCTAATTGAATATGATTTAATTAGATTTAGTTTGGGCTTGATTGGATCAAGTCCAACTGGTTTATTAGATAAGCCAAGTGCAAGAAAAAACTAGTCCTAGTTCAATTAGGACTTGGATCAACTTAATTTCTAATTTGATTAAAAAATTAACCCTAATTTAAATCTAATTTAATCTGATTAAATTAGGTTCTTAATTGGGTTAAGACTTATTTTAATTGGATTGATTTAGTTTTGGTTTGATTTGGTTTGAGAAACTAGATTGGAACAAGACATAGATTGAATCCTAGTAAGATTAGGACTCCACCTTATACCAATTTAGCCCCCATGCCCACTCTCTCTTATCCCACACCCACTCTCTCTTATTTTGTGTGACAAATATTCTCTCCTATGTCTTCATGCTGTGGGAAAATTCAGTGCCGGGGTAAAATGATAATTTTAAAACTTTTTTAAAATTATAATTTTATAATAGAAAAATATTAATTAATCTAATTAATTAATATAAATTTATCCTACACTAGGATCTAAATATGATATATAGCATGCATGCATTTAAAATTAAATTTTAAATTCAAACAGTAAACACTTTACTGTAATGTGTTCAAAACACAATACCTTTGTGCGGGTAGTAGATCGCCGCAATCTGATCACCGTCGGGAGAGTCTGATCATCACAACGTAGTCGCACAGTATGTTCGGTCTCTACAGATCATCCACACGAAGCTTCCGATCTGATCGACTCCTCACGAGTGCTAGCTCGTTGTAGAGCCCTTTTGACGGTCGATGCTGATCGAACTCCTTCGATCGATGTCTGTCGATTCTTCAGATGCTCTAGATCATCAACAGACGTGCTTGAAAGGATGTTGAAGATTTTTTCAAAATTTTGTTGGCTCACGACACTCGTAGCTCACTTTCTCACTTCCCGAACCCCAGGCTAAAACTCTAGTGAACTCACTGGAAACCTTGCACCCACTTTTCTTTCTTTTCTTTCTTTTTTTTTTGGAAGGATATAGACTTCCTTCTCATGCACAAGACTTCTCACGCCCCAAATTTTTTTTTCAAAAATCTGCTTCTTGCATGCCCCACTCTTCTCCTCCTTTTATAACAATGTCAAACGTTGTCACGCCCCCGACCCGAGATTGTGAATCGAGGGTCATGGCAACTGCCGCATACTTATAGAATATTTTTCCCATAAGCATTGCAAGGCATCTCATTCATGTTATCTTCACAAATAGTTAAATAAATTTTTCTTTATTCAATAATCAAACCTTGGTTCAAATAACAAATCAAAACTAAGTGTTCAAAAGAAAGTAACTGTCTGACAATTCAATACTAAACAAAACTAAAGGTCTTGAATCAATTCTGAGAAAATCCTAAATCAATGAGTTAACTCCATCTCTAATCGCTCTCCCAACCGAAATCCCGCATCAGGCTAATTTTCTGGATCTGTAAGAAAAACATAAAACTTATCATGAGCTAAATAGCCCAGTAAGCAGTGTATACCTTTAACCGAATAATCAGGCAAATAATACTATGCATAACAAATCAATATGTAATTTCATGAAATCATAATCATACTGTCAATCATATATAAAAGTCAATTCATCATAATTTCCAATTATGCTTTTCTTCTTAAATTCATCAATTTCTTAAATTCTTCTTACCAACCATGACTATGACCACATTATCCCTGTGGCAGGGTCATAATACCGCGTATCTGCTTGCGGTGGGCTGCGAATCATCTGGCAGCCAAGTCCTTTGGAACCGCTGGTCTAACTGGCGATTTTGTCGCTGGTCTATCTGGCGACATGTCGCTGGTCTTACTGACGACATAAATCCTCAGGACAGTCAATTGCCAACGTATATGCCCCCGTTGGCGGGGTCCTCAACACAGTCAGGTTGTCAATTCTTATTGTTTCTTATATCATAATTCTTCATAAATCATGTTTCATATTCTAATTTCGATAATAAAACATATAATCATGTAGTATCGAAATCAATCAATATAATGCATCATGAAATCAATATATTCAATCATGCTTCATCATAACATTTCAAATAAGATATTTTCATAACAAAAATACCATTCATCCAATTCATGCATCGTTTCACAAATCATGTCGGAAGAATACACTATAATTTGCCGATGAATCTAGAAAAGGTGAAACATTACTTACCTCTTTCATCTTAGATTTTTAGACTTCGTTAGAAGAATCAGCTAATCCTATTTAATATCAAATCATTATCAAATTCTATTCCATAAATATAACAAGATTAAATCATAAGGAAAGAGGACTGTTGTCCGGATTGTGTCGAACCATCCAGATACCAGGACAAATTCAGGATCTCTGATCTGAGGATCAGATTCAAGTGACTTGATCAAGAAATCGTGAGACACAGATCGAATTAAAGTCAAGATCAATCAATAGGGTTCTTTAATAATAAATTTGAAAGATCTTTGATACGATCAGATGAGGTTGACATACAGCACGGATATCAAAGCAACTTCAGATCATCTTGTTAGAGTCAATATGAGCTTCTAAAAGATAAAGACATGACTCGATACAGGATTCATAGATCTTTTTTAGAGAGAGAAAGTTGGTCATGAGAGAGAAAGTAGAGAGAGAAAGTGGAGAGAGAATCTTCGTATCCTTTAAAAATGACAATCATGATTGAGATCATCAGAGGTTATATCAGGATGACTTAATATGGATTAACCATAATCGATATTATCAATTTCGAAGAAGGATCGGATCAGGATCTAGTCTACTGCACGAATTTCGAAGCAGTCTCAGATCATCATATTTTTATCTCAAGTTTACCCTAGGGTCTGTGATGCAATCAGAGAGAGAATGACCCTAGAAAGACGAAATCCATAAAAAGAGATAAAAGGTCTAGAGAGAGAAAATAGGAAGAAAATCTAGAGAAAGAAAATGAAGAGAGAAAGAGAGAGAAGAGAGAGAAAGAGGGAGAAAGAAGGGAGAGAGGAAATTTTTCTCTTTTCTTATATATTTTTTTTTTAATTTTTTTTTCTATTTTGTATTTTCTTTTCTTTTCTTTTTCTTTTTCCTTTTTCTTTTTCTTTTTCTTTTTCCTTTTCTTTTTCTTTTTCTTTTTCTTTTTCTTTTTTTTTTTCCCCGTAGCCTTCTTTGGCCGGAACAGGGGAGGACTAGCAGGACGTTGCCCGTGGTCCGGCGGGCTGTGGCGGCACGACCGGTGGTCCGGCAGTGGCGACCGACGGCGATGGAGCCGGAGATGGCCGGCGGCGAGGATCGGCCAGTGGGAAATTAGAAAAAAAATGGAAAAACAGGGGACCGCCCCTTTCCTTGAATTTTCTCCGATCATTGGCCAATCACCGGCGGCCATGACCTTCGGAGAAGATAGGTAGAGGGTTGGGGGTCCAAACCTAGGGGTGCGGCGCCATGGACGGCGGCGCTGGTGGCCGGAAAAGGGAGGGAGATGGCTCGGCCGAACAGAGCAAAACATGATCTTGGATCTTTGTGGATTTTCTGACGAACCCGACGGCCGGCGAGGGTGCACGAAGCCATGAGAAGGAGGGGAAGGAAGAGAGGAAGGAGGGCCGGGGCTTACCTTCGACTTCGGTGAGGTTTCCGGCGAGAAATCGCGGCGAGCACAGGTCAAGGGGTCACGGCTTCAAACGGGAAAATCGGAGAAAAATCTCCGGCAATCGGCGGCGACTGAAGGGTCTACCCATAGAGGAGAGGGGAAGGGTTCTTATAGAGCTCGTCCTAGGGTCTTTCAATGGCCCTAGGACTTCGATTCTTGATTGGAGAAGAGGAAGACTCCGATCGGGAGTCTTCCTGCTTTGTTTTTCTTTCTTTTTCTTTTTTTTTTTTTGTTTAATGGGCTTAGTGGGCTTTGTGAGCTGGTTTTGGGCCCAGTTGGACCGGATTATCACATTCTACCCTCCAAAAAAAAAAATTTCGTCCTCGAAATTTACATACCTGTAGTCTCGAAGAGCTGGGGATATTTTTTGCTTGAGTCTTCATAGTTTCTTACTTGAATCTCATCCTCAATTATTTCAAAATATTAACCACTCTTAATTTCAACCCATCATAAAATAAGAAAAACATACTTCTTATGAATCATATGATGACATCCTAACCAATCAAAATTCAACAAAATATTTTCTCTTATTCGTACTTTCAAAGATTGAAGATTTATCATTTCAATCTCATTCTCGAGCTTTTGATATTTTAATTCTCGATACAACTTCATCATTAAGTTATTTCATAAAGATCAATATCACCATTGTTGATTGAATCAATATCACTATTTCTAGTCATCGAAATTTTCTTACTCAAACCCTCAAACTCTTTAAATATTCTAATTCTTGAAGCAAATTTTATCATTAAGTCATTCCATAATAAAGATCAATAACTCAAAAATTGATCTAAATCAAAACTATATTTTTCTTATAATCAAAATCAATGTCTCTATTCTAAGTAAGTATATCAATTTTCTTTATCTAAACATTAACAACTCTTAATTAATCAATTCATTATCAAATTAAATTATAAATAACTCTAATCCATCTTTTGTAGAACAATCGTCAATATCAATAGATAACCTCAATCTTTTCCATTCAGTCAGAGAAATAATAATGATCAAAAGAATTCTAACTTCAAATTTCATTATACCCTGGAGATAAATATTTGAGTATAATAATCTAAGATCAAAATCATCATTCGATAAACAATCTCAAGTTCTTCCTAGTAATTAGAGAATTATAAAATTTAATTCTAGGATAGAAAAAATTTATCTCTAAATATTCTAAATCTAAAATCAAAGGTCCACTCATCCTAGAATTAGGATGCTAATTATTTTTTGTAGCATAGTAGGTGGAAGCACTACTTTTAAAAAGTCACATTAGGATATCTAAAATAATTTAAAATTTTAAAATATTATTCTTTCTAATATCAATAAATTTCTTGTATCAAACCATATCATCTATCATAATTCTTTAACTCAAAGGGTCAACATTCCTGACTTACTCAAAGTAGTCCAGATTACCATGCTTCCGCTGCGCACTCTGATCTAACAATCAAAATTTCTTAGCTTCACCAAAAAAAATTTTTTTTTTTGATCAAATTATTTTTTTATCTTATCAATAGAAAAGATCTAAAATTTTAAATTTCAATTGAAGTCAAAGATTAACTTTCGATTCTCATTCATACTTTTACTGGTGTACAATAATCTTGATTAACCCTTGAGTCCAATATCATATTTAAACCATCATATAGATTTACTATAATCAATATGAATCAAATCTTAATTCTCATATCACTTCAATTCAATAATTTTCAAACCAAAAATCTTTATAAGTCAAATCAACGAGAAAAATTCTTCGATGCTCCACCAAATTTGGACATAATCTGAATATATATAAATTTCAAATCATTAATATTTTTTTTTTCTAAAATTTTTATCATCAGGATCTTCAATATCTATTAAATATCCTTTCATAACAATCATACAAGCTTCAAAAAAATCAAATCTCCATTTAATAGTAGATTCAAATAGGGACCTCATTAACAAAAGCAAAGGAACTCCATATCAATTTCTAAATCCAAAATTTTTAAATTGTAAATTCACATGGATCCCTTAGTCTGAAATAAATATAAATCAGATCTTTTATCTTAATCTGAAGATATCAATTTTTCATTAACAACCTCAACAATAATATCAGAAAATCTCTTGATCAACTTAGATACGAAGTCTTTAAATTAAAATTTCATACACATCATGTAGTCTCCAAGAGACATAATAAGATCCATTATTTAGATCTAAGGATGATGATTAAAGCTTCTAGTATGATGAATATCCTATAATCTCAAAATCAATTTCATCAATAAGACAGGTTTCTTTGCAATATCCTCAAATATGTATTCATCATAATATGCCACTTTATATATAATCCACATACCAAATTCAATTTCGATAAATATTTCAAATCAAGCATCATAAAAGATTTTTCTTAGCCCATTCTGGAATAATATTTTATTATCAAATCTTTATCTTGCCAATAATAGTCAATTTCTCAACTAGAAGTAATATCATAGTATTATTCTCACATCGAATTTGAACTTACGATTTACTTGAATAACCAATGATCAAATTAATAACCATAATGCACAATAAAATTTTATATCAATCCTTTTGTGATTACTTTCGATCAGGATCTAACTAATCATATCATGATCTATAGATCATCCATCATATTTCAAACTCCATATGTCATAATCTCTTATGATCCTTTTATACATAATCTCAATATTTAATCAAAATTTTTAAATATTTCTCCTACAACAATCATTAAAAATCTACACTATAATGTCCCTGGTGTCTATCCACTTACACCCATTCTATATCTGATTCTATGTTTCATAATTCATTCACTTATGCTCTGATACCATATTAATTGTCACGCCCCCGACCCGAGATTGTGAATCGAGGGTCATGGCAACCGCCGCATACTTATAGAATATTTTTCCCATAAGCATTGCAAGGCATCTCATTCATGTTATCTTCACAAATAGTTAAATAAATTTTTCTTTATTCAATAATCAAACTTTGGTTCAAATAACAAATCAAAACTAAGTGTTCAAAAGAAAGTAACTGTCTGACAATTCAATACTAAACAAAACTAAAGATCTTGAATCAATTCTGAGAAAATCCTAAATCAATGAGTTAACTCCATCTCTAATCGCTCTCCCAACCAAAATCCCGCATCATGCTAATTTTCTGGATCTGTAAGAAAAACATAAAACTTATCATGAGCTAAATAGCCCAGTAAGCAGTGTATACCTTTAACCGAATAATCAGGCAAATAATACTATGCATAACAAATCAATATGTAATTTCATGAAATCATAATCATACTGTCAATCATATATAAAAGTCAATTCATCATAATTTCCAATTATGCTTTTCTTCTTAAATTCATCAATTTCTTAAATTCTTCTTACCAACCATGACTATGACCACATTATCCCTGTGGCAGGGTCATAATACCGCGTATCTGCTTGCGGTGGGCTGCGAATCATTTGGCAGCCAAGTCCTTTGGAACCGCTGGTCTAACTGGCGGTTTTGTCGCTGGTCTATCTGGCGACATGTCGCTGGTCTTACTGACGACATAAATCCTCAGGACAGTCAATTGCCAACGTATATGCCCCCGTTGGCGGGGTCCTCAACACAGTCAGGTTGTCAATTCTTATTATTTCTTATATCATAATTCTTCATAAATCATGTTTCATATTCTAATTTCGATAATAAAACATATAATCATGTAGTATCGAAATCAATCAATATAATGCATCATGAAATCAATATATTCAATCATGCTTCATCATAACATTTCAAATAAGATATTTTCATAACAAAAATACCATTCATCCAATTCATGCATCGTTTCACAAATCATGTCGGAAGAATACACTATAATTTGCCGATGAATCTAGAAAAGGTGAAACATTACTTACCTCTTTCATCTTAGATTTTTAGACTTCGTTAGAAGAATCAGCTAATCCTATTTAAAATATCAAATCATTATCAAATTCTATTCCATAAATATAACAAGATTAAATCATAAGGAAAGAGGACTGTTGTCCGGATTGTGTCGAACCATCCAGATACCAGGACAAATTCAGGATCTCTGATCTGAGGGTCAGATTCAAGTGACTTGATCAAGAAATCATGAGGCACAGATCGAATTAAAGTCAAGATCAATCAATAGGGTTCTTTAATAATAAATTTGAAAGATCTTTGATACGATCAGATGAGGTTGACATACAGCACGGATATCAAAGCAACTTCAGATCATCTTGTTAGAGTCAATATGAGCTTCTAAAAGATAAAGGCATGACTCGATACAGGATTCATAGATCTTTTTTAGAGAGAGAAAGTCGGTCATGAGAGAGAAAGTAGAGAGAAAAAGTGGAGAGAGAATCTTCGTATCCTTTAAAAATGATAATCATGATTGAGATCATCAGAGGTTATATCAGGATGACTTAATATGGATTAACCATAATCGATATTATCAATTTCGAAGAAGGATCGGATCAGGATCTAGTCTACTGCACGAATTTCGAAGCAGTCTTAGATCATCATATTTTTATCTCAAGTTTACCCTAGGGTCTGTGATGCAATCAGAGAGAGAATGACCCTAGAAAGACGAAATCCATAAAAAGAGATAAAAGGTCTAGAGAGAGAAAATAGGAAGAAAATCTAGAGAGAGAAAATAAAGAGAGAAAGAGAGAGAAGAGAGAGAAAGAGGGAGAAAGAGGGGAGAGAGGAAATTTTTCTCTTTTCTTATATATTTTGTTTTTAATTTTTTTTTTTCTATTTTATATTTTCTTTTCTTTTCTTTTTCTTTTTCCTTTTTCTTTTTCTTTTTCTTTTTCTTTTTCCTTTTCTTTTTCTTTTTCTTTTTCTTTTTCTTTTTTTTTTTCCCCGTAGCCTTCTTTGGTCGGAACAGGGGAGGACTAGCAGGACGTTGCCCGTGGTCCGGCGGGTTGTGGCGGCACGACCGGTGGTCCGGCAGTGGCGACCGACGGCGATGGAGCCGGAGATGGCCGGCGGTGAGGATCGGCCAGTGGGAAATTAGAAAAAAAATGGAAAAACAGGGGACCGCCCCTTTCCTTGAATTTTCTCCGATCATTGGCCAATCACCGGCGGCCATGACCTTCGGAGAAGATAGGTAGAGGGTTGGGGGTCCAAACCTAGGGGTGCGGCGCCATGGACGGCGGCGCTGGTGGCCGGAAAAGGGAGGGAGATGGCTCGGCCGAACAGAGCAAAACATGATCTTGGATCTTTGTGGATTTTCCGACGAACCCGACGGCCGGCGAGGGTGCACGAAGCCATGAGAAGGAGGGGAAGGAAGAGAGGAAGGAGGGCCGGGGCTTACCTTCGACTTCGGTGAGGTTTCCGGCGAGAAATCGCGGCGAGCACAGGTCGAGGGGTCACGGCTTCAAACGGGAAAATCGGAGAAAAATCTCCGGCAATCGGCGGCGACTGAAGGGTCTACCCATAGAGGAGAGGGGAAGGGTTCTTATAGAGCTCGTCCTAGGGTCTTTCAATGGCCCTAGGACTTCGATTCTTGATCGGAGAAGAGGAAGACTCCGATCGGGAGTCTTCCTGCTCTGTTTTTCTTTCTTTTTCTTTTTTTTTTTTTTGTTTAATGGGCTTAGTGGGCTTTGTGAGCTGGTTTTGGGCCCAGTTGGGCCGGATTATCACAAACGTCTTATCCAAAAGAAAGGATAAAGATGAGTAATTGCACATTTGAATTCAAATCAAATTTTGAATTTAAATGGACACCAACTCATCCCTTATCCACTAAAGGCATGAGGCATGGCTTAAATTATGCATGGAGTGATTTCATGAGAAATCTTTTCTCATATAATAAATGGGACATAAAAAAAGGGATAAGGCGCAAAAATTGATTGCCCATTCAAATTCAAACTTTATTTTGAATTTGAATGACCAACCAATCATCCTTATCCATTCATTTGGCACATTAAAGTGGGGCGTGGAGAGGGCTTGGTGTGAGAAAATAATTAATGAGAAGTTCCTTCTCATTAATTCAAATGGGTGCAATGGAAGTGAGGTGGCGCATGGAGATTGGGTCAAGGTGGTTTCATTATTTAAACCAACCTAATTGAACCAAATAAGTTAGGTCCAATTAGACTAATTTAAACCCAACTTAATTAGGCTTAATTAGGCTCAATAAAATCCTAATCAAATCAAAAATTGACTAAGGCCAACCCCTGATCAAATCAGGGACCAAACCATCTCGACGATTAGGTCAACTCTTAACCTAATCAGGTCAAACCCAACTGAATCCAATTCAATTGGACTTGATTCAAAAATAATTACTCAATCAAATTGAGTTAATTAGCGATCAAATCACTAATTAAATCTCTCATAAATACTGAGTCCAAATTCGATGGACAATCGGGCATCAGAATTCATCGATATGTAACCCTGATCGAAAAGTCCTAACCAGTGGGACTTTTGACCCCGGTACCCATAATGTGTGGAACTCGTGATCAGAGAATCCTGATTCTCGATCACTGAGTCTCAAACATGAAGGATTCTATACCAGCTATCAGATCAGATAAGAATCTCTAATGTGTGTGACCCCACAGGTTCGAACCTAAGCCGGTAGCACAGGAACCAATTCCTGTACTAATCGAAGTGACCATCTAGCAATGGTAGCCGATGTCCGGATAAGTCGAATAGTCGCAATCGCAACACTCAGAACCTACATGAATATGGTTACTGTATAATTCATCCTTTTGACCTCTGTGTTTTGGATGACTCAGGGTTAAACTGTCAACCCTGATTAGATCATCCGAATCATGCTCAACTCAAACAGTCTTGTGACTCCTCACAAGGACTACCCTGACCAAGGTTTTGCTAAATTGAAACACGACTGTACACAGCTCCTAAACTGGAGTGGTCAATCTCATCTTGACACACGCACCGATAAGTCAAGTACTTGACTACACCCAGCAGCCTTCCATCACTGAATTAGAAATTCAGGTAGTCCAGTGCCTAAGTGCAGTGAGTTGCTTGCAAGTCACCATGGCGGTCTCAGGTCGGAGGGACATTTATACCCATATTCCATCGGAGTAAATTTTGATAGCAGAAATAGCTCCAGAGTCGATCACGTTCAGTGCAGATGTATCCTTACATCTCACCTATATGCCATACCAGTGTATCCACACTCATTGGTTAAGAGGACAACCAACATATATGACACACAACGACCTATGCTTGATAAACATTGTCATCCTTGGTAACAACATATCATTTGGTCGCGAACAGATTTAAGGACTAAACGATAAATCTTCTTTTGTCGAGTCTAAATAGTCCTAAGGACTTCACTACAACATACGAGTTCATTAGAAGATGAAATATTTTGGGATGAAAAATATTAAAATAATTTTTATTAATTCATAATTCATGTACATATACAAAAATAAGCACAACCGTCAACAGGCTGATGATTGGCTTTGGGATACTATTCCCAATAATCTCCCACTTGGCCTAAAGCCAATCGGTGCAGTATCTAATACCCATCTTCGACTTGTAGTTGTCGAACTCCTTCACCGCAATGGCTTTAGTGAATGGGTCGGCCAGGTTCTCCTTTCCATCGATCTTCTGAAGATCGACGTCACCTCGATCCACAATTTTTTGAATGAGATGGAAGCGGCGCAGAATATGCTTCGTCTGCTGGTGTGCCTTTGGTTCCTTCGCCTGAGCAATAGCTCCAGAGCTGTCACAGTAGAGCAGAACTGGACCAACAAGAGAGGGTGCTACTCCAAGCTTGGTGGTAAATTTTCTCAGCCACACTGCTTCTTTGGCAGCATCTAATGCAGCGACATACTCCACCTCGCAAACTGAATCAGCCACTATGTGCTGCTTGGAACTTTTCCAGTAGATAGCCCCACCATTAAGGGTAAAAATAAATCCTGACACACTTTTGCTATCATCATGATCAGACTGAAAATTAGAGTCTGTAAACCTTATAAGTCTCAAGTCCGATTCACCATAAACAAGCCACTGGTCCTTAGTATTTCTTAAATACTTCAGGATGGTTTTAACAACCTTCCAGTGATTCTCCCCTGGATCAGATTGGTATCTACTCACTATCCCTAGTGAGTGTGCCACATCTGATCGAGTACATGTCATGGCGTACATGATAGATCCCACTGTCGAAGCATATAGAATCCTACCCTTATGCTCTCTCTTGAGGTGTTGTCGGACAATCCCTCTTCGAGAGAGAAATTTCATGGCCTATCGGAAGATAGCCTTTCTTGGAATTCTCTATGCTGAACCTCTTCAGCATAGTATCAATGTACGTGGACTGAGATAAACCAAGCAACCTTTTAGATCTATCCCTATAGATCCTCATCCCTAGGATGTAGAAAGCTTCTCCCAGATCCTTCATAGAACTGTGCCGACAACCAAATCTTTATTCCCTGTAATGCAGGGACATCATTCTCGATTAAGAGAATGTCATCCACATACAATACAAGAAATACTACTACTGGACCATTAGCCCACTTATAAATACAGGGCTCTTCTCCGTTCTTAACGAAGCCATACGTCTTGATCATCTTATCAAAATGTATGTTCCAACTCCGTGATGCCTGCTTAAGTCCATAAATGGACCTTTATAGCCTGCATACCTTAGACTCATCTGTGGACGTGAATCCTTCAGGTTGTATCATATACACCTCTTCGTCCAGCTCTCCATTTAGGAAAGCTGTCTTCACATCCATCTGTCAGATTTCATAGTCCAGATGGGCAGCTATCGCAAGCATAATCCGAATGGATTTGAGCATTGCCACAGGAGAAAATATCTCGTCATAGTCTATATCATAATGTTGACGATATCCCTTGGCAACCAGACGGGCTTTATAGGTTTCCACCTTTCCGTCTGTGCTCCTCTTCCTCTTGAAGACCCACTTACACCCTATGGGTTTTACTCTTTCGGGTGGATCAACCAATGTCCACACATTGTTGACCTTCATGGACTCCATTTCGAATTTCTTGGCCTCCAGCCATTTTTCAGAGTCGAGTCTTTGCATTGCATCCATGTAGGTGATCGGATCCTCATCATTTTCATCAAGTTCGATAGGATCGTCGTCCCGGACCAAGAAACCATAGTATCTGTCCAGTTGACGTGGTACTGTATCAGATCACCTTAAGGGTGCTTGAACAATGGGCTCCAGATCTAATCTAATCAAATCTGGTTTAGGTTCAGTAACTTGTGTCGATTTTTCCACCTGTCGAACTTCGTCAAGTTCGATCTTAGAGGCAACAGTCCCTTCACCAAAGAATTTCTTTTCCAAAAAGATTGCCTTAAGGCTGACAAATACTTTTTGCTCATCAACTAGGTAGAAGTAATACCCTTTGGTCTCTTTTGGGTACCCTATAAAATTACGCTTGTCAGACCTAGGTCCAAGCTTGTCCGTAATTAAACATTTAACATAAGCCGGACACCCCCAAACCCTAAGGTGCGAGAGTACTGGTTTACGTCCTATCCATATCTCATATGGCATTTTGGTTACAGACTTACTCGAAACTCTATTTAGAAGGTAACAAGTCGATTCGAGCGCATATCCCCAGAGAAAGATCGACAGACTAGCAAACCCCATCATGGATCGAACCATGTCCAACAAGGTTCGATTCCTCCTTTCAGACACACCATTATGCTGTGGTGTTCCAGGAGGTGTCCACTGAGAGAGAATCCCATTCTCCCCAAGATATGTTAGAAAATCATTGGAAAGGTATTCACCTCCTCGATCAGATCGAAGAGTTTTAATATATTTTTCAGTTTATTTTTCTACCTCATTTCGGAATAGTTTGAACATTTCAAACGACTCCGACTTATGCTTCATTAAATAGACATACCCATACCTCGATAGATCGTCTGTGAAGGTTATGAAGTAGAAATATCCACCTCTTGCACTTGAGCTCATGGGTCCACATACATCAGAATGTACCAGAGCCAAGAGTTCACTGGCTCGCTCACCTTTTCTAGTAAAAGGTGACTTGGTCATTTTACCAAGAAGATAGGACTCACAGGTTGGAAGTGATTCACAATCACCTACTTCAAGAATTTCTTCTTGAGCCAACCTGTTTATCTTGTTCTTATTGATATGACCTAGCCTACAGTGCCAAAGGTAGACTTCTGACACATTATCTATTCTAGGGCGTTTACCAGAGGTTTGAACCACATTAACATGTTGTGATAGAAAGTAAATTCCATTATTAAGTTGTCCAACAAACATTGTAACACCATTCAAAATGATATTGTAAATATTTTCTTTTATTAAAAATTGATAACCGTTCATGGCCAAAAGGCCTACAGAAATAATATTTAATAAAAAATTTGGACAATAGTGACATTCACTCAGAATTATATTTCGAGAATTGATTACAAGGTTCATGATTCCTAATGCTAGAACTGGAACTTTGCTTCCATCTCCAACGTTCAGGAATCTCTCGCCTTCATCAAATCTTCTACTGACCTGTAGACCCTGCATCGAATTACAAATATGATAAGGACTTCCGGTATCCAATACCCAGGCAGTAGTATCATAAATGGAAAAGTTGCAAGGTGTTATCATATAAGTACCTTGCTTCTTCTTCGGCCTGTTCGGGTCCAGTGAGGCAATGTATAGAGGATAATTCCTCTTCCAGTGCCCCTGCTTCTTGCAAAAGAAGCACTCCGCTTGGCTCTGGTCGGGCTTGCGCTTCTTGGTCTGACCATGTGCAGACATCCCAGCATGCGGTTGCACCTTCTTATTCTTCTTCTTCTTGTTCTTCTTCCCTTTCTTAAAGGGTCGACGACTAGAAGAAGACCCTCCCACAATATTTGCCGACTCCTTATGGAGCTGGTGATCCTTCTCAAAGTTCTACGGCAACCCCAACAAGCCGTGGTAGTTCACTGCAGGCTTTGTCATCCGAAAATGAGTAAGGAAGGGGAAAAAGGACTTGGGCAATGAATTAAGGATCGCATCCTTATCGAGCTACTCGTATAAGGGAAAGCCCAGTTTACTTAGGTGCTCAATCATTTCGATCATGTACAGTACATGATCAGTGACTGAGGCTCCATCTCTCATCCGAGCATTGAAAATGGCACAACTAGTTTTGTGCCTTTCAACATTGTCAGGCGTGCCAAAAGAGTCGTTCAATATTTGAAGCATCTCCTGTGGCTGGGCATTCTCGAAACTGTGGCTGAACTCATCATTCATTGCCGCCAGCATTATACACCGAATGGTGGTGCGGTCGTTGAGCCACTTTTGATAAGTATCTCGGACCGTCCCTCTAACGTTCGGGGCTGGCTCCTCAGATGCCAGATCCGTTACTACATAAAAGATCCGCTCATGCTCAAGGATGATTTTTGATTTTCGATACCAGCTATCGAAATTAGGTCCCATGAGCTTGTCATTATCTAATAATGACTGGAGCGACAGGGTAGTGGCCATAGCTGCATAAAGAAAAACCAGACCTCTATTAGTACATAAATTATAAATACTAAAGATTTGGACTTTAGTCTAAAGTTTCTCCCAGTATTTTTATGAACTGGTAGTCTCAACCTCCAATTCGAGGAATTACTTTAATTCCTTAGTGGGTACTAGAATCCACATAGACTACACACGAGTCCAACTTTGGTTGGTCAACCCATGTGCATCTATGGGTAGGTTTATAACCAGTTGTTTCTCTAAACAACTTCTAGTAATTAATTTTGCTCCAGAACCTAATCAGTAGGCTTTGGCCTCCACTGAAAAGATCTGGTTAGGTCCAACCATTAACATGATTTGATTTGGTGAATCGGACCAATAAATGATCAGGCCCGACTTTGGCCGGCCAACCTGATCACCATCAGAAAGACTCAACCCAAATTATCATATTATGAATGATAATTCCATTAGTCAATAAGCGCCAGGCCTTTGGGCCTCCAATGATTATTAAACTAATGAACTCATTATCACTCACTTAATGGGAGGCTGTGACTTAGTTATCAATATAACTTAATCATTTTTAGGGACCTAATAATTTTTGAGGATTTTATTAAAGGATAGATGAGAAGAAAATATCCAACCAATTTCAATCCTCCCACTGACTTCACCAAGTCAGATTAAAAAGGATTTACTTAAAGCTGGCATTAGGAGCACCTAAATCAATCAAACTGATTTACCTAATGATATGGGTGAGCCCTAATCATCAAGTGATATAATCAAAACCTAATTCACCAGGTTGGCCAGGTAAGTGAGATCAGTGGTGGAGATAAGCCATTAACTCGTCAGAGATCAAATCACTACGAGTAGCTCTCGCTTAAAAACCACTGGTCAAACTGCCAAACTTACCTTAGACACCAACCGGTTCATTAGTTTTAATTTGATCAACTTAGTAAATAGGGTTCCACCGCATAGCCATGAATTAAGTCTATCTTGATCTAGTTAAAGACATGGACCCATTCAACTACAACTATTGGAGTTGAGTCTAGAGTATCCTTGACCTAATCTAATTCAACTTTTGATTAGATTTGACCAATTACTCTAATTTAGTCTATTTCTTTAAGCTAACCTTAGGTCTAACCCAATTATGGACCTAATCCATCTAACCCATTGACCCATAAGTTTATGCAATTGTCTTAGGTCTTAATTCACAATTCTAAACCTACTAGACAACACTTAATTCTTTTAATTAAGTATTTGGACTGATGGGTCGGGTTTGGCATTTTGAAAATAATTTTCAAATTTGAAAGATTTTATTTTTTGTTCACCAAATATGTTGACTCATTTCATAAATAGATCAGCATATTTCTTAAATAGCAATCTTATTGCTAATTACATAACAGAAAATAACTCAATCAAAATAAATCATGAATATTCTTTTAGATCTAATCTAACACATTCATCATAAATTTCATAATTAAACCTTTACAATTAATTTCTTTCACTGCTTCATCTGCATGGAATATAATTACAGTGGCACCCCTACCGCCATAGGAGACTCCATCGAATGGGAGGAGAGGGCCTTTAAACCCTACTTTTCTCCTATGATCGGACGGCCATGGCAACCAACCCAATTCGATTACTTGCTACTTGGATCAAGTATATCTAAATATACCAATTTTAAAATTTAAATTTTAAATTTTAAATTTTAAATTTTAAATTTTGAATTTCAAATTTCAAACAAATTTCAAATTTCAAATTTTCAAATTTTTAAATTTCAAATTTTTTGAATTTTGAATTTCAAATTTCAAATTTCAAATTTCAAATTTTTGAATTTTCAATTTAGAACAACTTTTAAAATTTAAATTTTAAATTTAAACTTTTAGATTACAACTTAATCTACACATGCAAATATATATATCATATCTAAGAACCCGCTCTGATATCATTTGTGGAGAAATTCAATGTAGGAGTAAAATGGCAATTTTAAAACTTTTTCAAAATTATGATTTTATAGTAAAAAAATATTAATCAATCTAATTAATTAATATGAATTTATCTTACATTAGGATCTAAATATGATATATAGCATGCATGCATTTAAATTTGAATTTCAAATTCAAACAATAAACACTTTACTGTAATGTGTTCAGAACACAATACCTTTATGCGGGTAGTAGATCACCGCAATCTGATCACTGTCGGAAGAGTTTGATCATCATAATATAGCCACACAGTGTGTCTGACCTCTGCGGATCATCCACACGAAGCTCCTGGTCTAATCGACTCCTCACGAGTGTTAGCTCGTTGTAGAGCCCTTTTGACGGTCGATGCTGATCGAACTCCTTCGATCGATGTCTGTCGATTCTTTGGATACTCTAGATCATCAACAAACATGCTTGAGAGGATGTTGAAGATCTCTCTAAAATTTTGTGGGCTCACAACACTTGTAGCTCACTTTCTCACTTCCCGAACCCTAGGCTAAAATTCTAGGGAACTCACTGGAAACCTTGCACCCACTTTTCTTTCTTTTCTTTCTTTTTCTCTTGGAAGGATATGGACTTCTTTCTCACGCACAAGACTTCTCACACCCCAAAAATTTTTTCCAAAAATTTTCTTCTTGCATGCCCCATTCTTCTCCTCCTTTTATAACAACGTCAAACATCTTATCCAAAAGAAAGGATAAAGATGAGTAATTGCACATTTGAATTCAAATCAAATTTTGAATTCAAATGGACACCAACTCATCCCTTATCCACTAAAGGTGTGAGGTGTGGCTTAAATTGTGCATGGAGTGATTTCATGAGAAACCATTTCTCATGTAATAAATGGGGCGTAAAAAAAGGGATAAGGCGCAAAAATTGATTGCCCATTCAAATTCAAACTTTATTTTGAATTTGAATGGCCCACCAATCATCCTTATCCATTCATTTGGCACATTAAAGTGAGGAATGGAGAGGGCTTGGCATGAGGAAATAATTCATGAGAAGTTTCTTCTCATGAATTCAAATGGGTGCAATGGAAGTGAGGTGGCGTATGGAGATTGGGTCAAGGTGGTTTCATTATTTAAACCAACCTAATTGAACCAAATAAGTTAGATCCAATTAGACTAATTTAAACCTAACTTAATTAGGCTTAATTAGGCTCAATAATATCCTAATCAAATCAAAAATTGACTAAGCCCAACCCCTGATCAAATCAGGGACCAAACCATCTCGATGATTAGGTCAACTCTTAACCTAATCGGGACAAACCCATCTGAATCCAATTCAATTAGACTTAATCTAAAAATAATTACTCAATCAAATGAGTTAATTAATGATCAAATCACTAATTAAATCTCTCATAAATACTGAGTTCAAATTCGATGGGCAATCGGACATCAGAATTCATCGATATGTAACCTTGATCGAAAAGTCCCAACCAGTGGGACTTTTTACCCCGGTACCCATAATGTGTGGAACTCATGATCAGAGAATCCTGATTCTCGATCACTGAGTCCTAAACATGAAGGATTCTATACCACCCATCAGATCAGATAGGAACCTCTAATGTGTGTGACTCCACAGGTTCGAATCTAAGTCGGTAGGACAGGAACCAATTCCTGTACTAATCGAAGTGACCATATAGCAATGGTATCCGACGTCCGGATAAGTCAAATAGTCACAATCGCAACACTCAAAACCTACATGAATATGGTTACTGTATAATTCATCGTTTTGATCTCTATGTTTAGGATGACTCAGGGTTAAACTGTCAACCCTGATTAGATCATCCGAATCGTGCTCAACTCAAACAGTCCTGTGACTCCTCACAAGGACTACCCTGGCCAAAGTTTTGCTAAATTGAAACATGACTATACACAGCTCCTAAACTGGAGTGGTCAATCTCATCTTGACACACGCACTGACAAGTCAAGTACTTGACTACACCCAGCAGCCTTCCATCACTGAATTAGAAATTCAGGTAGTCCAGTGCCTAAGTGTAGGAACCAGATCTAGGGTTTCAGGGTTAGATCTTGAAACTTTTTCAAGATCATACAGTGAAAGACTAAAATAAATCAAAATTTATTTTTTAAAACTAGAGAATCCCTAGATCTAAGATCCTATTACATAATTATTACATAGCATTAAATCAAAAATTAAAATATATAAATATAGCATGAACTACATGTTGATCATATCAACATGTTTCTATACTATATCTAATGTATGTATTAAACAATAGATCAGATCTATTACCTTGCAAGTTAGACATTCTAACCTTGCTGATCCGGCTTGAGGATGATGTTGCAAGCCGCACATACGTCCGGCCTCTAGGAGTCGTCCACACGAGCCCACGAATCTCGATCAGAAGTCCTGCTTCAGGAAATCAGCACAGTATGCTAGTACTGCGCTGATCCTTCTTTGATGGTTGATCAGGTGCCTCCTTCTTCTTGATTTGGACTCTTCCAAAGATGGAAAGTAGAAGGAGGAGTTTTAGATTTGAGACGCTCTCAGGAAACTCAAGATGGAGGGAGGAAAGATATGAAAACAAACAACCCTAGAAGAAGACCCTCTTTTTCTTCTCGTTTCTCTCTCTAGACACCCTAACTTATATCTTTTATATCTCCATGACCCAAAGGTCTTTCTCTTTGATTTTTGGAGAGCTCAAATGTCTCTTAAAGCTCTGGCTAATCCAAAAATTTCATAAAGAAAATCATCTTATATAGAGATATATGATAGAGTCCTTGTCTAGGTCAAATACCTAGTCAAGGCTTATCCAAACATGGCAAGTTAAGGGGCGCCCAACTCTTGAGCACCTCCTCCATATTTTCATACATGGATCACCAGCAAAGGGTTCACAATATGTACCCTAAAAGTCACAAAAATTCCAAAAAAAATTTGGATAAATTCGGTGCAAAATTGAAAGAGTTTTGGATTTCTAAAACTCTATCTCATAGAATTCGAAATCCAAAGTTATTCCTCTTTGATTTGATCCAAACCACCTTCCGTGTAAGAAAGAAGAGAGGAAACCTTTTGTGAACGTGGGAGAGACCTGGGAGAGGGCTTTTGTCGCACAAAATAAGTGGAGATTGGCATTGAATAAGAGAGAGGGCGTGGGGAAGGCTTATGTGGCGCAAGGTGGAATCCTAGTCTTACTAGGATTCTATCTCATGACTTGTTTTAATTTGGTTTCTCAAACCAAATCAAACTAAAATTAGATCAACCTAATTAAAATAGGTCTTAACCCAATTAAGAACCTAATTTAATCAGATTAAATTAGATTTAAATCTAATTTAATTTTTTAATCAAATTAGAAATTAGATTGACCCAAATCCTAGTTGAACTAGGACTAGTTTTTCCTTGCACTTGGCTTATCCAATAAACCAATTGGACTTGATCCAATCAAGCCCAAACTAAATCTAATTAAATTATATTTAATTAGACTTAATCTCAGTCTATTGGCTTAATCAAATTAAGTCAATTAGCAATCGAATTGCTAATCGATCCTCCTGCAACACTTGCATTGGGTTAAATGTCAATCGTATTGATCATTTAACCCTAGAATGATTCTTAATCGTTGATCAACCATCCGATCGGATCATGAACTCTAATGTGTGTAACCTCATAGGTCCGAACCTAAGCCGATAGCACAGAAATAAATTTCTGTACCAATCAAAGTGACCATCTAGCAATGGTACCCGACGACTGGATAGGTCGAATGTATAGAACAACATCCTTAGAACCCATGCGGATATAGTTTTCATATAATTCATCCCCTTGACCAAAATGATCATAGGACACCCCAGAGTTCAACTGTCAACTCTGATCAGGTTGTCCACATTGTATTTCAAAATATCAAATCCATCTAATGGATTACCCTGGCCAAGGTTTTGCTAAATTAAAATACAGCGACTCATTCTTCTCCAACTCTTGGAGTGGTCAATCCCATCTCGATCACACTCTGACTTCGCAAGTACTTGACTGTGCCCAGAAGCCTTCCATCCCTGAATTAGAAATTCAGTTAGTCCAGTACCAAAGCACAGTGAGTTGCTTGCAAGTCACTGAGGCGATCTCAAGTCTAAGGGACACTTATACCTATATCCCATCAGAGACATTCTCGACAGCAGAATGCTCTGGAGTTGGTCATATTCAATGATGATGTACCATTACATCTCACCTGTATGCCATACCAGTGTCTCCACACTCCTTAGTTAAGAGAACAACCAACCCATATGGCCTACAGTGACCTATGCTCGATAGAAGCTGTCGTCCTTATTAACAGCTTATCATTTGATCGTGAACAGTTTTAAGGACTAATCGATAAATCCTCTCTTTATCGAACTTAAATAGTCCTAAGGACTTCATCATAACAACGGAGTTCATTAGAAGATGAAAGCTTATGATGAAGATGCCAAATATATTTTATTTATTAACAAATCAATTACAATACTTGGTTGCTCAACCGTCAACAGCTTGACGATTGGCTTTTGGGACATATTTTTCAACAACTCCTACTTGTCCTAAAGCCACTCGGCACAGTATCTAATACCCATCTTCGACTTGTGGTTGTCGAACTCCTTTATCGCCAGGGCTTTAGTGAAGGGGTCGGCCAGGTTTTCCTTTCCGTCGATCTTCTGAAGGTCGACGTCACCTCGATCCATGATCTCCCAGACCAGATAGAAGCGGTGCAAGATGTGCTTCATCCGCTGATGTGCTTTGGGTTCCTTCACCTAAGCTATGGCACCAGTGCTATCACAGTAGAGTAGAACCGAACCATTGAGGGAGAGTGCTACTCCGAGCTCGTTGATAAATTTCCTCAGTCACATAGCTTTCTTCGCGGCATCCGATGCTGTGATGTACTCTACTTTACAAACAGAGTCTGCCACAGTATGTTGCTTGGAACTCTTCCAGCAGATGGCTCCACCATTCAGAGTAAAGATATAACTAGACACGTTCCTGCTGTCATCATGGTCAGATTGAAAGCTAGAGTCTGTGAACCCCATAAGTTTAAGATCTGACTCACCATAAACCAACCATTGGTCCTTAGTATTTCTCAAATACTTAAGGATGGCTTTAACCACTTTTCAGTGATTTTCTCCAGGATCAGATTGGTATCTACTCACTACTCCTAGTGAGTATGCCACATCTGGTCTTGTACATGTCATGACGTACATGATAGATCCCACGGCTGAAGCATATGGGACTCTACTCATACACTCTCTCTCTTCAGGAGTTGTCGGACAATCCTTCTTAGAGAGAGAAATTTTTTGGCCTATCGGTAGATAGCCCTTCTTGGAATTCTCCATGCTGAACCTCTTCAGCACAGTGTCTATGTACATGGACTGGGATAACCCAAGCATCCTTTTAGATCTATCCCTAGGATGTAGGATGCTTCACCCAAGTCCTTCATGGAGAACTGTGATGACAACCAAACTTTTATTCCCTGTAGTGCGGGGATGTCATTCTCGATTAAGAGAATGTCATCCACATACAAGACAAGGAATACCACAATTAGACCATTTGGCCATTTATAGATGCAGGGCTCTTCTCCATTCTTAATGAAGCCATACGTTTTGATCACCTTATCAAAACAAATGTTTCAACTCTGAGAAGCTTGCTTCAGTCCATAAATGGATCTCTAAAGCTTGCACACCTTGGACTCATCTGTGGATGTAAACCCCTCAGACTGTATCATATACACCTCTTCAGTCAGCTCTCCATTCAGGAAAGCTGTCTTTACATCCATCTACCAGATCTCATAATCCAGATGGGCAGCTATTGCAAGCATTATCCGAATGGATTTGAGCATTGCCACAGGAGAAAACGTCTCGTCATAGTCAATACCATAATGTTGACGATACCCCTTGGCGACCAAACGGGCTTTATAGGTCTCCACCTTTCCGTCTGCGCTCCTCTTCCTTTCAAAGACCCATTTACACCAAATGGGTTTAACCCCTTCAGGTGGGTCAACCAATGTCCATACATCGTTGACCTTCATGGACTCCATTTCGGATTTCATAGCTTCAAGCCATTTCTCGAAATCAGGTCTCTGCATTGCATCCATATAGGTGATCGGATCCTCATTATTCTCATCAAGTTCAATGGGATCACCATCCCGGATCAAGAAACCGTAGTATCTGTCCGGCTGATGCGGTACTCTACCAGATCGCCTTAATGGTGCAGGTATATTGGGCTCTGGATCTGATCTAATCATATCCGACTAAGGTTCAGCTATTGGTGTCGGTCCTTCTACCTGTTGAACTTCATCAAGTTCAACCTTAGAGGCAACGGTTCCTTCACCAAGGAACAACTTTTCTAAAAAGATTGCCTTAAGGCTGACGAACACCTTTTGTTCATCAGCATGGTAGAAAAAATATCCTTTTGTCTCTTTGGGGTACCCTATGAATGAGCATTTGTCAGACCTAGGTCCAAGTTTGTTTGTGACTAATCGTTTGACATAGGCCGGGCACCCCCAGACCCTAAGGTGTGAAAGTGCTGGCTTATGTCCCATCCATATCTCATATGGAGTCTTAATTACAGACTTACTTGGAAACCTATTTAACAGATAACAGGCCGATTCGAGTGCATATCCCCAGAAGGATATCGGCAAGCTAGCAAAACCCATCATAGATTGGACCATATCTAACAGAGTCCGATTCCTCCTTTCAGACACACCATTATGCTGTGGTGTTCCTAGAGGAGTCTATTGGGAGAGAATCTCATTCTCTCCTAGATATGTGAGAAATTCACTAGAAAGGTATTCTCCTCCTCGATCAGATCGAAGAGTTTTAATACTCTTTTCAGTTTGTTTTTCTACTTCACTTCAAAATCGTTTGAACATTTCAAATGAATCCGACTTATGTTTCATCAGATAGACATATCCATATCGGGATAGGTCATCCGTGAAAGTTATGAAGTAGAAATATCCACCTCTAGCACTGGTGCTTATGGGACCACATACATCAGTATGTACTAGGCCCAAGAGCTCAGTAGCTCTCTCACCTTTTTCAGTAAAAGATGACTTGGTCATTTTACCAAGAAGACAGGACTCACAGGTTGGAAGTGATTCACAATCACTGACTTCGAGGATTCCCTCTTGAGTCAACCTATTTATTCTGTTCTTGTTTATATGACCTAGCCTATAGTGCCATAAGTAGATATCTGACACACTATCTAATCTAGGGTACTTGCCAGTAGAATAGACTCTTATCAGGCTTGATCTTTTTGGTCTGGCTCTGCACTGATGTCCCAGCCTGAACTTGCACCTTCTTCACTTTCTTCTTCTTGTTCTTCTTCCCTTTCTCAAAGGGTCCAGAACCAGAAGACGAACCTCCCACTAAGTTCACCGACTCCTTGTGAAGTTGGTGATCCTTCTCAAAGTTCTGAAGCAACCCCAGTAACCCATGGTAGTTCTCTTCAGGCTTTGTCATTCTATAATGAGTGAGGAATGGGAGATAAGACTTGGGCAGCGAGTTCAGTATTGCATCTTTCCCAAGCTGCTCATGCAAGGGAAAGCCGAGCTTGCTCAATCATTCCATCAGCTCGATCATGTATAATACATGATTAGTGATAGAGGCACCATCCCACATTTTGGTGTTGAAGATGGCACAACTAGTCTTGTGCCTCTCTACTCATCGGGTGTGCCAAAGGCATCCTCCAACACTTGAAGCATGTCCTTTGGTTGAGCCATCTCGAATCTGCGACTGAACTCATCGCTCATGGCAGCCAGCATGATACAGCGCACTGTGGTCCAGTCACTGAGCCACTTCTGGTAAGTGTCTCTGACTGTTCCACGTGCATTGACAGTTGGCTCCTCAGGTGCAGGATCCATTATCACATATAGGATCCGTTCATGCTCCAGGACTATCTTCAACTTTCGGTACCAGCTACCAAAGTTGGGTTTCACCAACTTATCATTGTCCAACAATGATCGGAGCGTTAGGGATGTGGCCATATTTGCACAAAGGAGAACCATAACCTAATTAGTAATTGATTCATTAAACCTAAAGATTTGGACTTTAATCAAAAGGTTTCTCCCACTATTTTATTCGAATTGGTAGCCTCTACCTCCAATTCGAGAAATTACCCTAATTCCTTAGTGGGTACTAGAATCCACTTAGACTGCACACAAGCCCAACTTTGGTTGGCCAACCCATGTACATCTAAGGGTAGGTTCATAACCAATTGTTTCTCTAAACAATTTCTAGTAATTTTAATTTTGCCCCAGAAACCTAATCAGTAGGCTTTGGCCTCCACTGTAAGGATCCGGTTAGGTCCAACCATTAACATGATCATACTTGGCGTATCTAACCAATGAATGATTAAGCCCAACTTTGGTTGGCTCACCTAACCACCATTAGAGAGACACTTCCAAGTCATCATATGATGAGTGACAATTCCATTAGTCAACAAGCACCAGGCCTTTGGGTCTGCAATGATTATTGAGTTAATGGACTCATTATCAAACACCTTAATGGGAGGCTATGACTCAGTTATCTCCATAACATTATCATTTTAAGGACCTAATAATTTTAGAGAATTTAAATAATATAGAGGATGAGGTCAGATGAACCAGCTTATCGTGATCCTCCCACTGGCTTCACCAAGTCAGCTTAAGGGAGACCATTAAAAGGGCTGGTCTAGGAGCACCTATATCAGTCACACTGATTTACCTAGCTGACATGGGTCAGCTCGAATAGTCAAGTGATCCGATTAAAATATAATTTCATCAAGAGGTCAGGTAAGTTCGATCAGTGGGAGGGTCTGCCAAAGCTTGCCTTAGACACCATCAGAAATGACCAGATAAGCGGGCTCCCAATTAAAAATCACCGGTCTGGTTTACCTTAGACACCAACTGGTTTAATTAGTTTTGATTAGATCAACCTAACAGTTCATGCTAGACTGCTTAGCCAAGAATCAAGTCCATTTGGTTCTCGTTAAAGACATAGACTTGACCAACTACAACTATTATAGTTGATCTAGAGAATCTTTGACCTAATCTAAGACAACAATTGATTAGATTTAGTCAATTCTCTAATTAAGTCCATCTTCAATCTAACCATAGGTCTAACCCAATTAATGGACCTAATTTTCACTAACCGATTAACCCAATGTGTTATGGTTTGTGTCTTAGGTTCTTCAATTCACAATCCTAGAACCTAATCAAACAACTTCTTAATTCTTAATTAAGTTTTGGGCTGAAGATTGGGTTCGGCTTTTCAAAAAATAATTTTCATATTTGTAAAATAATTTTACAATATGATTCTACCAACCATATTGCATGTTTGATTCATAATCAAGATACATGTGAAATAAACATGAAACTACTTTAGATCTAATCTAAACAGGTTCATGTAATTGAAACAGTTTCAATTTTAAATAATTTATTTGCACAAAAATTATTAACAAAGAGATTTTATTTCAGATTTAAATATCTTTTAAATCTAATAAATTATAAATTTAATCTAGATCATATCTAACAAATTTATGATTAAAGATAGATCTACACAAACTAGGACAACCTTTGCACTGTAAGGGGTAAACCTTACAGCAGGACAACCTTGCAGTTCGTGATTGATCTAAAATTTTAATTTTAGATTTAATAATCAGATTATAAATTAGATCTAATCTAAAAAATAATCTAAGCATGTATAAATAATCATGTAATAAAGAACCTGGGCTCTGATATCAATTGTAGGAACCAGATCTAGGGTTTCAGGGTTAGATCTTGAAACTTTTTCAAGATCATACAGCGGAAGACTAAAATAAATCAAAATTTATTTTTTAAAACTAAAGAATCTCTAGATCTAATATCTTATTACATGATTATTACATAGCATTAAATCAAAAATTAAAATATATAAATATAGCATAAACTACATGTTGATCATATCAACATGTTTCTATACTACATCTAATGTATGTATTAAACAATAGATCAGATCTATTACCTTGCAAGTTAGATGTTCTAACATTGCTGATCTAGGCTTGAGGATGATGTTGCAAGCTGCACATACGTCCGACCTCTAGGAGTTGTCCACACGAGCCCACGAATCTCGATCAGAAGTCCTGCTTCAGGAAATCAGCACAGTATGCTAGTACTGCGCTGATCCTTCTTTGATGGTTGATCAGGTGCCTCCTTCTTCTTGATTTGGACTCTTCCAAAGATGAAAAGTAGAAGGAGGAGTTTAGATCTGAGATGCTCTCAGGAAACTCAAGATGGAGGGAGGAAAGATATGAAAACAAACAACCCTAGAAGAAGACCCTCTTCTTCTTCTCATTTCTCTCTCTAGACACCCTAACTTGTGTCTTTTATATCTCCACGACCCAAAGGTCTTTCTCTCTGATTTTTGGATGGCTCAAAGGTCTCTCAAAATCTATCTTATTCAAAAATTTTATAAAGAAACTCATCTTATATAGAGAGATATAATAGAGTCCTTGTCTAGGTCAAATACCTAGTCAAGGCTTATCCAAACATGGCAAGTTAAGGGGCGCCCAACTCTTGAGCACCTCCTCCATATTTTCATACATGGATCACCAGAAAAGGGTTCACAATATGTACCCTAAAATCCATGAAAATTCCAAAAAAAAATTGAATAAATTTGGTGCAAAATTGAAAGAGTTTTGGATTTCTAAAACTCTATCTCATAGAATTCGAAATCCAAACTTATTCCTCTTTGATTTGATCCAAACCACCTTCCATGTAAGAAAGAAGAGAGGAAACCTTTTGTGAACATGAGAGAGACCTGGAGAGGGCTTTTGTCACACAAAATAAGTGGAGATTAGCGTTGAATAAGAGAGAGGGCGTGGGGAAGGCTTATGTGGCGCAAGGTGGAATCCTTGTCTTACTAGGATTCTATCTCATGACTTGTTTTAATTTGGTTTCTCAAACCAAATCAAACCAAAATTAGATCAACTTAATTAAAATAGGTCTTAACCCAATTAAGAACTTAATTTAATCAAATTAAATTAGATTTAAATCTGATTTAATTTTCTAATCAAATTAAAAATTAGATTGACCCAAGTCCTAGTTGAACTAGGACTAGTTTTTCCTTGCACTTAGCTTATCCAATAAACCAATTGGACTTGATCCAATCAAGCCCAAACCAAATCTAATTAAATCATATTTAATTAGACTTAATCTCAGCCCATTGGCTTAATCAAATTAAGCCAATTAGCAATTGAATTGCTAATCGATTCTCCTGCAACACTTGCACTGGGTTAAATGTCAATCGTATTGATCATTTAATCCTAGAATGATTCTTAATCGTTGATCAACCATCCGATCGGATCATGAACTCTAATGTGTGTGACCTCATAGGTTCGAACCTAAACTGATAGCACAAAATAAATTTTTGTACCAATCAAAGTGACCATCTAGCAATGGTACCCGACGATCGGATAGGTCGAATGTATAGAACAACATCCTTAGAACCCATGCGGATATAGTTTTCATATAATTCATCCCCTTGACCAAAATGATCATAGGACACCCCCAAGTTTAACTGTCAACTTTGATCAGGTTGTCCACATTGTATTTCAAAATATCAAATCCATCTAATGGATTACCCTGGCCAAGATTTTGCTAAATTGAAATACAGTGACTCATTCTTCTCCAACTCTTGGAGTGGTCAATCCCATCTCGATTACACTCTGACTTCACAAGTACTTGACTGTGCCCAGAAGCCTTTCGTCCCTAAATTAGAAATTCAGTTAGTCCAGTACCAAAGCATAGTGAGTTGCTTGCAAGTCACTGAGGCGATCTCAAGTCTAAGGGACAGTTATACCTATATCCCATCAGAGACATTCTCGACAGCAGAATGCTCTGGAGTTGGTCACGTTCAATGATGATGTACCCTTACATCTCACCTGTATGCCATATCAGTGTCTCCATACTCCTTGGTTAAGAGGACAACCAACCCATATGGCCTACAGCGACCTATGCTCGATAGAAGCTATCGTCCTTATTAACGGCTTATCATTTGGTCATGAATAGTTTTAAGGACTAATCGATAAATCCTCTCTTTATCGAACTTAAATAGTCCTAAGGACTTCATCATAACAACGGAGTTCATTAGAAGATGAAAGCTTATGATGAAGATGCCAAATATATTTTATTTATTAACAAATCAATTACAATACTTGGTTGCTCAACCATCAACAGCTTGACGATTGGCTTTTGGGACATATTTTCCAACACTAAGTGCAGTGAGTTGTTTGCAAGTCACCGTGGCGGTCTTAGGTCGGAGGAACATTTATACCCATATTCCATCGGAGCAAATCTTGATAGTAGAAATAGGTCCAGAGTCGGTCACGTTCAGTGCAGATGTACCCTTACATCTCACCTGTATGCCATACCAGTGTATCCACACTCATTGGTTAAGAGAACAACCAACCTATATGACACACAACGACCTATGCTTGATAAACGTTGTTGTCCTTGGTAACAACGTATCATTTGGTCACGACAGATTTAAGGACTAAATGACAAATCCTCCTTTGTCGAGTCTAAATAGTCATAAGGACTTCACCACAACATAGAAGTTCATTAGAAGATGAAAATTTTTGATAAAAAATATCAAAATAATTTTTATTAATTATAATTCATGTACATATACAAAAATAAGCACAACCGTCAACAGGCTGACGATTGGCTTTGGGATACTATTCCCAACACATGCATGCCCAAAGGTTTCCTCTCTTTCTCTCTTACATGGAAAGTGGTTGTGGATCAAGTCAAAGTAGGAATTAGTTTGGATTTCAAATTCTATGAGATAGAATTTTAGAAAAATAAAACTCTTTCCTTATGGCACTGATTTTATCCAATTTTTTTTTAAGATTTTTGTGGCTTTTATGGCACATAATATGCACCCTTTTCTAGTAGTCCATGCACAAAAAGAAAGAGGAGGTGCCCAAGAGTTGGGCACCCCTTATCTTGCCATGTTTGGATAATCCTTGACTAGGTATTTGACTTAGATAAGGACTCTTTCATATCTCTCTATTTAAAATAAATTTCTTCATGAAATTTTTTTGAAAAATATAGAAAAGAGAGACCTTTGGGGTGTGCAAAAATCAGGAAGAAAGAAGGTTAGGGCATGGAGATACAATAGACATAAGACTAGGTGTCTAGGTTAGAGCTAAGAGAAGAAGAAGAGGGTCTTCTTCTAGGATTGCTGTGTTCACATCTTTCCTTCCTCCATCTTGAGTTTTTTGAGAGTGTCTCAGATCTAAAATTTTTTCTCCTACTTCTCATCTTTAGAAGAGTTCAAATAAAGAAGAAGGAGGCATCTGATCGACCATCGAAGAAGGACCAGAGCAGTACTAGCATACTATGCTGATTTCCTGGACCAGGACTTCTGATCGTGATTCATGGGCTCGTGTGGACGACTCCTAGAGGCCAGACGCATGTACAGCTCACAACATCATCATCAAGCCCGGATCAGCAAAGTTAGAACGTCTAACTTGCAAGGTAATAGATTTGATCTATTATATTTTACATACATTAGATGTAGTATAGAAACATGTTGATATGATCAACATGTAGTTCTTGCTCTTTATATTTTAATTTTTAATTTAATGTCATGTAATAATCATGTAATAGAATCTTAAATCTAGGAATTTTCTAATTTTATAAGATAAATTTTGATTTATTTTAGTCTTCCGCTGCCTGATCTTGAAAAAATTTTAAGATCTAACCCTGAAACCCTAGATCTGGTTCCTTCAAATGCATCATAATCATTCACAAAGCAAGCACATACAAACTCACAAAGATGGAAAAATATCATGATGTTTTCCAAATAGTTTTTCATAGGGAATTATATGATTGATAGTTCTTAAAGGTGTCCTATTAAGAACATAAATTGCTGTCTACATGCACTCTGTCCAGAATTCCTGCTTCACATTCTTTATATAAATTATATTGCAGATAGTCTCAAATAGATGTTTGTTGTTCCTCTCTACCACACTATTATATTCAAGAGTACATAGGTAAGTGTTGGGCCATATTTTGCCCACCTGATAATGTGTCCAATACACAAAGACATGGCAGACATGTGGCACCATGACCTAACTGAAGGAAACATAGGGCAGTACTCTGTGTGTAATTTTAATATTTTATGCAGTGGAACTATTAGTTTAAATGATTTAATTTAATTTACATGCATAAGATCTAATCTAGACTACCATATCAAGATCTATAATATATATATATAAGAACTAAAAATAAAATTGGCATTGATCTAATTGGTGCTGCAATCTAGATCTAACCTTTAGATCTATCAAAAATGATTAAGTTCAGAAATAATTATCGAACTATAAGTTGATGATCTCTGATGATCCAACACTTGGATAGGTGCTCCTTCAAATTACTTGCAGCCATATGAAGTTGTCTGGCTTCTATAGAACATCCACATGAAGATCGACGTAGATCAGGCTCCTTGGAAGTATTGATTTGCAAGGATTTTCAAGGCTGATTGCTTCCTTCTTCTTCAAAAATCTTGGATGCTCCAAAGGAAGAGAATATCTGGAGGAGGAAGAGGAGAGGAGAAGAATCTCTGAAAAAAAATAAAAAATAGCATGGAGAACATATGGGGTGTCCACTATTGGAGCCCCCTTTATATAGAAAAGGGATTAGGGTTTTGGTCAAAGAGAGGGAGCCAATAGAGTCCATGCCAAACACCAATTTGATGTCCCAAAAATTTCCAAATGAGACTTGGTGTGAGGAAGGAGATCAAGAGTCTCACACACCCATAAACTCATCAAAGAAAATAAGAAAAAAATAATTGGCACCTCCCTTCTTTCCATGTTTGAAAAATCTCTTTCCTTCTTATCTCATTATCTCTAATTCAGATCATATTCAAATTAGACATGAGATAGGATCATGACTCATCATGCTTTGTCACCCACTCTCATTAAGCCCACTCTCTTGATGCCAAAAACCTCAAGCCAAATCTAATTTGGCATTGAGATCCAGTGAATGGGTCCAGGGTGGTGCAAGGATAAAGAGATAGAGTCCCTGTTGGCTTGGACTCTTCATTTTTAAATTAATTCTAAACCAAATCAAATCTGATTTGAACTCAATGATAGAAATGAACCTAATATAATTAAAAGCTCAATAATCCCAATAAACTTCTAACCCAATTAGGAATTTGTTGAGCCTAAGTCTTGATCAAATCAGGATCAATTTTTTCTTGCAATCAGGCTTGATCAAATCAAATCCAATGGGACTCCTCACTAGAGTCACAATCCAATTAGACTCTTCAGCCATCAGATCTGATCGAATCTTCTAATGTGTGTGGTGAAGGAATTGGATCTAGGATTTTAGGGTTAGATGTTGAAACTTTTTCAAGATCAGATAGTGAAAGAATAAAATAAATCAAAATTTATCTTATAAAATCAAAGAATCCCTAGATCTAAGATCCTATTACATGATTATTACATGGCATTAAATTAAAAATTAAAATATAAAGAGCAAGAACTACATGTTGATCATATCAACATGTTTCTATACTACATCTAATGTATATAAAATATAATAGATCAGATCTATTACCTTGTAAGTTAGACATTATAACTTTATTGATCTGAGCTTGAGGATGATGTTGCAAGCCGCACACATGTTCGACCTCTAGGAGTCATCCACACGAGCCCACGAATCACGATCAAAAATCCTGATCCAAGAAATTAGCACAGTATACTAGTACTGTGCTGATCCTTCTTCGATGGTCGATCAGATGCCTCCTTCTTCTTGATTTGGACTCTTTCAAAGATAAGAAGTAGGAGGAGTTTTAGATCTGGGATACTCTCAGAAAACTCAAGATGGAGGAAGGAAAGAGGTGAACACAGCAATCCTAGAAGAAGATCCTCTTCTTCTTTTCTTTGCTCTCACCTAGACACCTAGTCTTATGTCTATTGTATCTCCATGACCCAACCTTCTTTTTTTTCTAATTTTTGTATGTCCCAAAGGTCTCTCTTTTCTCTATTTTTCACAAAAATTTCATGAAAAAAATTATTTTAAATAGAGAGTGTTGGGTATAAAATACCCCCCGACTGAAGTTTGTAAAAGACTGACCCTTTCAGGGCTTTTCCGGCTTCCGACCTTGTGTGGCGTCTCTCTGAACCCCCTCGATCATCTGAGCTTTCGAACTTCTCCGACAATGAGCTTCTCCATCCATCTACCGGGCCGCTCGATAGGCTCTCTAGACCTCACTATCAGCCGACCTTCTACAGTGATCAACTATTCTCCAAACTTCTTCTGGACTTCGTCGATATTCGAGCTTCTTCGACAATGAGATTTCTACAATAATCAGACTCCATCCAAGTTCCTACGACGGTCAACCACCTTCAGGATTCTAACCGAGCTCCTACAAGAGCCGAACTTCTACTACGAGCGGTCTACTCTGGATCTCTACTGTAAGCAAATTCCATCCGAGCTTCTACTGTAAATAAATTTCTTCTAAACTTATATTATAGGCAGACTTCAGCCGAGCTCCTACAGTGGACAGATCCCAAACGAGCTTCTACAATGGGATAGGACCCACCGGCCAGGTCGCTACTTCGAGCTCCCACGACAACCGATCTTCGACCGAGCTTCTATAATAAGCGGTCTCCTTTCGGCCTTCTACAAGAACCAGACTCCGTCCAAACTTTCATAGCGGGTGGATATCGGACGAGCTTCTACGATGGATGGACTCCGACAGTCGGATCTCTACAATGATCGATCACCCTCGGTGTCTGCCGAACCTCCCCAATGCCATCCGAGGTCCACCGCCGACCGACCCTCTGCCAGATTCCTTATGAAATCGGACTTCTCCGATGGATAATCTTCAGACGAGCTTCCACATCAGGCAAATCCCAGATAGGCTTCCCTAGCAACTGGACTCCTACCGAACTTCACCAACAGAAAGTCTCCATCCGAGCTTCTACAGCAGATGACTCCTGCCTGTAGCATCAGCGCCTAAGGCATCCGATAATGGTAGACTCGTCAGCAGCCTCAAAAAAATCCGAGCTTCTCCTAGATCGACAGGATAGAGAGCCATTCCGCTCCATCAGATATCCCAACCGAGCTCCAGCCGATAAATCCGAACTCTCTAGCAAGTCACGATAGTGGCCACTACCCTGCTCCACTCTCTGCAATGGATTTCGCATGGCTCCACCACTCTCTGGCAAGTTGCGACAATGAACACCACTCCACTCTTCGTAACAAACTCCACGTGGCCCTGAACGACCCCTGACGCCATTACTCTCCATAACAAACTCTGGATGGCTCTGAACAGCCCAGTACCAGGCAGTTACAGATATCGCGTCAATCAGTTATGCTCTCCATCTATAAAAAGGGATCCTCAGATACGTTCTTCTCTAAGCTCTAAACTCTATCTCAAAACTCTGCTAAAATTTCCACTCGAGCACTCCATTTTTGTTGAAGCAGAGTACTGACTTGAGCATCGGAGGGTCTTGCCGGAGCACCCCCAACTCCAGTTTAGACCTCCCTTGCAGGTCCCGACGGTGGTCATGGTCATCTCGACTCCAGCAACTCCGGCTTCGATGAAATTCTGCACCAACAGAATTGGTGCTAGAGGAAGGGCGCACGTGTCTTCGCAGTACCTTTGTTCTTGAAGGAGTGCTCAACGGGACTGCCTCCAGTCATCTTCTCTGATGTCCTCTTCTCCTTCTCCTACTAGATCTCCACCTGATGCCTCTCCGAAAGGCATCCACCAGGCGATCCACGACCTCTGCGACCAGATCTCAGGCTCCGACCTCGCTTCCAGCTTCCTAGGCTCCTCCTCCTCCGACAACGGCAGTCGACGGATTCATTCGATGCCAACCTGAAAGTAGGGAAGATCGGCCAAAGGCCCCGCCACAACCAGAGCCACGAAGGAGGGAAGGATAGCCTGGAGATCAGCCTCTAGTCGGAACCATCAACACCATCTCTGAAGGGTCCCGAGGGGAACGGCCAGACCGCTCAAGCGGCAAAGAACTGAAGGACCTATAACCTTTACTGAAGAAGATGCCCGGGAGATCCAATTTTCCCATAATGATGAGGTTGTAGTTTCTTTAAATATTGCTGATTATGATGTACGCCGCATTCTTGTTGATAGTGGAAGCTCGACCGATATTTTGTTTTACGATGCATTCTCAAAAATGTCCATCCCTGATGGTCGGTTAGGGCCGGTTAGCTCTCCATTGGTAGGGTTTACTGGCGATGCAGTGCTGGTGGAAGGAGTAATAACCTTGACTATAGTTGCAGGTCGGTATCCAAAACAATCTAAAGTGCTGGTAGATTTTCTAGTAGTGAGGGCGCCGTCTGCCTACAATACAATCCTCGATCGATCTGGCCTCAACGCCCTCCGAGCTGTAGTATCGACCTACATTTGAAGTTGAAATTTCCTACTAGCCAGAGGGTCGGAGAAGTCAGAGGAGATCAAACCCTAGCAAGACATTGCTACAACATAGCCCTTCAGAGAAAGGGACAGTCCGACCCCTGCTCGGTTGATGGATTGGACACTCACGACAATCTTGCTGAAGAAAGGGGTGAGCCAATTGAAGATCTTGTCTCAATTCTTTTGAATGATGGGAATGAAGAGCACGTGGTGAAGATCAGCTCCAACTTGGGGGAAGAGGTGCGGACACAGCTTATCAACTTTTTACAAAGAAATGCGGATATTTTGGCTTGGGCTCCGACGGACATGCCAGAGATCGATACTGAAGTTATGGAACACCGTCTGGCTGTTGATCCCAAACACCGACCGACGAAGGAAAAAGTTCAAAGTCATGCACCAGAAAGGCAGATGGCAATAGTTGAAGAAGTTGATAAACTCTTGAAAGCTGGGTTCATCAGAGAGGTAAACTATCCGAACTGGGTTTCCAATGTGGTCCTGGTTAAGAAGGCGAATGGTAAATGGAGGATGTGCATAGATTTCAAAAAGCTAAATAAAGCCTACCCGAAGGATAGTTATCCTCTGCCCAGGATCGACCAATTGGTGGGTGCAACCTCGGGCCACGAGCTTCTCACTTTCATGGATGCATTCTCCGGCTACAATCAAATTCGGATAGCACTAGAGGATGAAAAAAAAACTATTTTTATTACTAACTGTAGCCTTTATTGTTACAGGGTCATGCCTTTTAGCCTCAAAAATATAGGGGTGACCTATCAATGGTTGGTAAACAAGATCTTCAGAGAGCAGATCGGCCGCAACATGAAGGTCTACATGGATGATATGCTCGTAAAAAATAAATCCTCGATAAACCACATCATCGATCTTGAGAAGACCTTCAGCGCCCTCCGAAAATACAAGATGAAGCTGAACCCAGCCAAGTGCGCTTTTGGAGTAACCTCAGAAAAATTCTTGGGCTTTATGGTATCGGGGTGCGGGATCGAAGCGAATCCAAAAAATATTCACGCCATCCAGGAAATGACCGCTCCGAAGTCAATAAAGGAAATTCAGCACCTTACTGGGAGAGTAGCGGCCCTAAATCACTTCGTCTCAAGATCGACCGAGCGATGCCTGCTTTTCTTTCAGACTCTCAAGCAGCCGAAGAACTTCTGTTGCACCTCTGGATGTTAGCAAGCGTTGGAAGAGCTGAAGAACTACCTCGGCTCATCTCTACTATTGGCAAAGCCCGAGCCTGGAGAGGAGTTGTTCCTGTACCGGGTGGTCTCCCCTGTGGCCCTTGCAGCAGTTCTGATTAAGGAAGAAGCAAAAATTCAACGGCCAATCTACTACATAAGCTGAGTATTGAGAGATGCCGAAACTAGATATACTAAGTTAGAAAAACTAACTTACGCCTTGTTGGTTGCAGCTCGGAGGCTTTGACCTTACTTTCAGGGACACACCATAATACTGCTCACCGACTAGCTGATCAAGGCGATTTTGCATCGAGCGGATGCCTCAGGGAGGATAGCGAAGTGGACAGTCGAGCTCACGGAGTTCGACATCGACTATCGACCTCGACCGACAATAAAAGCTCAGATTTTAGCATGTTGGAAAATGTGTCCCAAAAAGCCAATCGTCAAGCTGTTGACGGTTGAGCAACCAAGTATTGTAATTGATTTGTTAATAAATAAAATATATTTGATATTTTTATCATAAGCTTTCATCTTCTAATGAACTCCGTTGTTATGATGAAGTCCTTAGGACTATTTAGATTCGATAAAGAGAGGATTTATCGATTAGTCCTTAAAATAGTTCACGACCAAATGATAGGCTGTTAATAAGGACGACAGCTTCTATCGAGCATAGGTCGTTGTAGGCCATATGGGTTGGTTGTTCTCTTAACCAAAGAGTGTGAAGATATTGGTATGGCATATAGATGAGATGTACTAGTACATCATTATTGAATGTGACCAACTCCAGAGTATTCTACTGTCGAGAATATCTCTGATGGGATATAGGTATAAGTGTCCCTTAGACCTGAGATCGCCTCAGTGACTTGCAAGCAACTCACTGTGCTTTGGTACTGGACTAACTGAATTTCTAATTCAGGGATGGAAGGCTTCTGGGCATAGTCAAGTACTTACGAAGTCAGAGTGTGATCGAGATGGGATTGACCACTCCAAGAGTTGGAGAAGAATGAGTCGCTGTATTTAAATTAAGCAAAACCTTGGCCAGGGTAATCCATCAGATGGATTTGATATTTTGAAATACAATGTGGACAACCTGATCAGAGTTGACAGTTGAACTCTGGGGTGTCCTATGATCATTTTGGTCAAGGGGATGAATTATATGAAAACTATATCCGCATGGGTTCTAAGGATGTTGTTCTACACATTCGACCTATCCGATCGTCGGGTACCATTGCTAGATGGTCACTTCGATTGGTATAAGAATTTGTTCCTGTACTACCGACTTAGGTTCGGACCTATGAGGTCACACACATTAGAGTTCATGATCCGATCGGATAGTTGATCAATGATTAAGAATCGTTCTAGGGTTAAATGATCAATATGATTGACATTTAACCCAGTGCAAGTGTTGCAGGAGGATCGATTAGCAATTCGATTGCTAATTGGCTTAATTTGATTAAGCCAATGGATTGAGATTAAGTCTAATTAAATATAATTTAATTAGATTTAGTTTGGGATTGATTGGATCAAGTTCAATTGGTTTATTGGATAAGCCAAGTGTAAGGAAAAACTAGTCCTAGTTCAACTAGGACTTGGGTCAATCTAATTTCTAATTTGATTAGAAAATTAAATCATATTTAAATCTAATTTAATCTGATTAAATTAGATTTTTAATTGGGTTAAGACCTATTTTAATTGGGTTGATCTAATTTTGGTTTGATTTGGTTTGAGAAACCAAATTAAAACAAGTCATAAGATAGAATCCTAGTAAGACTAGGATTCCACCTTGCACCACATAAGCCTTCCCCATGCCCTCTCTCTCATTCAATGCCAATCTCCTCTTATTTCATGTGACAAAAGCCCTCTCCCAGGTCTCTCCCACATTCACAAAAGGTCTCCTCTCTTCTTTCTTACATGGAAGGTGGTTTGGATCAAATCAAAAAGGAATAAGTTTGGATTTTGAATTCTATGAGATAGAGTTTTAGAAATCTAAAACTCTTTCAATTTTGCATCGAATTTATCCAATTTTTTTTTGAAATTTTTGTGGATTTTAGGGTACACATTGTGCACCCTTTCCTTGTTATCCATTTATGAAAATAAGGAGGAGGTGCTCAAGAGTTGGGCGCCCCTTAACTTGCCATGTTTGGATAAGCCTTGACTAGGTATTTGACCTAGACAAGGACTCTATCATATCTCTATATATAAAATGAGTTTTTTTATGAAATTTTTGGAGAAGATAGATATTTGAGATTTCTTTGGGTCATCCAAAAATCAGAGAGAAAGACCTTTGGGTCATTGAGATATAATAGACACAAGTTAGGGTGTCTAGAGAGAGAAATGAGAAGAAGAAGAGGGTCTTCTTCTAGGGTTGTTTGTTTTCATATCTTTCCTCCCTCCATCTTGAGTTTCCTGAGAGCATCTCAGATTTGAAACTCCTCCTTCTACTTTCCATCTTTGAAAGAGTCCAAATCAAGAAGAAGGAGGTACCTGATCAACCATCAAAGAAGGATCAGCGCAGTACTAGCATACTGTGCTGATTTCCTGAAGCAGGACTTCTGATCGAGATTCGTGGGCTCGTGTGGATGACTCCTATAGGCCGGACGTGTGTGCAGCTTGTAACATCATTCTCAAGTTTGTATCAGCAAGGTTAGAACGTCTAACTTGCAAGATAATAGATCTGATCTATTGTTTAATACATACATTAGATGTAGTATAGAAACATGTTGATATGATCAACATGTAGTTCATGCTATATTTATATATTTTAATTTTTGATTTAATGCTATGTAATAATCATGTAATAGGATCTTAGATCTAGAATTCTCTAATTTTAAAAAATAAATTTTGATTTATTTTAGTCTTCCGCTGTATGATCTTGAAAAAGTTTCAAGATCTAACCCTGAAACCCTAGATCTGGTTCCTTCAATTGGTATCAGAGCCTAGGTTCTTTATTACTTGATTATTTATACATGCTTAGATTATTTCTTAGATTAAATTTAATTTATAATCTGATTATTAAATCTGAAATTAAAATTTTAGATCAATCACGAACTGCAAGGTTATCCTGCTATAAGGTTTACCCCTTACAGTGCAAAGGTTGTCCTAGTTTGTGTAGATCTATCTTTAATCATAAATTTGTTAGATATGATCTAGATTAAATTTATGATTTATTAGATTTAAAAGATATTTAAATCTAAAATAAAATCTCTTTGTTAATAATTTTTGTGCAAAGAAATTGTTTAAAGTTGAAATTATTTCAATTACATGAACCTGTTTAGATTAGATCTAAAGTAGTTTCATGTTTATTTCACTTATATCTTGATTATGAATCAAACATGCAATATGGTTGGTAGAATCATATTATAAAATTATTTTACAAATATGAAAATTATTTTTTGAAAAGCCGAACCCAACCCTCAGCCCAAAACTTAATTAAGAATTAAGAAGTTGTTTGATTAGGTTCTAGGATTGTGAATTGAAGAACCTAAGACACAAACCATAATACATTGGGTTAATGGGTTAGTGGGAATTAGGTCCATTAATTGGGTTGACCTATGGTTAGATTGAAGATGGACTTAATTAGAGAATTGACTAAATCTAATCAATTGTTGTCTTAGATTAGGTCAAGGATTCTCTAGATCAATTACAATAGTTGTAGTTGGTCCAGTCCATGTCTTTAACGAGAATCAAATGGACTTGATTCTTGGCTAAGCGGTCTAGCACGAACTGTTAGGTTGATCTAATCGAAATTAATTAAACCAATTGGTGTCTAAGGTAAACCAGACCGGTGGTTTTTAATTGGGAGCCCGCTTACCTGGCCATTTCTGATGGTGTCTAAGGCAAGCTTTGGCAGACCCTCCCACTGATCGAACTTACCTGGCCTCTTGGTGAAATTATGTTTTGATCGGATCACTTGACTATTCGAGCTGACCCATGTCAGCTAGGTAAATCAGTGTGACTGATTTAGGTGCTCCTAGACCAGCCCTTTTAATGGTCTCCCTTAAGCTGACTTGGTGAAGCCAGTGGGAGGATCATGATAAGCTGGTTCATCTGACCTCATCCTCTAGATTATTTAAATCCTCTAAAATAATTAGGTCCTTAAAATGATAAAGTTATGGAGATAACTGAGTCATAGCCTCCCATTAAGGTGTTTGATAATGAGTCCATTAACTCAATAATCATTGCAGACTCAAAGGCCTGGTGCTTGTTGACTAATAGAATTATCACTCATCATATGATGACTTGGAAGTGTCTCTCTAATGGTGGTTAGGTGAGCCAACCAAAGTTGGGCTTAATCATTCGTTGGTTAGATACACCAAGTATGATCATGTTAATGGTTGGACCTAACCGGATCCTTACAGTGGAGGCCAAAGCCTACTGATTAGGTTTCTGGGGCAAAATTAAAATTACTAGAAATTATTTAGAGAAATAATTGGTTATGAACCTACCCTTAGATGTACATGGGTTGGCCAACCAAAGTTGGGCTTGTGTGCAGTCTAAGTGGGTTCTAGTACCCACTAAGGAATTAGGGTAATTCCTCGAATTGGAGGTAGAGGCTACCAATTCGAATAAAATAGTAGGAGAAACCTTTTGATTAAAGTCCAAATCTTTAGGCTTAATGAATCAATTACTAATTAGGTTATGGTTCTCCTTTGTGCAAATATGGCCACTTCCCTATCACTCCGATCATTGTTGGACAATGATAAGTTGGTGGGATCCAACTTCAGTAGCTGGTACCGAAAGTTGAAGATAGTCCTGGAGCATGAACGGATCCTATATGTGATAATGGATCCTGCACCTGAGGAGCCAGCTGCCAATGCATGTGGAACAGTCAGAGACACTTAGTAGAAGTGACTCAGTGACCGGACCATGGTGCGCTGTATCATGCTGGCTGCCATGAGTGACGAGTTCAGTCACAGAGTCGAGACAGCTCAGCCAAAGGACATGCTTCAAGTGTTGGAGGATGCCTTTGGCACACCCGATGACGTAGAGAGGCACAAGACTAGTTGTGCCATCTTTAACGCCAAAATGCGGAATGGTGCCTCTATCACTGATCATGTATTGTATATGATCGAGCTGATGGAACGATTGAGCAAGCTCGACTTTCCCTTGCATGAGCAGCTTGGGAAAGATGCAATACTGAACTCACTGTCCAAGTCTTATCTCCCATTCCTCACTCATTATAGAATGACAAAGCCTGAAGTAAACTACCACGGGTTACTGGGGTTGCTTCAGAACTTTGAGAAGGATCACCAACTCCTCAAGGAGTCAGTGAACTTAGTGGGAGGTTCGTCTTCTAGTTCTTGACCCTTTAAGAAAGGAAAGAAGAACAAGAAGAAGAAAGTGAAGAAGGTGCAAGTTCAGGCTGGGACATCGTGCAGAGCCAGACCAAAAAGATCAAGCCTGATAAGAGTCTATTCTACTGGCAAGCACCTTAGATTAGATAGTGTGTCAGATATCTACTTATGGCATTGGAGGCTAGGTCATATAAACAAGAATAAAATAAATAGGTTGACTCAAGAGGGAATCCTCAAAGTCAGTGATTGTGAATCACTTCCAACCTGTGAGTCCTGTCTTCTTAGTAAAATGACCAAGTCACCTTTTACTGGAAAAGGTGAGAGAGCTACTGAGCTCTTGGGCCTAGTACATACTGATGTATGCGGGCCCATGAGTACCAGTGCTAGAGGTGGATATTTCTACTTCATAACTTTCACGAATGACCTATCCCGATATGGATATGTCTATCTGATGAAACATAAGTCGGATTCATTTGAAATGTTCAAACGATTCCGAAGTGAAGTAGAAAAACAAATTAAGAAGAGTATTAAAACTCTTCAATCTGATCGAGGAGGAGAATACCATTCTAGTGATTTTCTCACATATCTAGGAAAGAATGGGATTCTCTTCCAATGGACTCCTACAGGAACACCACAGCATAATGGTGTGTCTAAAAGGAGGAATCGGACTCTGTTAGACATGATCCAATCCATGATGGGTTTTGCTAGCTTGCTGATATTCTTCTGGGGATATGCACTTGAATCGGCCTGTTATCTGTTAAATAGGATTCCAAGTAAGTCTGTAATTAAGACTCCATATGAGATATGGACAGGACGTAAGCCAGCACTTTCACACCTTAGGGTCTGGGGGTGCCCGGCCTATGTCAAACGATTAGTCACAAATAAATTTGGACCTAGGTCTAACAAATGCTCATTCATAGGGTACCCCAAAGAGACAAAAGGATATTTTTTCTACCATGCTAATGAACAAAAGGTGTTCGTCAGCCTTAAGGCAATCTTTTTAGAAAAAGAGTTTCTTGGTGAAGGAACCGTTGTCTCTAAGGTTGAACTTGATGAAGTTCAACAGGTAGAAGGACCGATACCAATAGCTGAACCTGAGTTGGATATGATTAGATTAGATCCAGAGCCCAATGTACCCGTACCATTAAGGCGATCCGGTAGAGTACCACATCAGCCAGACAGATACTACGATTTCTTGATCCAGGATGGTGATCCCATCGAATTTGTTGAGAATAATGAGGATCCGATCACCTATATGGATGCAATACAGAGACCTGATTTTGAGAAATGGCTTGAAGCCATGAAATTCGAAATAGAGTCCATAAAGGTCAACGATGTATGGACATTGGTTGACCCACTTGAAGGGGTTAAACCCATTGGATGTAAATGGGTCTTCAAAAGGAAGAGGGGTGCAGACGGAAAGGTGGAGACCTATAAAGCCCGTCTGGTCGCCAAGGGGTATCGTCAACATTATGGTATTGACTATGATGAGATGTTTTCCCCTGTGGCAATTCTCAAATCCATTCGGATAATGCTTGCAATAGCTGCCCATCTGGATTATAAGATCTGACAAATGGATGTAAAGACAGCTTTCCTGAATGAAGAGCTGATCGAAGAGGTGTATATGATACAACTTGAGGGGTTTACATCCATAGATAAGTCCAAGGTGTGCAAGCTTCAAAGATCCATTTATAGATTGAAGCAAGCTTCTCGGAGTTGGAACATGCGTTTTGATAAGGTGATCAAAACGTATGGCTTCATTAAGAATAGAAAAGAGCCCTGCATCTATAAATGGGCAAATGGTCCAGTTGTGGTATTTCTTATCTTGTATGTGGATGACATTCTCTTAATCGAGAATGACATTCCCGCACTACAGAAAATAAAAGTTTGGTTGTCATCATAGTTCTTCATGAAGGACTTGGGTGAAACATCCTACGTCCTAGGAATGAAGATCTATAGGGATAGATCTAAAAGGATGCTTGGGTTATCCCAGTCCATGTACATAGACACTGTGCTGAAGAGGTTCAGCATGGAGAATTCCAAGAAGGGCTATCTACCGATAGGTCAAGAAATTTCTCTCTCTAAGAAGGATTATCTGACAACTCCTAAAGAGAGAGAAAGCGTATGAGTAGAGTCCCATATGCTTCAACCGTGGGATCTATCATGTACGCCATGATATGTACAAGATCAAATGTGGCATACTCACTAGGAGTAGTGAGTAGATACCAATCTGATCCTGGAGAAAATTGCTGGAGAGTGGTTAAAGCCATCCTTAAGTATTGAGAAATACTAAGGACCAATGGTTGGTTTATGGTGAGTCAAATCTGAAACTTGTGGGGTTCACAGACTCTAGCTTCCAATCTGACCATGATGACAGCAAGAGCGTGTCGAGTTATATCTTTACTCTGAATGGTGGAGCCATCTGCTGAAAGAATTCCAAGCAACATACTGTGGCGGACTCTGTTTGTGAAGCGGAGTACATCGCAGCATCGGATGTCGCGAAGGAAGCTGTGTGGCTGAGGAAATTCGTCAACGAGCTCGGAGTAGCACCCTCCCTCGATGGTCTGGTCCTACTCTAACGTGACAGCACTGGTGCCATAGCTCAGGCGAAGGAACCCAAAGCACATCAGTGGATGAAGCACATCTTGCACCGCTTCCACCTGATCTGAGAGATCGTGGATCGAGGTGACGTCGACCTTCAGAAGATCGATGGAAAGGAGAACCTGATCGACCCCTTTACTAAAGCTCTAGTGATAAAGGAGTTCGACAACCACAAGTCGAAGATGGGTATTAGATACTGTGCCGAGTGGCTTTAGGACAAGTGGGAGTTGTTGGGAAATTATCCCAAAAAGCCAATCGTCAAGCTGTTGACGGTTGAGCAACCAAGTATTGTAATTGATTTGTTAATAAATAAAATATATTTGGCATTTTCATCATAAAATTTCATCTTCTAATGAACTCCGTTGTTATGATGAAGTCTTTAGGACTATTTAGATTCGATAAAGAGAGGATTTATCGATTAGTCCTTAAAACAGTTCACGACCAAATGATAGGCTATTAATAAGGACGACAGCTTCTATCGAGCATAGGTCGCTGTAGGCCATATGGGTTGGTTGTCCTCTTAACCAAAGAGTGTGGAGACACTGGTATGGCATATAGATGAGATGTACTAGTACATCATCATTGAATGTGACCAACTCCAGAGTATTCTGCTATCGAGAATGTCTCTGATGGGATATAGATATAAGTATCTCTTAGACCTGAGATCGCCTCAGTGACTTGCAAGCAACTCACTGTGCTTTGGTACTGGACTAACTGAATTTTTAATTCAGGGATGGAAGACTTCTGGGCACAGTCAAATACTTGTGAAGTCAGAGTGTGATCGAGATGGGATTGACCACTCCAAGAGTTGGAAAAGAATGAGTCACTGTATTTCAATTTAGCAAAACCTTGGTCAGGATAATCCATCAAATGGATTTGATATTTTGAAATACAATGTGGACAACCTGATCAGAGTTGACAGTTGAACTCTGGGGTGTCCTATGATCATTTTGGTCAAGGGGATGAATTATATGAAAACTATATCCGCATGGTTCTAAGGATGTTGTTCTACACATTCGACCTATCCGATCGTCGGGTACCATTGCTAGATGGTCACTTCGATTGGTATAAAAATTTATTCTTGTGCTACCAGTTTAGGTTCGGACCTATGAGGTCACACACATTAGAGTTCATAATCTGATCGGATGGTTGATCAACGATTAAGAATCATTCTAGGATTAAATGATCAATATGATTGACATTTAACCCAGTGCAAGTGTTGCAGGAGGATCGATTAGCAATTTGATTATTAATTGATTTAATTTGATTAAGCCAATGGGCTGAGATTAAGTCTAATTAAATATGATTTAATTAGATTTAATTTGGGCTTGATTGGATCAAGTTCAATTGGTTTATTGGATAAGCCAAGTGCAAGAAAAAACTAGTCCTAGTTCAACTAGGACTTGGGTCAATCTAATTTCTAATTTGATTAGAAAATTAAATCAGATTTAAATCTAATTTAATCTGATTAAATTAGATTCTTAATTAGGTTAAGACTATTTTAATTGAGTTGATCTAATTTTGGTTTGATTTGGATTGAGAAACCAAATTAAAACAAGTCATAAGATAGAATCCTAGTAAGACTAGGATTCCACCTTGCACCACATAAGCCTTCCCCACGCCCTCTCTCTCATTCAATGCCAATCTCCTCTTATTTTGTGTGACAAAAGCCCTCTCCCAGGTCTCTCCCACATTTGCAAAAGGTCTCCTCTCTTCTTTCTTACATGGAAGGTGGTTTGGATCAAATCAAAAAGGAATAAGTTTGGATTTCGAATTCTATGAGATAGAGTTTTAGAAATCCAAAACTCTTTCAATTTTACACCGAATTTATCCAAATTTTTTTTGAAATTTTTATGGATTTTAGGGTATACATTATGTATCCTTTTTTGGTAATCCATCTACAAAAATAAGGAGGAGGTGCTCAAGAGTTGGGCACCCCTTAACTTGCCTTGTTTGGATAAGCCTTGACTAGGTATTTGACCTAGACAAGAACTCTATTATATCTCTATATATAAAATGAGTTTCTTCATGAAATTTTTGGAGAAGATAGAGATTTGAGAGTCCTTTGGGATATCTAGAAATCAGAGAGAAAGACCTTTGGGTCATGGAGATATAATAGACACAAGTTAGGGTGTCTAGAGAGAGAAATGAGAAGAAGAAGAGGGTCTTCTTCTAGGGTTGTTTGTTTTCATATCTTTCCTCCCTCCATCTTGAGTTTCCTGAGAGCATCTCAGATCTGAAACTCTTATTTCTACTTTTCATCTTTGGAAGAGTCCAAATCAAGAAGAAGGAGGTACCTGATCAACCATCAAAGAAGGATCAGCGCAGTACTAGCATACTGTGCTGATTTCCTGAAGCAGGACTTCTGATCGAGATTCGTGGGCTTGTGTGGATGACTCCTAGAGACCGGACGCATGTGCGGCTTGCAACATCATCCTCAAGCCTGGATCAGCAAGGTTAGAACATCTAACTTGCAAGGTAATAGATCTGATCTATTGTTTAATACATACATTAGATGTAGTATAGAAACATGTTGATATGATCAACATGTAGTTCATGCTATATTTATATATTTTAATTTTTGATTTAATGCTATGTAATAATCATATAATAGGATCTTAGATCTAGAGATTCTCTAATTTTAAAAAATAAATTTTGATTTATTTTAGTCT